>NC_091981.1:180663105-180963105 GCF_044704955.1 Pristiophorus japonicus
CGACTCCATCCTCGCCGGCACTTGGGCGGCAAGCGCCTTTACCGCCGGGAATTCAACCTTCGCCCGCTGCTGCCCAGATTGGCGGTGTACATCTTCCATTTGCCGCCTGCCGACCTTCGTGGGGCCTCGGCGATGAATATCCTGCCCAAAGTACCGTCCGATACCTCGCCGGCCATCGGCGGCATTTTGGCCGGGCGGAGGCCTTGATGAAAATCGGCCCCAAACATACACAAACACGTACATACAGACACATATACATACACACAAACATACACACAAACATACACACACACACAAACACACACACAACCATATACAGAGACAAACGCATATACATACACACAAACATATGCATGCAAATAGACAAACAAACATACATAAACAAACATATACATAAACAAACATGCAAACGAACAAATATAAACACAAAAAAAGCATATACATCCACAAACACAACAAATGTACATTCACACAAACATACATGAACAGACATATATATATATATATACAAACATACATATAAACAAACATATACGTACACACACACGTATACAAACATATCATCATCATAGGCAGTCCCTCGGAATCGAGGAAGACTTGCTTCCACTCTTAGAATGAGTCCTTAGGTGGCTGAACAGTCCAATACGAGAGCCACAGTCACTGCCACAGGTGGGACAGACAGTCATTGAGGGTAAGGTAGGTGGGACAGGTTTGCCACACATTCCTTCCGCTGGCTGCGCTTGTTTTCTGCATGCACTCGGTGATGAGATTCAAGGTGCTCAGCCTCCACTCAGAGCAGTCTTTGGCCAGGGACTCCCAGTGTCGGTGGGGATGCCGCACTTTATCAAGGAGGCTGGAATGCCAGACACGAGACTCCCAAAGCATGCGCTCTACTATGCAGACAATGGAAGGTCTGAATATCCACAAGGCTCCTAGGTCAGATAGGATACAGTGTGGAATTGTCAAAGATAAAGGATGAATTTAGTGAGGCTTTGGCTGATTTTTTTTTTTTAAAAAGAGCTCCATCATTGGATTGGAGGACTGGAGGCAAGTAAATGCAGTTCGAATAGTAAAAGAGTACAACATGAACCTGGGGTAAAATGCTGAAGAACATTCTACAGAATGTTAGAAATGAACATTTCAAGAGCACTAATGTCACGGCAAAATGGTACAAGAATAGGTCGTGCCTTACAAACCTACTGGAATTATTTGAGGAGATAATTAAGGTAGTGAATGAGGTTAATCCAGTAAATGTGGTTACCTGGAATCTACAGAACATAAATAGGCCATTAGGACAATTGGTTCAGTTGGCATTTTAATCTTTGTACTTTGCACAAGCCTCCTCTCACTCCAATTACTTCTTCCTACCCTGCCCCCGTATCCATATATTCCTTCTCCCTCATGCATCAAACCTCCTTTTAAATGCATCAATATTACAGGTATCAGTTTCAAACTCCACTTAGCAGTTAGCTCCACATTCTCACCCTTCTGTATAAAGAAATTCCTCCAAAGTTTTTCATTTAATCTATTAGTGACTATCTTATATTTATGCATTCTTGTTCTGGATTCACCCACAAGTGGAAACAGTTTCAACCAAGAGCCAGTCTGCCAACTCAGGTGGACATTAAAAAAAATCCCATGGTACTATTTGAAAAAGAACAGGGGAGCTCTCCTTGCCAACAGCTAAAACTTATCTGATCATTAATTTAATTGCTGTTTGTGGGAGTTTGCTGTGCACAAATTGCCTGTCATGTTTCCTATATCACAACAGTGACTACACTTCAAAAAAAAATACTAATTGGCTGTAAAGTTCTTTGGGATATCCAAAGGTCGTGAAAGACGTATATAAATGCAAGTCTTTTTTGAGGGGAAGATGCTTTGCTTGGGACAAGTAATCAATGATGTTCCACAGGGGGTTGTGCTGGGACCCCTGTTGTTGACAGTATTTATGAAATTTGGGTGCCTCTAGTATTATTAAATGTGCTGATAACACAAACCTACGTGGTTTGGTAACGAACAGAAAGGTTATCTTGAGAGAGACTTTATCAACTATCTAGATGAGCCAAGATATGAAATGTTATTTTAAATCTAATCAATGTTAGGAAATACACACAGGTAGAGAAGGCAGTAAGCATGTGTATAACAAAACGATATTCAACGGCAGAGGGTGAAGAATCATACAGCACAGGAGGCCATTTTGGCCTATCGTGCCTGCTCTTTGAAAGAGCTATTCAATTAGTCCCACTCACCTGCTATTTCCCCATAGCCCTGCAATTTTTTTCCTTTGAGTAGATATCCAATTCCCTTTTGAAAGTTACTATTGAATCTGCTTTCACCATCCTTTTAGGCAGTGCATTGCAGATCATAAATCACTGAATAAAAATCTTTCCGCTCATCTCCCCTCTGGTTCTTTTGCCAAATACCTTAATAAATCTGTGTCCTCTGGTTACCGACCCTTCTGGAAACAATTTCTCATTATTTACGCTATCAAAACCCTTAATAATTTTGAACACCTCTATTAAATCTCTCCTTGGCATTCCCTCCTCTAAGGGAGAACAATCCCAGCGTCTTTAGTCTCTCCTCATAACTGAAGTCCCTCAGCCTGATACCATTCTGGTAAATCATCTTTGCACCCTCTCCTAAAGTGTGGTGCCCAGAATTGGACACAATACTCCAGCTGAGGCCTAACCAGTGATGTACAAAGGTCTAGCAAAACTTGCTTGCTTTTGTACGTTATAACTCTATTTATAAAGCCCAGATACCCATATGCTTTTTAACAGTCTTCAAAAGTTCACTAGATTGATTCTTGGGATGAGAGGGCTGTCTTTTGAGGAAAAAAAATAGACTGGATCTTTATTCTCTGGAGTTTTGAAGAATGAGAGATGATCTCATTGAAACGTATAAAATTCTTATAGAGGGCTTGACAGGGTAGATGCTGAGAGGTTGTTTCCCCTGGCTGGAAAGTCTAGAACTAGGAGGTCACAGTCTTGGGATAAGGGGTCAAGCATTTAGGACTGAGATGAGGAAAAATGTCTTCACATCCTTGGAATTCTCTGCCCCAGAGGGCATTGGATGCTCAGTCGTTAGTATATTCAAGACAGAGATCGATAGATTCTTGGGCACGAAGGGAATCAAGAGATTGAGATAGAGCAGAAAGTGGAGTCAACATAGAAGTTCAGCCATGATCTTATTGAATGGCGGAGCAGGCTTGAGGGGCCATATGGCGTAATTCTGCTCCTATTTCTTGTGTTCTCAACTTGTCCTGTCACCGTCAAAGGTTGTTGTATGTGAACCGCTGGGTATTTCTGTTCCAACACCGCCTTTAAAATTGTACCATTTAGTTTATATTCCTCTTATCATGTATTCAACTGTCATTGTAACCCATATATAAGCTGACCTAAGTTGTATACCTTGAGAACACTGACCACAGAGGGCGAACTTGTGGGAGACACTACTAACCTGGACTTTCCGGTATAAAAGGGAAAGTTCCACCCACCATCTGCCTCTTGAGGTCTTGGTAATAAAGGTAACTGGTCACAGAGTGATCTTTTCTCAAGTATGGGCCTCGTGTGTATTTATACTATATAGTAAGGACATATTATTGGCGACGAGAAACTGGGATTTAAACCACGTGAGCATGGCCACTAGCAGCACAGAAGAGAGGTACTGTGTTGGTGATGATTGGGACGACTTTATTGAGGGTCGACAGCAAAGTTTTGTCACTAAGGAATGGTTGGGACAGGATTTGGCCGACAAACACAGGGCTCATCTCCTGAAGGTTTGTGGATCCAGAACGTACTCCCTGATGAAGGACCTTCTAGCGCCAGAGAAGCCGGCGGACAAGACGGTCGATGAGCTCAGTAAGTTGATCGGGGAACACCTTAAACCGGCGAGCAGCATGCACATGGCGAGACACCGGTTTTACACGCACCAGCGACTAGAAGGGCAAAACATTCCAGACTTCGTGGCAGATCTCAGGCGACTGGCGAGCCTATGTAAGTTCCCAGATGCATGCAGAGCGGAGATGCTGAGAGACTTTTTTTATTGAGGGCATCGGGCACGCTGGGGTTTTCAGGAAACTGATTGAGACCAAAGACTTGACCTTGAAAGCGGCAGCTATGATAGCCCAGACAATTATCTCAGGGGAGGAAGAGACCAGAATGATTTATGGCAAAAATCTTGGCTCAAATGCGGCAAACGACCAGGGAGTCAACATTGTTAACATGGCACACAGTTCTCTAGGCAGACAGGGGCAATCGGACATGCCCCAGCATGCAGTCGAACCCAAAGGGGGAATTTAACAGAGACAATGGCTAGCTGAACGGCGATTCATGCCATTGCAATGGACAATGCGGCCAGTAATGGGGCCATCAACACCTGATAATTGTGCGCTTAAGGACAGTTACAGAGACAGTCAGAGACGATCAACTGGTAATGGAACTTTTGTTTCCAACAATGGGGTGGAGGTGTGGAGGCAAACACACAGCCAGAGCTTGCAGGTATTAGCAATATACCTGCAGAAACTGTAATGTCAGCGGTCACTTGGCGCCTATGTGCAGGAAGCCTGCAGCCAAGTTGATGTACGAGGAGGACGGGCCTCATGTAAGCCCGAAGATGCCAAATGAATACTCGGGGAAACTCGCTGAACTTCAGCTTCCAGCAATTTCATGTGGAGCACATTATACAGTTCATATACCAGGACGAAAACGATAATGATGAAAGTGCTCCTCAATGGCATTCCAGTATTAATGGAGCTAGACACGGGGGCCAGCCAGTCCCTGATGAGTATCAAACAGTTCAAAAGATTGTGGTTGTCCAAGGCCAGGAGGCCAAAATTATTGCCGATTGACGCACTGCTACAGACATATACAAAGGAGACCATTCCGGTGCTAGGCAGTGCCACAGTAGTCGTGACCCACAAAGATTCGGAGAACAGGTTGCCACTCTGGATTGTCCCGGGGGATGGTCCCGCACTACTGGGAAGGAGCTGGCTTGCTGTCATGAACTGGAAATGGGGCGATGTCAATGCAATTTCTTCTGTGGAGCAGGTATCATGCTCACAGATCCTGGACAAATTTGACTCATTATTTCAACCCGGTATCGGCACCTTCATGGGGACCAAGATAGTGATTCACATAAACCCGGACGCCAGGCCAGTACACCACAAGGCCAGAGCGGTGCCGTACATGATGTGGGAAAAGATAGAATGCGAATTGGACCGCCTGCTGAGGGAAGGCATCATCTCGCCAGTCAAATGACTGGGCGAGCCCGATCGTGCCGGTGCTCAAGGCGGATGGGTCGGTCAGGATATGTGGTGATTACAAGGCCACCATCAATCGGGTGTCACTCCAAGACCAGTACCCGCTACCGAGAGTGGAGGACCTCTTTGCAATGCTATCCGGTGGCAAACCTTTTTCAAAATTGGACCTGACCTCAGCTTACATGACCCAGGAGCTGGCGAGTGAGTCGAAGAAGCTGACCACCATCACGACACACAAGGGGTTGTTTGAATAGAACAGATGTTAAATTCAAGCACATCCTCTGCCACGGTAGAAAGTCTACGGGCAATGTTCGCCGCCCATGGTCTACCGGAAGTCTTGGTCAGCGACAATGGCCCGTGCTTCACAAGCACTGAATTCCAGGTCTTCATGGCAGGCAATGGAATCAACCATGTCAGAACGGCACCGTTCAAGCCAGCCTCAAACGGCTAGGCGGAACGAGCAGTGCAGATAATCAAACAGGGGATGCTCAGAATCCAAGGGGGTTCCCTACAAAGCCGCTTATCACACCTCCTGTTGGCCAATAGATCCCGACCACACTTGCTCACAGGGGTTCCACCCGCAGAGGTGCTAATGAAAAGGACGCTCAAAACCAGGTTATCCCTTATACACCCTACTAAGAAAGAAATTGTTGAGAGCAGGCGTTAGTCACAATGTGACTACCATGACAGAAATGCGAGGGCGCAATGTATTGATGTCAATGACCCTGTTTTTGTCCTTAATTACGCTGCAGGGCCCAAATGGCTTGCAGGCACGGTGATTGCCAAAGAGGGGAATAGGGTTTTGGTGGTTAAACTTACCAATGGACAAATCTGCCGCTAACACGTGGATCAAACTAAAAGGAGGTTCAGCAACCCCAAAGAAGCAGCAGAGGAAGAAAGTGACGTAGAGTTTACTCCACCACAGGTGACCGAACACCGGAACCAAGTGGAGGAGAGCCCAGTCACTGTGGGCAGTCCAGACAGGCCTGAGGCATTGCAAACAGCAGACACTCAGGCCAGCGCCCAACAACTGCAGCCCCAACTCAGGCGCTCTGCAAGGGAGCGTAAACCACCCAGAGAGACTTAACCTGTGATCCCATTAAGAATTTGGGGCCGGGGGTGGGGAGGTGATGTAATGTATTCAACTGTCATTGTAACCCATGTATAAGCTGACCTAAGTTGTATACCTTGAGAACACTGACCACAGGGGGCGAACTTGTGGGAGACACTCCTAACCTGGACTTTCCGGTATAAAAGGGGAAGCTCCACCCACCGTCTGCCTCTTGAGGTCTTGGTAATAAAGGTAACCGGTCACAGAGTGATCTTTTCTCAAGTATGGGCCTCGTGTGCATTTATACTGTATAGTAAGGACATATTCCCTCTCCTCATTTTTCCTTCCTAAATGAATCACTTCATACTTCTCTGCATTAAATTTCATTTGCCATGTTTCTGCTGAACAAGAAAGGGATTCGAGAGTGATCACTGTTAATGCCATGAAAACATCCGTTTGGTAAATCAAGTCAAGAACTGGGATCCGCCTGAAAAATACGAGATTACAATTTATATCTTCATTTCACAGATCAATGCTGCGGTCAATTTTGGAGTATGGTGTGCAGTTTTGGGCCTCTATCGCAAAAAGTATAAAAATACATTAGAAAGGGTTCAGAAGAAAATGACAATGTGGTTTCAGCCCTTGGGGGACTAAATTATGAAGAAAGGTTCAAAAGACTGAGGGAGACAATGATAGTGTTTTTTTTTTAAATAATAAAGAAAAGTATAAATCAGGTTAAAGTAAAGAAACTCTTTAGCTTGAACAATGAGCATAGCACTGAAGGAAGCTGATGCGAAATTCACAAGCCTGAAGCAAAGTTGGCGAGAAAGAGCGAAGGAGCGAGAAATAGAAAGAGCATGAAAGAGAATGTGCGAGGGAATGAATGCACAAGAGTGCGAGAAAAGAAGAGGGGAGTGGAACAAAAACAGAAAGACAAGGGCCACAGAAACACCTGAATTAAAAGAGTGGGAAAGATATGAATTACATAGAATGTGCAACACAGACACAGACCATTTGGCCCAACTGGTCTGTGCCGGTGTTTATGGCTGTAACTATTTGTAATACCAAAGTTCTGATTGGGACAACACACACCCAGCAGTTTGTTTGGAATGTGCAATTAGATCCTGCCTGCCTAAGTAAACAAGTACTTTGCAATGTGAAATTCAAGCCATTCATTCTGATTGCCAGGCTCCAGACAGAGCTCAAGAGGGCAGGGCTCACCCTTGCAGGTTAGGACCTGCTCCCACCCGCCAACAGGTTCCTAACCTACCGCCTCCCCCCCTCCACTTCCCTCCCGTCGTCGCCCCCCCCCCCCCACTTTGACCTTTCTCCCCCTTCCACCTCCGGCCCCCAACCCCCACCACCAAGTTCCTCAACTCCCCCTCCCGCCATATTCCTGACCTACCCCACACCCCAGAGTCCCTGACCTTTCATCCCCTAGCCGCCCCCACCCCCGACCAAACCGGTTCCTGACCTTCTCCCCTGCCCAAGTTCCTGACATTCCCCTTCCGCCGTGCCTAGAGTTCCGAACCTTCTTCCCATCCCTGAACAAGTACCTGACCTCCTCCTCCTCCCTCCCCCGCTGCACCCAACATAGGTGTGGGTCACCGATTGTGAACAGGTCTATTGGGTATCATAGGTATCATAGAATCATATACAGCACAGAAGACCATTTCGGCCCATTGTGTCCACGCCGGCCAACAAGAGGTTATCCAGCCTACTCCCACTTTCCAGCTACAAGTCCATAGAAAGGGGGGGGGGGGGGGGGGGGGAAAAGAGAGAGAGAGCGCGAAACCAACCGAGCGGGCAAAAGCGAGAGAGAGCGCGAGCAAAGGATGGGGTGGGGTGGGGTGGTGACAGAGAGTGCGACAGCGAGAGAGGGAGGGAGAGGCGGGGAGAGGTGGAGAGAGGGGTTGGGGGGGCGGGGGGGGGGGAGAGAGAGAGAGAGAGAGAGAGAGAGAGAGAGAGAGAGAGAGAGAGAGAGAGAGAGAGAGTGTGTGTGTGGGGGGTATGATTAAGAAGTTTTCCAATGATACTAAAATCAGCTGTGTGTTGATAATGAAGAAAGCTGTAGAGTGCAGGAAGATATCAATGAACTGGTCAGGTGACAGAACAGTGGCAAATGGAATTCAATCCGAAGAAGTGCAAGGTAATGCATTTGCAGAGGGCTAACAAGTCAAGGGCTTACACATTAAATGGTAGGACACTGAGAAGTGTAGAGGAACAAAGGGACCTTGGAGTGCATGTCCGCAGATCCCTGAAGGTTGCAGGCCAGGTAGATAAGGTGGTTAAGGTGGCATACGGAATTCTTGCCCTTATTAGCCAAAGCATAGAACAGAAGAACAGGGAGATTATGCTTGAACTGTATAATACACTAGTTAGGCTACAGCTTGAGTACTGCATGCAGTTATGGTCACCATATTACAGGAAAGATGTGATTGCACTAGAGAGGGTAGAGAGGAGATTTACAAGGATGTTACCTGGACTGGAGAATTTTAGCTATGAGGATAGATTGAATAGGCTGAGTTTGTTTTCTTTGGAACAGAGGAGGCTGAGAGACCTGATTGAGGTGTATAAAATTATGAGGGGCCTGGATAGAGTGGATAGGAAGGACCTGTTTCCCTTAGCACAGAGGTCAACAAGCTGGGGGCATAGATTAAAAGTACTTGTTCAGAAGTTTAGAGGGGATTTGAGGGGAAATTTCTTCAACAGGATGGTGGGGGTTGGAACTGGCTGCTTGAAAGGGTGATAGAGGCAGAAACTCTCACCACATGTAAAAAGTACTTAGATGTGCACTTGAAGTGCCGTAACCTACAGGGCTACGGACCAAGAGCTGGAAAATGGGATTAGGCTGGCTAGCTCGGTCAGCCGGTGCAGACATAATGGGCCGAAATGACCTCTGTCAGGCACTTCCATATATGTGAGGACGCACCCTCCTGGGGGTGCTGGCCAGTCTGCCCCCGGCCCTTCCAGGGTGGCAATGGGTCGACACTTTCTAGCTCTGGGGCAACGGGGATCCTGCGCCTCCTCCCGCTGCTCCTGCTCCGCCTCAGGTGGTACTGCTGGCTTGACCTCCAGCGGCTGTCCCCTCATGATGACCAGGTTTTGCAGCATGCAGCAGACCACGACAATGGAGACCCGTTGAGAGTACTGCAAGGTGCCATCAGAGTGGTCAAGGCACCGGAATCTTTGCTAAAGGATGCCTATGCACTGCTCGATGATACACCTAGTGACACAATGAGCATCATTGTATGGTTGCTCTGGCACTGTCCTGGGGTTCCGCAGAGGAGTGAGCAGCCAAGTGGACAGGGGATATCCCTTGTCCTCAAGCAGCCAACTGCAATCCTGATTCAGGCCGATGAAGACGGCGGGCACACTGGTCTGGCGCAGAATGAACGAATCATGGCCGCTTCCTCCCTTGCCCGCTACCTGGTGCTGACGGCAACGACTTCTCCTGTGTGCCGCCATGCTTCTGAGCAGGTGTACCAGGTGTCACTCTCCCAACACTCCTCCCATCCTCAGGATGAAGCCCACAGGACTTCACTAAAGAGTCAGACCTGAAAGTTGTTCAAAAAAAGTATGTGCAAACCTCTGAGCAGCACTCAGCTGGTTGAACGGAGCCAAAATAAATAAAACT
The DNA here is from genome assembly GCF_044704955.1 of Pristiophorus japonicus. Lineage (NCBI taxonomy): Eukaryota > Metazoa > Chordata > Chondrichthyes > Pristiophoridae > Pristiophorus > Pristiophorus japonicus. The sequence goes on from NC_091981.1 coordinate 180,673,054, forward strand.
ATTCAAAGATAAAATAGTGGATACTGTAATCTTAAATAAAAATACTAAAATTAATAAAACTATTTCCCTACCAAAGGGCTCCGATCGCAGCAACACTCCTGCGGTGTCCCATTCGAGCACCAACTCAAAGACCTTGCAGGGCCACCACTGGGAAAAGGCGTGCCTTTTTGCAGCTGAAAATCCCTGTCCTGGTGGCTTTCCAGTGGCCCGCACGCTGCAGTGCTTTCCGCTGGAAAGTCTCCTTTACAGCAGCTTCACCGTGCCATTTCCGGCGGAAGTGCACACCGCAGCGACTGATCAATTTTAACGGTCGCCCGCCCAAACTCCCCATCAACCTTGAGGGACGGTGAATCTCGACCCCTAGATTTGTACATGAACTTCTATGCCAATATGAACAGCGGTGGCACAGCGGGCTGAGAATCTCAGTGCATGAGCCTCTCTTTATTTAAACTTGATGACAGACAGAAATCCCCGCTTTTGCGATTTTTTAAAAAAAAGTGAGGAGCACAGGGCATTGCTTTTTTTCTGGCAATAGTTCTTACCAAAAGGATGTAATTCTGTGATAGATTTACTGTGAATTTGTTTTAGAACTGTGATTAAATTACAAATTGATAGTCATTTTCTTTCCCAATATAAATGCATGCATACCTCTAGTTTAAAAATTAACAATGTTACCTTGAATTAGTAAGAAATAAATAGAAATAGAACATTTAACATGAATTAGATAATGAGTCCTAATTCCAATTTAACTTCCCACCTAAGTTTCCAATGAATAGGTGAGAATTGTGTATTGTCAAAAGGCTTTTGACAAGGTCCCACACAAGAGATTGGTGTGCAAAATCAAAGCACATGGTATTGGGGGTAATGTATTGACGTGGATAGAGAACTGGTTGGCAGACAGGAAGCAGAGAGTCAGGATAAACGGGTCCTTTTCAGAATGGCAGGCAGTGACCAGTGGAGTGCCGCAGGGCTCAGTGCTGGGACCCCAGCTATTTACAATATACATCAATGATTTGGATGAAGGAGTAGAGTGTAATATCTTCAAGTTTGCAGATGACACTAAACTGGGTGGCGGTGAGAGCTGTGAGGGGGACACTAAGAGGCTGCAGGGTGACTTGGACAGGTTCGGTGAGTGGGCAAATGCATGGCAGATGCAGTATAATGTGGATAAATGTGAGGTTATCCACTTTGGGGGCAAAAACGCGAAGACAGAATATTATCTGAATGGTGGCAGATTAGGAAAAAGGGAGGTGCAACGAGACCTGGGTGTCGTGGTTCATCAGTTATTGAAAGTTGGTATACATGTATAGCAGGCGGTAAAGACGGCAAATGGTATGTTGGCCTTCATAGCTAGGAAATTTGAGTAAAGAAGCAGGGAGGTCTTACAGCAGTTGTATAGGGCCTTGGTGAAGCCTCACCTGAAATATTGTGTTCAGTTTTGGTCTCCTAATCTGAGGAAGGACGTTCTTGCTATTGAGGGAGTGCAGCAAAGGTTCATCAGACTGATTCCAGGGATGGCTGGACTGACATATGAGGAGAGACTGGATCAACTGGGCCTTTATATATTGGAGTTTAGAAGGATGAGAGGGGATCTCATAAACATACAAGATTCTGACGGAACTGGACAGGTTAGATGTGGGTAGATTGTTCCCGATGTGGGGGAAGTCCAGAACCAGGGGACACAGTCTTAGGATAAGAGGTGGGCCATTTAGGACTGAGATGAGGAGAAACCTCTTCACTCAGAGTTGTTAACCTGTGGAATTCCCTGCCGCAGAGAATTGTTGATGCCAGTTCATTGGATATATTCAAGACGGAGTTAGATATGGCCCTTATGGCTAAGAGGATCAAGGGATATGGAGAGAAAGCAGAAAAGGGGTACTGAGGGAATGATCAGCCATGATCTTATTGAATGGTGGTGCATGCTTGAAGGGCCGAATGGCCTACTCCTGCACCTATTTTCTATGTTTCCATGTCCTTTAATAGTCCTTTGCCAGCAAAGGTGCTGTAAGTGAAAGTGCGAACTTAACTTTCTGGAAAATGTGTCCTCTATTCTAACTGTATTGTATTAACCATTTTGAGTGCTACCGTTGCATATTTTCAGAGTGCTGCCTTTATGTACTCAGAGGTTAATGTGTGTAAAATTTGATTTCTGTACATTTTTTTAATGCAGGCACAAAATATGGACCCAATGAATAAAATGAAAATAACGTAAATTGCATTTGAGAATTTTTTCTAAATCTGTACTTTGATTCAAGTCTGTAGAATTATGAAGCACTGAAGCTAAAATAGATATTTTTAACATTTTTTGTTGAATTTTTTAAGCATATACAGTTAACAATTAATATACCACTTTAAGGGAGAGAACCCAATAACTAGAATGTAGGCAATAAAGGTGGCCTATAAACCACTAAGCAATCATACAAAGCAAAAGCATAGAAGAGAGAGATGCAATGGCACAGAAGAAGCGAGAATGCATCAAAGTTTTGCTTCAGCTGAAATTTATGGAGAGTGGAGGATGGGCAGCTGGCCATGAGAGCATAGGAAAAGTTGTGGTTGGAGATGCCAAAGTATGGGTGAGGTCTTCAGCAGCAGATGGACTGAGGTAGGGGTGGAGGCATAATGTAGCGAAGGTAAACATGTGACTTTTGTGATGGAGGTGATATGGGGTCAGCTCAGCTCGGGAGCAAATACAACATTGAGGTTTTGGCATCAGTGATTTCTCAGTGTCTGGTGGAAAAGGAGGCAAAGAATTGAGAGTTCAATTTCAGGATTCTTTTCAGTCAAGGCTTTCAATTATATTTCTCTCCGTTTTTTTCTACACAGCTATGCCATCCCAACTCTACCCCTCCCGGACCTCTCCCATCATCATCATCATCATCATTATCATCATAGGCAGTCCCTTGGAATTGAGGAAGACTTGCTTCCACTCCCGAGGCGAGTTCTTTGGTGGCTGAACAATCCAATACGAGAGCCACAGACTCTGTCACAGGTGGGACAGATAGTCATTGAGGGAAGGGGTGGGTGGGACTGGTTTGCCGTACGCTCTTTCCGCTGCCTGCACTGGATTTCTGCATGCTCTCAGCGCCCTCTCGGATGCACTTCCTCCACTTAGGGCGGTCTTGGGCCAGGGACTCCCAGGTATCAGTGGGAATGTCGTACTTTATTAGGGAGGCTTTGAGGGTGTCCTTGTAGCATTTCCGCTGCCCACGTTTGGCTCGTTTGCCGTGAAGGAGTTGAGTTGAGCACTTGCTTTGGGATGCGGACTATATGGCCTGCCCAGCGGAGCTGATAGAGTGTGGTCAGTGCTTCAATGCTGGGAATGTTATCCTGAATGAGGACGCTGATGTTGGTGCGCCTATCCTCCCAGGGGATTTGTCGGATCTTGGAGACATCGTTGGTGATATTTCTCCAGCAACTTGGTGTCTACTGTACATGGTCCATGTCTCTGAGCCATACAGGAGGGCAGGTATTACTACAGCTCTGTAGGTCATGAGCTTAGTGGCAGTTTTGAGGGCCTGGTTTTCAAACACTCTTTTCCTCAGGCGGCCGAAGGCTGCACTGTCGCGCTGGAGGCGGTGTTGGATCTCGTCGTCTATGTCTGCTCTTGTTGATGGGAGGATCCCGAGGTATGGGAAGTGGTCCACGGTGTTCAGGGCAGCGCTGTGGATCTTGATGACTGGGGGGAAATACTATGTGGTGAGGACAGGCTGGTGGAGGACCTTTGTCTTACGGATGTTTAGCGTAAGACCCATGCTTTTGTATGCCTCAGTAAATACGTTGACCTCTCCACTGCCGGTATTGTCCAGCATCCAAGTCCTGGATGGGACACAACCTACAGCTGAACTTTTGGAGAAGACCAAAGCCATTATCTTTGGCCTCTGCCACAAACTTCTTACCCTTGCCAATGATTATAGCCTCCTCCCTAGCCGCCATCACAGACGCAAACAGACTGTTTGCTCTCAAGCTGCACTTTCAACCCTATATCGTCTCAATCATAAAAAATTCTCATCCTTGTGCTTGAAGTTTTTCCCCATATCTTAACTTCTTCCAGCCCTACAATCTCCCCATTCCACTGACTGGCCTTTTGTACATCACCCCTCCCTTCACACCACTTCTTTAAGCCATGCTTTCATCCACCTAGGCCCAAGCTCTGGAATTTCCTTCCTAAACGTCCTTTTCCTTGAAGACCCGTCTTAAAAACAATCTCTGACCAAATTTTTGATCAACCTCTCATCACACCTCAATTTTTCAGAATCTATTTTTTGATTACAACTTTGTGAAGTGCTTTGGAATATTTTTCTACTTTAAAGAACATAATAACATAATAGGAGCAGGAATAGGGAGCCGGCCATACAGCCCCTCGAGCCTGCTCCGCCATTTAATACGACCATGGCTGATCCGATCATGGACTCAGATCCACTTCCCTGCCCGTTCTCCATAACCCCTTATCGATTAAAAAACTGTATCTCGGTCTTAAATTTATTCAATGTCCCAGCTTCCACAGCTCTCAAACAACGAAATCCACAGATTTACAACCCTCAGCAGAAATTCCTCCTCATCTGAGTTCTAAATGGGCTGCCCCTTATTCTAAGATTATGCCCCCTAGTTCTAGTCTCCGCTATCAGTAGAAACATCCTCTCTGCATCCACCTTGTCAAGCCCCCTCATAATTTTATATGTTTCGATAAGATCACCTCTCATTCTTCTGAATTCCAATGAGTAGAGGCCCAACCTATTCAACCTTTCCTCATTAAGTCAACCCCCTCATCTCCGGAATCAACCTAGTGAACCTTCTCTGAACTGCCTCCAAAGCAAGTATATCCTTAAATATGGAAACCAAAATTGCATGCGGTATTCCAGGTGTGGCCTCACCAATACCTTGTATAACTGTAGCAAGACTTCCCTGCTTTTATACTCCATGCCCTTTGTAATAAAAACCAAGATTCCATTGGCCTTCCTGATCACTTGCAGTGCCTGCATCCTAACCGTTTGTCTTTCATATACCAGGGCCCCTAGATCCCACTGTACTGCAGCATGTTGCAATTTTTCTTCATTTAAATAACAACTTGCTCTTTGATTTTTTTTTTCTGCCAAAGTGCACATCCTCACACTTTCCAACATTATACTCCATCTGCCAAATATTTGCCCACTCACCTAGCCTGTTTATGCCCTTTTGCAGGTTTTTTGTGACCTCCTCACACATTGCTTTTCCTCCCATCTTTGTATCATCAGCAAACTTGGCTACGTGACACTCAGTCCCTTCATCCAAGTCGTTAATATAGATTGTAAATAGTTGGGGTCCCAGTACTGATCCCTGCAGCACCCCACTAGTTACTGATTGCCAACTGGAAAATGACCCGTTTATACCAACTCTGTTTTCTGTTACATAGAAACATAGAAAATAGGTACAGGAGTAGGCCATTCGGCCCTTTGAAGCTGCACCGCCATTCAATATCATGGCTGATTATGTACTTCAGTACCCCATTCCTGCTTTCTCTCCATATCCCTTTAGCCGTAAGGGCCACATCTAACTCCCTTTTGAATATATCTAACGAACTGGCCTCAACAACTTTCTGTGGTCGAGAATTCCACATGCTCACAATTCTGAGTGAAGAAGTTTCTCCTCATCTCGGTCCTAAATAGCTTACCCCTTATCCTTAGACTGTGACCCCTGGTTCTGGACTTCCCCAACATTGGGAACATTCTTCCTGCATCTAACCTGTCCAATCCCGTCAGAAATTTATATCCTTCTATGAGATCCCCTCTCATTCTTCTAAATTCCAGTGAATATAAAGCCAAGTCGATCCAGTCTTTCTTCATAGGTCAGTCCTGTCATCCCGGGAATCAGTCTGGTGAACCTTTGCTGCACTCCCTCAATAGCAAGAATGACCTTCCTCAGATTAGGAGACCAAAACTGTACACAATATTCTAGGTGTGGCCTCACCAAAGCCCTGTACAACTGTAGCAAGACCTCCCTGCTCCTATACTCAAATTCTCTCGCCATGAAGGTCAACATGCCATTTGCCTTCACCGCTTGCGGCATCTGTATGCCAACTTTCAATGACTGATAAACCATGACACGCAGGTCTCGTTGCACTTCCCCTTTTACTAATCTGTCACCATTCAGATAATAATCTGCCTTCCTTTTTTTAAAACCGCCAAAGTGGATAACCTCGCATTTATTTACATTATACCACATCTGCCATGTATTTGCCCACTCACCTAACTTGTCCAAGTCACCCTGCAGCCTCTTAGCATCCTCCTCACAACTCACACCGCCACCCAGTTTCATGTCATCTGCAAACTTGGAGATATTACATTCAATTCCTTCGTCTAAATCATTAATGTATATTGTAAATACCTGAAGTCCCAGCACTGAACCTTGCGGTACCCCACTAGTCACTGCCTGCCATTCTGAAAAGGACTCGTTTATTCCTACTCTTTGCTTCCTATCTGCCAACCAGTTCTCTATCCACGTCAGTACATTACTCCCAATACCACGTGCATTAATTTTGCACACTAATCTCTTGTATGGGACCTTGTCAAAAGCCTTTTGAAAGTCTAAATACACCACATCCACTGGCTCCCCCTTGTCCACTCTACTAGTTACATCCTCAAAAAATTCGAGAAAATTTGGCAAGCATGATTTCCCTTTCATAAATCCATGCTGACTTGGACCAATCCTGACACTGCTTTCCAAATGTACTGCTATTACATCTTTAATAACTGATTCCAACATTTTCCCCACCACTGATGTCAGGCTGACTGGTCTATAATTCCCCCAGGGATTTATCGGCCTTCAATCCCATCAATTTTCCTAACACAAATTGCTGACTAATAAGGATTTCCTTGAGTTCCTCCTTCTCGCTAGAGCCTCAGTCCCCTAGTATTTCCGGAAGGTTATTTGTGTCTTCCTTAGTGAAGACAGAACCAAAGTATTTGCTCAATTGGTCTGCCATTTCTTTGTTCCCCATTATAAATTCGCCTGATTCTAACTGTAAGGGACCCACATTTGTCTTCACTAATCTTTTTCTCTTCACGTATCTGTAGAAGCTTTTGCAGTCAGTTTTTATGTTCCCTGCAAGCTTACTCTCATATTTTATTTTCCCCCTCCTAATTAAACCCTTTGTCCTCCTCTGCTGAATTCTAAATTTCTCCCAGTCCTCAGGTTTGCTGCTTTTTTGGCCACTTTAAATGCCTCTTCCTTGGATTTAACACAATTCCCTAATTTACTTTGTAAGCCATCGTTGAGCCACCTTCCCAGTTTTATTTTTACTCCAGACAGGGATGTACAATTGTTGAAGTTCATCCATGTGATCTTTATATGTCTGCCATTGCCTATCCACCGTCAATCCTTTAGGTACCATTCGCCAGTCTATCCTAGCCAATTCACGTCTCATACCATCGAAGTTACCTTTCTTTAAGTTCAGGGACCTCGTCTCTGAATTAATTGAGTCACTCTCCATCTTAATAAAGAATTCTATATATTATGGTCACTCTTCCCCAAGGGGCCTTGCACAACAAGATTGCTAATTATTCCTTTCTCATTACATAGTTAGCCAATCCTCTATCCATGCTAATATATTATCCCTAACCCCATGAACTTTTATCTTGCGCAGTAACCTTTTATGTGGCACCTTGTCAAATGCCTTCTGGAAGTCCAAATACACCACATCCACTGGTTCCCCTTTATCCACCCAGTTAGTTACATCCTCAAAAGAATTCCAGCAAATTTTCCAAACATGACTTCCCCTTCATAAATTCATGTTTGACTCTGCCTGACTGAATTATGTTTTTCCAAATGTCCTGCTACTTTAATAATGGACTGCAACATTTTCCCAAGCACAGATGTTAAGCTAACTGGTTTATAGTTTCCTGCTTTTTGTTTGCCTCATTTTTTAAATGCTACATAAATTAAAGTTGTTTGTCCTCAGAGTGCAACTGCATGAAAAGCTATTTGAGAATTGGAATGGAGTGGATCTGAAAAGTGTCAGCTTGGCTCAGCTGGTAGAATGTCAGAGGCTTGGGGTTCAAGCTCCTCCCCAGAACTTAATCTCGGCTGCCACTTAAATAACTTGCATTTATCTAATGCCTTTAACATTAAATTTTTGGATGAGCTGAAGTTTACAAAGCGTGGAGGATGGGATGCTGGACAGAAGAACATTGGAATAGTTGAGTCGGTAGGTGGCAAAAGCCTGGATGAGGCTTTCAGCAGCAGGCGGGCTGAGGTGGAGCAGAGCAAGGTAGAGGTGACTGATTTTATGGAGGTAGAAGTAAGCAATCATTATGATCAAGAGGATATGGGGTCAGAAGCTCAGATCAGTGTCAAATAGGACATCAAGATTGTGAATAGTCTGGCTGAACCAGAGTGGATATAGTGGTAACAGTGTGGAGTTTGTGGAGTTATGGATACGTCACCTTTTCCAATGTTTAGCTGAAGAAAATTGCAAGTCATCCAAGATTGTATGTCAGGCAAGCAGTCTGAAAAAACTGAAGTAGCAGAAGGTTCGAAGGAGAGGGTGGAAAGGTAGATAATTGATACATGTGAAACTTGACCCAGTGTTTGCAGAGGACGTCGCTTAGCGGCAGTGTACAGGTGAGGAAGGGGTGGAACCAAAGACAGATCCTATGGGGAAACCGGAGGTAACCGTGCAGGGGCGGGAAGATAAACCACATCTGTTTTGGATAGTTAGGAGTGAAACTAAGCAAGGACAATCCCATCACACTGGACAATAGAGGACATGCGTTGGACAGGAAATGTGATTAACCTCGTCAAAACGATGCAGAGAAATCGAGGGGGTATAATGCACCATAGAATTATAGAAGCTTACAACACAGGAGGCCAGTCGGGCCATCGTATATCTGTGCTGGCTAAAAAAGAGCTATCCAGATTAATCCCACTTTCCAGCTCTTGGTCCATAGCCTTGTAGGTTACAGCACCTCAAGTGCATATCCAAGTATTTTTAATGACAGTCATGGTCCCAATCATTGTAACAAAGAAATCTATGAGCTCCTCGCACTTGTTGGAGGCAAGGGTGGTGGGGCAGGGGAGAAGGGTTTAAGAAGGCAGTTGATGGTGGAGAAAAGCAGCCAGTCTTATCCTTGCTCTCCATGATGATCTTGGTCCACCAGGCAATTTTGCCAAAGGAATGTGAGACCTTATAGCACTTGATCTGGTCCAGCCAGGTATGGTGATTAATGGCAAAATCAGTTGGACTTGAGGGAGTGAAGATGGGAATGATCAGGATGAGAGACAGTGAAGATTTTTCTCAGGACAAGGGCATCAAAGACATAAGCAAGGGAGCAGTTGAACACAGACAGCTGCAGCAGCATTGTGGCGATTGGAGGACCAAAGGCTAGGAAGGTCAGAGATTGAAAGTGCAGTTGTAAGTGACTTGGGGAGACTCTAGCAAGGAGAAGCTTAGAGTAGGGTAGCAGACAGAGAATTTGAGACCATTTGAGAGAGGCAAGGGAGTGGAACAAGTTTGACGAGTTGCTTAAAGGAGGAAAAGATACCACAAGAGTAGAGTGATGCACCATGGTATGACACTACCACGGTGTCAGTCTGGGCTGGATAGGTAGTGGAAAGTCTAGCAAGGTGGGGATGCTTCGGTAAGGTCCAAGATATCACTACCCAAGAGTCAACTTTCAGTCAATGTCAATCAATCATCTACAAAAACACCCAATAAGAGTACAAAAGTCATCCTTTCTAAATACTTGTTAGGTCCCAGTTGGAGTATTGTGGCCAATTCTGGGCATCACACTTTAGGAAAGATGTGATTGCACTAGAGAGGGTACAGAGGAGATTTACGAGAATGTTGCCAGGACTGGAGAATTTTAACTGAAGAAAGATTGGATAGGCTGGGGTTGTTTTCTTTGGAGCAGAGGAGGCCGAGGGGAGATTTAACTGAATCATAGATTGGTTACAGCATGGAAGGAGGCCCGTCGAGCCCGTGCCGACATGGTGCATAAAATTATGAGCGGCCCAGACAGAGTGGATAGGAAGCACCTATTTCCCTTGACAAGGTCAATAACCAGGGGGCATATATTTAAAGTAATTGGTAGAAGGATTAGAAGAAAGTTGAGGAGAACTTTTTTCACCCAAGAGGGCGATGGGGGCCTGGAACTCACTGCCTGAAAGGGTGGTAGAGGCAGAAACCCGCATTGCATTTAAACAGTACTGGGATATGCACTTGTAGTGCCATAACCTGCAAGGCTATGGATCAGGAGCTGGAAAGTGGGATTAGACTGGATAAGTCTTCCTCGATCAGCGCAGGCACAACGGGCAGAGTGGCCTTCCATGCCATAAATTTCAATGACTATGATGTCAAGGCCTTAGAAAGGGTGCAGAAGAGATTAACGGGAATTGTTCTTCTTAGAGCTGAGAAAGTTATTGGGAGATTTGATAAATTCTGTAGTTTTACAATTTCACTAACGTTGCATTCCTGAAGTCCTGCACCCATTTTTCTGCAATCTGATTATTTGTGTACCTGTGCACTTGACTCACTCAGCAGCATTTTACGTTCCATGAGGCAAGAATACAAATAAAACTTGTATATTACCCAAAATAAGAGGGACAAGGGATGAATTGCAGACACAGAAGTGAGTCCTCATTGGTTCTCAGTTTTTAAAATCGTACTTGTAAATGCACTACTTGTAGTTGTGCAGTACTAACAAAACCAATATCAAATCATATAAATGTCAAATTTGCACAGTGCTATTCATTTATCTCTAAATATATTTAGTCAGTTAAAGAATACCCAGAAGTTTAGCATATAAACAACATTTTAGGAAACACAAAATATTAGGGCTGCTTGGCAACATGCAAAGCACTCATTACTTAGTTGTAGCTGAAGAATGTACTTCCAGTTGTATGTACTCTGCTCAGTATTCATAGCAGCAAAATGGAATAATGAGTCCTTTTAGTCGAAAAATGCTTAAAAAAAGAAAACATTTCTTCGACGCTCCTTACTCCAATGTAGCTCACCACACATCAGTCCAAAACTTTTGTCAGTTCTTTTCAGGAACATGTGCCAGTAGAACAAAAATAGTCGCTTCACTCCAATGGAAGCAAATCTTGCATCTCAATAATGAATGGCACCATTAGCTGTGGTAAAATGTTCTCAATAAGCAAAGGGTTTCCAAAGATCTTATTTGAACCATTCTACCAAAAAGATTCATGTAAATAATTAACACAATTCTTACAAGTAGAGACAGATTCCTCTTTAGCTATGATTACTGCACTGCATTAACAATGCAGTTGAAAATGCCAGCCCTTTGGCTTGACTGACTTCCTCAGTTGCAAGATCAGAGGAAACCCAACTACTTGTATTGCTTCCTATATACCTCATTGGTGCTGGGAAAAAAAACTTTGCCATAAAGCAGTGCAACAGAGAAACACAGCAGGTTGATAACCAAATCAACTGTTTGCTGCTTGTACTTCAGATAATCTCCATTTGTACTGCAGGAGAATTTCATTAAGCAGGAGAGCTAATCCAAAACTCTGCTGCCCATATACTAACACATACCAAGTCCCATTCACCCATCACCCTGGTGCTTGCCGACCTACATTCACTCCCGTTCCAGCAATGCCTCAAATTTAAAATTCTCATCTTTATGTTCAAATCCCTCCAGGGCTTCGCCCTTCCCTAGCTCTGTAACCTCCTCCAGCCCTACAACCCTCCAAGAACTCTGGCCTCTTGTCCATCCCCCTAAACTGCAACAGAGTAAGCCAGCTAATACGGAGCACAGTGGCCAGGAGCAGTGCCAGCCATTTGTGCTACGTAATTTGGAAATAGTAATTCCCAAATTACCCATTTTGCAAGCCACGTTAGTTTTGGAGGCAGTGTACACAAATGCCAATGATCTCCCCAATAACTTAAAGGACAAAAGAGTCATTAGTAAGCTTAAGGAGATGAAGATAGCAGTTTTGATGTGCATGGGGCAATGTTCGAAGAAAGAGGCAAACATTTGGTAAGAAGTATTAATTGAAGAGAGAGCTGCTGGCCCCAGAACAGAATAGGTGATGGATCTCAATGTAAATGAATCTGATGATGGTTGCAGTAATGAAAAATAAGACGAATTCAGAATTATCCTTGGTCTCTCGAAATATTCTATACAGAAGGTTCCAGCTGCAGAGAAGGAGAGGTAATACAAATTGAGTTGGTTAAGCCAGATCTGCTGGGTGGGCAATCAGACTCTGAGTAAGCAATGTCCACATGAATGTATGCCTCCAGTACGAGGTTGTAAAGATGATTGTTTTACCATGAGGAGCAGCAAAGCTGGGAGACTGTCCAACATCTGGTGAAAACAAATGCAAAGCAGTTGCTGTTCAGATCAGAAGCACTGATGTCATGGCTTGTGACAAATTATAAGTAATCGGGAGTTAGAGAGAATGAGGAGAAAACTCGGGTAGTTTCTCTCCTAATTCCAAGAAAATAGGGTAGACGGCGATGAGTCAGAGAATGTGTGCAGTGAAGATGAGGAAGTGTTCAGAAATGTCTATACTGATGATCATAAACTCAGCATTGCAATGGGCGTGTTTTAGAGAGTTTATATTCAGGGTGTAGTTGTGACAAGGTCAGAGAGGAGGCAGCATGGCAAGTATAGAAATTTCTGTCGGAGAGGCGGTGCGGGAGTCCGGGGGAGGCCTATAAAGGCCCAGCGTCGATGAGTCGTCGGGAGTTCGTCGGAGAGGCCAGCCGGTCGAGCTGCAGCAGGGAGAGAAGGCAAAAAAGTAGAAAGAAATAGAAAGGTGACGTCACAGCCAAGGGGGTAAGTGATTGAGTAGCTTTTCTTTTTCTTTATCAGTAAGTAACCTTTTAGCATTGTTGTTGCCAAATTAAGTGTATTTAAGGGTTAAGTCATGGCAGGAGAGCTCGGACACGTATTAAGCTCCTCCTGTGCCATGTGGGAACTCGGGGACGCTTCCAGTGTCCCCGACGATTACATTTGCGGGAAGTGCATCAGCCTGCAGCATCTGACAGACCACATTGCGGCACTGGAGCTGCGGGTGGATTTACTCTGGAGCATCTGTGATGCGGAGGATGTCGTGAATAGCACGTTTAGTGAGTTGGTCACACCGCAGGTAAAGGCTACACAGCCAGATAGGGGATGGGTGACCAACAGGAAGAGCAGTGGAAGGAAGGTAGTGCAGGAGTCCCCCTGCAAAACAGATACACCACTTTGGGGGATGACTCATCAGAGGAGAGCAGCAGCAGCAACCAAGTTCATGCACGGTGGGTGGCTCTGCTGCAGAGGAGAGCAGGAAAAAGAATGCAGAGCTATAGTGGTAGGGGATTCTATTGTAAGGGGAATAGATAGATGTTTCTGCAGCCACAACCGAGACTTCAGGATGGTATGTTGCCTCCCTGGTGTAAGTGTCAAGGATGTCTCGGAGCGGGTGCAGGACATTTTGAAGAGGTTGGGTGAACAGCCAGCTGTCGTGGTGCATATAGGTACCAACGATATAGGTAAAAAAAACAGGATGAGGTCCTACAAGTTGAATTTAGGGAGCTAGGAGCTAAATTAAAAAGTAGGACCTCAAAAGTAGTAATCTCAGGATTGCTACCAGTGCCACGTGCTAGTCAGAGTAGGAATCGCAGGATAGCTCAGAGGAATACGTGGCTTAAGGAGTGGTGTAGAAGGGAGGGATTCAAATTCCTGGGACATTGGAACCGGTTCTGAGGGAGGTGGGATCAGTACAAACCGGACGGTCTGCACCTGGGCAGGGCCGGAACCAATATCCCTAGGGGGAGTGTTTGCTAATGCTGTTGGGGAGGGGTTAAACTATTATGGCAGGGGAATGGGAACCGATGCAGGGAGACAGAGGGAAGTAGAATGGGGGAAGAAGCAAAAGTTAGAAAGAAGAAAAGTAAAAGTGGAGGGCAGAGAAACCCAAGGCAAAAAGCAAAAAGGGCCACATTACAGCAAAATTCTAAAGGGGCAAAGGATGCAAAAACGACAAGCCTGAAGGCTCTGTACCTCAATGCGAGGAGTATCCAGAATAAACATAGAAACAGAGAAAATAGGTGCAGGAGTAGGCCAATCAGCCCTTCGAGCCTGCACCGCCATTCAATAAGATCATGGCTGATCATTCCCTCAGTACCCCTTTCCTGCTTTCTCGCCATACCCCTTGATCCCCTTAGCCGTAAGGACCATATCTAACTCCCTCTTGAATATATCCAATGAACTGGCATCAACAACTCTCTGCAGCAGGGAATTCCACAGGTTAACAACTCAGTGAAGAAGTTTCTCCTCATCTCAGTCCCAAATGGCCTACCCCTTATCCTAAGACTATGTCCCCTGGTTCTGGACTTCCCCAACATCGGGAACATTCTTCCCGCATCTACCCTGTCCAGTCCAGTCACAATCTTACACGTTTCTATGAGATCCCCTCTCATCCTTCTAAACTCCAGTGAATAAAGGCCCAGTCGATCCAGTCTCTCCTCAAATGACAGTCCAGCCATCCGTGGAATCAGTCTGGTGAACCTTCGCTGCACTCCCGCAATAGCAAGAACGTCCTTCCTTGGATTAGGAGACCAAAACTGAACACAATATTCCAGGTGAGGCCTCACTAAGGCCCTGTACAACCGCAGTAAGACCTCGCTGCTCCTATACGCAAATCCCCAAGCTATGAAGGGCAACATACCATTTGTCTTCTTCACCACCTGCTGTACCTGCATGCCAACTTTCAATGACTGTTGAACCATGACACCCAGGTCTCGTTGCATCTCCCCTTTTCCTAATCAGCCGCCATTCAGAAATATTCTGCCTTCGTGTTTTTGCCCCCAAAATGGATAACCTCACATTTATCCACATTATACTGCATTTGCCATGCATTTGCCCCCTCACCTAACCTGTCCAAGTCACTCTTAGTGTCCTCCTCACAGCTCACACCGCCACCCAGTTTAGTGTCGTCTGCAAACTTGGAGAAATTACCCTCAATTCCTTCATCGAAATCGTTAATGTATATTGTAAAGAGCTGGGGTCCCAGCACTGAGCCCTGCGGCACTCCACGAGTCACTGCCTGCCATCCCGACTCTCTGCTTCCTGTCTGCCAACCAGTTCTCTATCCACGTCAGTACATTACCCCCAATACTATGCGCTTTGATTTTGCACACCAATCTCTTGTGCGGGACCTTGTCAAAAGCCTTTTGAAAGTCCAAATACACCACATCCACTGGTTCTCCCTTGACCACTCTGTTAGTTACATTCTCAAAAAAATTCAGAAGATTGATCAAGCATGATTTCTCTTTCATAAATCCATGCTGACTTGGACCGATCCTGTCACTGCTTTCCAAATGCACTATTTCATCCTTAATGATTGATTCCAACATTTTCCCCACTACTGATGTCAGGCTAACCAGTACCCCTTTTCTCTCCCTCCTTTTTTAAAAAGTGGTGTTACATTAGCTACCCTCCAGTCCATAGAAACTGATCCAGAGTCGATAGACTGTTGGAAAATGATCACCAATGCAATCAAGGTGGACGAATTAACTGTGCAGATAGCAGTTAACGGATATGATGTAATTGGCATCACGGAGATATGGCTCCAGGATGACCAAGGCTAGGAACTCAACATCCAGGGGTATTCAACATTTGGAAGGATAGACAGAAAGGAAAAGGAGATGGGGTGGCGTTGCTGGTTGAAGAGGAAATGAATGCAATAGTAAAGAAGAACATTAGCTTGGATGATGTGGAATCTGTATGGGTGGAGCTACAGAATAACAAAGGGCAGAAAACACTAGTGGGAGTTGTGTACAGACCAACAGTCGTAATGAGGATGGGGAGAGCATCAAACAAGAAATTAGGGATGCGTGCAATAAAGGTACAGCAGTTATCATGGGCGACTTTAATCTACATATTGATTGGGCGAACCAAACTGGTAGCAATGCGTTGGAGGAAGATTTCATGGAGTGCATTAGGGATGGTTTTCTAGACCAATGGGCCCAAATTTCCACATGATTTGCGGCTGATTTTTTAGGAGCAACTGGTGGAGAACGGACTATCTTAGAAATCGCAATTCTCCACATTTTTTTTTCTGCAGTTCGAGTGAGGTAGAACAGTTCTACTTTAGAACAGAATTTTTTCTTCAAAAGGGGGCGCGTCCGGCCACTGACGCCTGATTTGAAAGTTTCCACAGTGAAAACGTACTCCAAACTAAAGTAGAATGGAGCAAGTGAAGATTTTTGTAGAACTGAAAAAACCTGTTCTACACATTAAAAAATCAGGCGCAGGTTACAAATTAGGCGTCCAGAACGAGGTGGGGGGGAAGGGGGAGGGAACTCATTAAATTCAACAATAAATCCTTATTTATACTTCTACAAATATTATACAAATAAATCCAACCTGAATAAACATTTGTAAGCCAAGAAAAGATTAAATAAACCATCTTCCTACCTGTGTGAAAGTGCTTCAGCCATCGTTCGAAGGAAACCGCCGTTTGTTGCCGCGCAGGGGAGGGAGGGGAAGGAGACAGCGGCTTGTTGCCGTGGAGGGAGGGGAGGGAGGGGAAGGAGACAGCGGCTTGTTGCCGTGGAGGGAGGAGAAGGAGACAGCGGCTTGTTGCCGCGCAGAGGAGGGGAGGGAGGGGAAGGAGACAGCGGCTTGTTGTCGTGGAGAGAGGGGAGGGAGGGGAAGGAGACAGCGGCTTGTTGCCGCGCAGAGGAGGGGAGGGAGGGGAAGGAGACAGCGGCTTGTTGCCATGGAGGGGAGGGAGGGGAAGGAGACAGTGAGAAGGGAAGCCTCAGTGCTGATGTGCTGATGGCAATGTGATTTTATTAAAAAATGTTCAAAAATTAAACAGCTACAAAGAACTACAAAAATGGCCGAGTGCCAATGTTTTTTTCACACTGAACATGCGCGAACGCTCCAACGCGCACGCGCAGCGTTGCCGGCAGGAAAAAAACTAATTTAAATAGTACCCGCCCCCTCCCACTTACAAAATATGCGTGAGTGTAGGCTCCGCCCCCCTGGGCGCCGCGCCAAACAGACAAGGAGCTGCAAAGCGCTCGAGAATAGCGCGTTTTGTTTCTGGCGCCGTTTTAGGCGCGAAAAACGGGCGCCCAGCTCGGAGGGACCCCCGTTTTTTATCCTGTGGAAACTTGGGCCCAATATGTTGAGGAACAAACTAGAGGGCTGGCCATCCTAGTCTGGGTGATGTGTAATGAGAAAGGACTAATTAGCAATCTTGTTGTGCGAGGCCCCTTGGGGAAAAGTGGCCATAATATGGTAGAATTCTTTACTAAGATGGAGAGTGACACAGTTAATTCAGAGACTAGGGTCCTGAATTTAAAGAAAGGTAACTTCGATGGTATGAGACATGAATTAGCTAGAATAGACTGGCGAGTGATATTTAAAGGGTTGACGGTGGATAGGCAATGGCAAACATTTAAAGATCACATGGATGAACTTCAACAATTGTACATCCCTGTCTCAAGTAAAAATAAAACGTGGAAGGTGGCTCAACCGTGGCTAACAAGGGAAATTAAGGATAATGTTAAATCCAAGGAAGAGGCATATAAATTGGCCAGAAAAATCAGCAAACCTGAGGACTGGGAGAATTTTGTAATACAGCAGAGGAGGACAAAGGGTTTAATTAGGAGGGGGAAAATAGAGTATGAGAGGAAGCTTGCTGGGAACATAAGAACTGACTGCAAAAGCTTCTCTCGATATGTGAAGAGAAAAAGATTAGTGAAAACAAACGCAAGTCCCTTGCAGTCAGATTCAGGTGAATTTATAATGGGGAACAAAGAAATGGCGGACCAGTTAAACAAATACTTTGGTTCTCTCTTCACGAAGGAAGACACAAATAACCTTCCGGAAATACGAGGGGACCGAGGGTCTAGTGAGAAAAAGGAACTGAAGGAAATCCTTATTAGGCGGGAAATTGATGGGATTGAAGGGCGATAAATCCCCGGGGTCTGATAGTCTGCATCCCAGAGTACTTAAGGAAGTAGCCCTAAAAATAGTGGATGCATTGGTGATCATTTTCCAACAGTCCTTCGATTCTGGATCGGTTCCTATGGACTGGAGGTTAGCTAATGCAACACCACTTTTAAAGAAAGGAGTGAGAGAGAAAACAGGTAATTATAGACCGGTTAGTCTAACATCAGTAGTGGGGAAAATGTTGGAATTAATTATTAAAGATGAAATAGCAGCACATTTGGAAAGCAGTGACGGGATCAGTCCAAGTCAGCATGGATTTATGAAAGGGAAATCATGCTGGACAAATAATCTAGAATTTTTTGAGGATGTAACTGGTAGAGTGGACAAGGGAGAACCAGTGGATGTGGTGTATTTGGACTTTCAAACGGCTTTTGACAAGGTCCCGCACAAGAGATTGGTGTGCAAAATCAAAGCACATAGTATTGGGGGTAATGTACTGACGTGGATAGAGAACTGGTTGGCAGACAGGAAGCAGAGAGTCAGGATAAACAGGTCCTTTTCAGAATGGCAGGCAGTGACTAATGGAGTGCCACAGGGCTCAGTGCTGGGACCCCAGCTATTTACATTAGTGATGGATGAGGGAATTGAGTGTAATATCTCCAAGTTTGCAGATGACACTAAGCTGGGTGGCGATGTGAGCTGTGAGGAGGATGCTAAAAGGCTGCAGGATGACTTGGACAAGTTAGATGAGTGGGTAAACACGTGGCAGATGCAGTATAATGTGGATAAATGTGAGGTTATCCACTTTTGTGGCAAAAACGCAAAGACAGATTATTATCTGAATGGTGGCAGATTAGGAAAAGGGGAGGTGCAACAAGACCTGCATGTCATGGTACATCAGTTATTGAAAGTTGGCATGCAGGTACAGCAGGCGGTGAAGAAGGCAAATGGTATCTTGGCCTTCAAAGCTAGGGGATTTGAGTATAGGAGCAGGGAAATCTTACTACAGTTGTACAGGGCCTTGGTGAGGCCTCACCTGGAATATTGTGTTCAGTTTTGGTCTCCTAATCTGAGGAAGGACGTTTTTGCTTTTGAGGGAGTGCAGCGAAGGTTCACCAGAATGATTCCCGGGATGGTAGGACTGACATATGAGGAGAGACTGGCCTGTATTCACTGGAGTTTAGAAGGATGAGAGGGGATCTCATAGAAACATATAAAATTCTGACAGGACTGGACAGGTTAGATGCAGGAAGAATGTTCCCGATGTTGAGGAAGTCCAGAGCCAGGGGACATAGTCTAAGGATAAGGGATAAGCCATTTAGGACTGAGATGAGGAGAAACATCTTCACTCAGAGTTGTTAACTTGTAGAATTCCCTACCGCAGAGAGTTGTTGATGCCAGTTCATTGGATATATTCAAGAGGGACTTAGATATGGCCCTTACGACTAAAGGGGTATGGAGATAAAGCAAGAAAGGGGTAATGAGGTGAATGATCAGCCATGATCTTATTGAATGGTGGTGCAGGCTCGAATGGCCTATGCCTGCACCTATTTTCTATGTTTCTATGAAAGGGAGATGGGGGAAGAAATATGCAAATAAATTAAGGAAATGAGTAAAAAACACAAAAATAATAACAATGGGGATTTCAACTGATATTAATTCGACTGACGTGACAGGTTAAGGGGATAAGGGAATGGAGATCCTACAATGTGCACAGGATGCCTTTCTAACCCAATATGCAAGAAGCCCAACAAGGACGGTTTCATTATTGGATCTAGTAATAGGGAACAAGAACACAAGAACACAAGAAATAGGAGCACGATTAGGCCGTATGGCCCTTCGAGCCTGCTCCGCCATTTAATACCATCATGGCTGATCCGATCATGGACTCCGGTCCACTTCCCTGCCCGCTTTCCATAACCCCTTATTCCCTTATCAGTTAAGAAACTGTCTATCTCGGTCTTAAATTTATTCAATGTCCCAGATTCCACAGCTCTCTGAGCCAGTGAATTTCACAGATTTACAACCCTCAGAGAAGAGATTCCTCCTCATCTCAGTTTTAAATGGGCGGCCCCTTATTCTAAGATTATGCCCTCTAGTTCTAGTCTCCCCCATCAGGGAAAGATCCTCTCTGCATCCACCTTGTCAAGCCCCCTCATTATCTTATACGTTTCGATAAGATCACCTCTCAATCTTCCGAATTCCAATGAGTAGAGGCCCAACCGACTCAACCTTTCCTCATGTCAACCACCCCATCTCCAGAATCAATCTAGTGAACCTTTTCTGAACTGCTTCCAAAGCAAGTATATCCTTTCATAAATATGGAAACCAAAACTGTACGCAGTATTCCAGGTGTGGCCTCACCAACACCCTGTATAACTGTAGCAAGACTTCCCTACTTTTATACTTCATCCCCTTTGCAATAAAGGCCAAGATTCCACTGGCCTTCCTGATCACTTGCTCTACCTGCATACTAACCTTTTGTGTTTCATGCACAAATACCTCCAGGTCCTGCTGTACTGCAGCACTTTGCAATCTTTCTCCATTTAAATAATAACTTGTTCTCTGATTTTATTCTGTGAAAGTGCATGACCTCACACTTTCCAACATTATACTCCACCTGCCAAATTTTTGCCCACTCACCTAGCCTGTCTATGTCCTTTTTCAGATTTGTTGTGTCCTCCTCGCACATTGCTTTTCCTCCCATCTTTGTATCGTCAGCAAACTTAGCTACATTACACTCAGTCCCTTCTTCCAAGTAGTTAATATAGATTGTAAATGTAGAATGAACCAGAGCAGTTAAGAGAAGTAAAAGTAGGGGAACATCTAGGCAATAGTGACTATAATACAATACGCTTTAAGATAATAATTGAGAAGGACATAAGTATGATGAAGACCAGGGTAATAGATTAGAAAAAAGGCTGATTTTGAGGGGCTGGGAATAGAACTTGGGAAAATAAATGGACATTATTGGCAAATAATGATGTAGAACAGCAATGGGAAACATTTAAAATGTGTTCAACAAAGTCCAGGAAAAATATATTCCTCTAAAAACCAAGAACAGGCTAAACACTAATGAGACACCATGGATGAATAAAGCCACAAGGGAAAAATTGAGGGCAAGGAAAAAGGCATACATTAAGTACATGGACAGCAGGGGAGAGCATAAGGGAGAATATGAAGAGATTAGAAGAGAAGTTAAAAAAAAAATTAAGATAAAGAGGAATTATGAAATTAAATAATCAAGGAACATAAAACAAAATAGTAAAACATTTTACAGACACAAACAAAAAAAGGTTGGGAGGAGAATAGGGCCACTAAGGGATGGACAGGATAACACCACAGGCAGCAAGAGAGAGATGGCAGAAATATTAAATCATTACTTTGCTTCAGTATTTATCAGGGAGATAGAACAAGTGGACATGACATCAGATGATGAGATTAGTAACGAGATAACAGCGTTTAAAAGAAACTAATCAAACTCAAAAGGATAAAATCCCTGGATGGATGGATTATCTTCGCACATTTTAAAAGAATCTAGGGAAGAGATAGCAGAGGCATTACGACACAAATATAATAATGTTAGAAAAAGGTGCATTACCAGAGGACTGGCGGATAGCTAATGTAATACCTATATTTAAAAAGGGAGATAGAAAAGGGAGATAGAAAAAGACTTGCATTTATATCGCCTTTCACAACCACTGGACATCTCAAAGCGCTTTACTTTATCGAAGTGTAATCACTGTTGTAATGTGGGAAACGCATGTTCAGGGAACTGTAGACCAGTCAGCTTAACATCGGCCGTTGGAAAAATAATGGAATCCCTACTAAGAGAGAAAATAGAACATCTAGAAACCAAAAATATAATAAATGATCAACATGGATTTCATGTTTGACCAACCTCATTGAATTTTTTGAAGAGGTGACAATAGACAAGGGTAATGCAGTAGATGGAATTTATCTAGATTTTCGAAAGGCCTTTGATAAGCTAACACAATTCTCACTACTTGAAACTAGGAGGTGAATTGTGCAACATTTGTCATTCTGAACAAGTTGTACACAGGTCCCAAATAGACATGGGGAAAGCATAGCATTTAAACCTTCATTTGCCAGTATACCACACCCTTCTTCATGGTATGCATCATTCTCATTCCCCTGGAATGCAAAGATAATCCCCGGCTTCTATGGCAGACAACTGGTTTCCCACCAAACTGCTCTACTGACTACCCAACTTCCTTTTCTTGCTCCCATGTTAGCTGACATTGTTAATGGTTCTCTCTTCTCAGATACTGTCCACTTCTCCTCAAAAAACAAACCCTTGACCCCTCCGTCCTTGCAAACTACCACCCCATCTTCAACCTCCCTGAACGTGTTGTCACCTCCAAAATCCATGTCCATCTTTCCCACATCTCCATATTTGAATCCCTCCAATCCGGTTTCCGCGCCTGCCACAGTACCGAAACGGCACTCATCAAAGTCACAAATGACATCCCTTATGACTGTAACAAAGGCAAACTATCCCTCCTTGGGTCTTCTTGACTTGTCCTGCAGCCGTTGATACGGTTGCCCAGAAATCCTTCTCCAATGCCTCTCCAGTGTCATCCAGCTGGGTGGGACTGCACTTGCCTGGTTCCACTTATCTATATCTATCTAATCATAGCCAGAGAATCACCTGCAACAGCTTCTCTTCCCGCTCCCAGATCGTTACCTCTGGTGTCCCCCAAGGATCTATCCTTGGCTCCCTCCTATTTCTCATCTACATGCTGCCCCTTTGCGACATCATCCGAAACACAGCATCAGTTTCCACATGCACGTTGAGGACACCCAGCTCTACCTCACTACCACTTCTCTCGACCCCTCCACGGTCTCAATTGTCTGACTGCTTGTCCGACATCCAGTTCTGGATGAGTAGAAATTTTCTCCAATATTGGAAGACTGAAGCCACAGTTTTTGGTCCCCGCCACAAACTCCGTTCCCTGGCCACTGACTCCATCCCTCTCCCCAACTTCTGCCAGAGACTGAACTACACTATTCGCAACCTTGATGTCATATTTGACCCTGAAGTTAGCTTTCGACCACATATCCGCAGCAAAACTAAAACGGCCTATTTCCACCTCCGCAACATCGTCCGTCTCCGCCCTTGCCTCAGCTCATCCGCGCCATTGTTACCTCTAGACTTGACTATTCTAACACACTCCTAGCTGGCCTCCCACATTCTACCCTATGTAAACTTGGTGATCCAAAACCCGGCTGCACGTATCCTAACTCGCTCACCGTCCCGCTCACCCATCACCCCTGTGACCTCACCCTTCCCCATCTCTAATCTCCTTTAGCTCTTCAGCGACACAGCCCCCAACCACCCCCTCCCCTAGATATCTGCGCTCTTGAACATCCCTGATTATAATCACTCAACCATTGGTGGCCGTGCCTTCTGTTACCTCGGCCCTAAGCTCTGGAATTCCTTGCCTAAATGTCTCCGCCTCTCTCTACCTCTCTTTCCTCCTTTAAGACGCTCCTTAAAACCTACCTCTTTGACCATGCTTTTAGTCACCAGCCCTAATTTTTCTTAATGTGGCTCGGTGTCAAATTTTTGTGTCTCATAATACTCCCGTGAAGCACCTTGGGACATCTCACTACGTTAAAGAATTGTAGGAGAATTGTAACTGCAGTCAACACTAGAAGAGCCCCCTACAAGCCTTCATCCCATACACTACATTCAAAGGCCACAATAAAAATTCTTCCCTCAATCGTGTTGGTAAAAACAAACAATCTCCAAGACCACAGCTCCAATTGTGGACAGTCACTAATGCAGAATTGTATAATATCCTTTATCTGTATATGCACAGCAGTCTGAGAAACTAGACTCAAAATAAAACCACAAGGTACTGGAGAAGGCCTCATCACATTTTCAGAACTTCCAAAGCACTTCTTAGCCAAATAAATACTTTTTGAAATGCAGACACTTGCATAGCCAAATATGGCAGTCAATTTATGGACTGCAAGGTCCTAAAAAACAGTAAATGAGATGAATGACTGGTTGTCCACTTTTGGTGACATTGATTAAGGGAGGAATGTTGATCGGGATCATAATGGAATAGGTATTTTTATATCCACCTGAAATAGCAAATGGGGTTTTGGTTCAAGATCTCATCCAAAAGACAGTGCCTCTGGCTGTGCAATGCTCCCTCAATTCTGCACAGAAGTGTCAGTCTAAATTATGTGTTCACTTCTTGAAGTGGTGCTTGAACCCACAACCTTCTGAACAGAGCCAAACTAACTTACAAATAAAATGGGGGATTGATGTTTCAACGTTAAAACACAAACTGAACATTAAGCATATAATACTGAACAGATGTTGAGGAAGGATAGATTTTGATCTTGGAGGTTTATAGATTTAGATTGATGATCTGGAAATAAAAAGTACACAGGGACCTTCGTACACTGTCAGATGGCGCAGTCGGACACAAGTTTGACCCATATTGCTCCACATGCTGAATTTCTTACGTCACAAGAAATGTGTTGAGTGGAAGCCAAATACAATCACACTGGAAAGAAAGGATAAGGGGGAAAAACAAGTTATCTGGGCCACTGTGCAGCATCTCCTAGCAACTTAGACATGGAGACAGAACAATGAGAAGGCTTACTTACAAAAAAGTAAAACAGATCTATTCATATTTAACCCAGCTTTTTTAAAAATTTTAAAAAAAATACCAAGAACAGAATGTACATATTTCATGGAAGCCTGGAATAATTTGAAACAAAGTTTTTGTTTGTAAATCTTTATATTGCATATTTTCTAAAGATACCTTTAAATACATACAATAAGTGAAAGTAAATGTGTCAGTTTAGCTCAGTTGGCAACTCTTGCCTCAAATACAAGATTGTAGGTTCAGGCCCCACTTCAGTACTGAAGAAGGTGTGTCTTTTGGACCAGACCTGCCTGTTTCAGAGTGTAAAAAAACCACCACCATCATTCAGTAAAGGGTAAGTGGAATACCATTTAAAAGTATAATGCTGATCATGTAGGATAAATAGATACCAAAAACAAATAGCTCAGCTTAAAAACATTAACAAATTTAAAGTAAAAGAAGAAAAGTGACCTCTACAATTTATGCAGAGTGAAAGGCCACAAGATTTGCCAGGATGAAGATAAACAAATACAGAACCAAGTTGAAAGAGTGAGCTGAAGGGCAAAGCGAGACATAGAAAAATATACTGCAGCAGTGGTTAAATATCATTTTTAAAATTCAGTACTATAATAATGCTAAGCAGCAGAAGCAGCATGCAATAAACAGAGCTAACCGATCCCACAATCAACCGATCAGATCAAAGTTCTGCAGTCCTGCGACATCCAGTCATGAATGGTGGTGGACAATTAAACAAACAATTAACGAGAGGATGATGGTAGAGCCCAGCACACAAGTGCAAAAGACAAGGCTGAAGTGTTTGCACATAAGAACATAAGAAATAGGAGCAGGACTAGGCCATTTGGTCCCTCGAGCCTGCTCCGCCATTCAATATCATGGCTAATCTGATCTTGGTCTCAACTCTACTTCCTTGCCCGCTCCCCATAACTCCCTTATCGTTCAAAAATCTATCTCCACCTTAAATATATTCAATGACCCAATCTCCACAGCTCTCTGGAGTAGAGAATTCCAAAGATTCACGACCCTCAGAAGAAATTCCTCCTCATTTCCGTTTTAAATGGGCGACCCCTTATTCTGAAACTATGCCCCCTTGTTCTAGATTCCCCCACAAGGGGAAACATCCTCTTTGCATCTACCCTGTCGAACCCCCTCAGAATCTTATATATTTCAATAAGATCACACCTCATTCATCTGAACTCCAATGAGTATATGCTCAACCTGATCAACCTTTCTTCATAAGTCAACCCTTTCATCTCAGGAATCAACCTCGTGAACCTTCTTTGAACTGCCTCCAATGCAAGTATGTCCCTCCTTAAATAAGGCGGCCAAAACTGTATGCAGTACTCCAGGTGTGGTCTCACCAATGCCCGGTGCAGTTGTACCAGGACTTCCCTACTTTTATACTCCATCCCTCTTGCAATAAAGGCTAACATTCCATTTGCCTTCATAATTATTTGCTGTACTTGCATGCTAACTTTTTGTCTTTCACATGCAAAATCCCCTAGATCCCTCTGTACTGCAGCATTTTGTAATCTCTCCCCATTTAAATAATTTGCTTATTTATTTTTCCTACCAGAGTGGATAACCTCACATATATTCACATTATATTCCATCTGCCAAATTTTTGCCCACTCACTTAGCCTTTCTTTATCCTTTTGCAGATTTTTTGCATCCTCCTCACAACCATCTTCAGCCAGAAGTACTGAGTGGATGATCCATATCGGCCTTCTCCCAAGACCCCCACCATCACAGAAGCCAGCCTTCAGCCAATTCGATTCACTCCACGTGATATCAAGAAGCGGTTGAGTGCACTGGATACGGCAAAGGCTATGGGCCCCAACAACATCCCAGCTGTCGTGATGAAGACTTGTGCTCCAGAACTAGCCGTGCCTCTAGCCAATCTGTTCCAGTACAGCAACAACACAGGCATCTAACCGATAATGTGGAAAATTGCCCGAAATTCCACAAAAAGTAGGACAAATCCAATCCGGCCAATTACCACCCCAACAGTCTACTCTCAATCATCAGCAAAATGATGGAAGGTGTTGTCGACAGTGCTATCAAGCAGCACTCACTCACCAATAACCTGCTCACCGAAGCTCAGTTTGGATTCCCCCAGGACCACTCGGCCCCAGACCTTATTACAGCCTTGGTCCAAACATGGACAAGAGCTGAATTCCAGAGGAGAGGCGAGAGTGACTGCCCTTGACATCAAGGCAGCATTTGACCGAATGTGGCATCAAGGAGCCAGAGTAAAATTGAAGTCAATGGGAATCAAGGGGGAAGACTCTCCACTGGCTGGAGTTATACCAAGCACAAAGGAAGATGGCTGTGGTTGTTGGAGGTCAATCATCCCAGCCCCAGGAATTCATCAGGACAGTGTCCTAGGCCCAACCATATTCAGCTGCTTCATCAATGACCTTCCTTCAATCATAAGATCAGAAGTGGGGATGTTTGATAATGATTGCAGTGTTCAGTTCCATTCACAACTCCTCAGAAAATGGCAAGTATCATTCGTGCCACATAAGTGCCAGGCAATGACCATCTCCAACAAGCGAGAGTCTAGCCACGTCCTCTTGATATTCAATGGCATTACCATTGCCAAATCCCCCACTATCAACATCCCGGGGGTCATTATTGACCAGAAACTGGACCAGCTACATACTGAGGCTACAAGAG
The DNA here is from genome assembly GCF_044704955.1 of Pristiophorus japonicus. NCBI lineage: Eukaryota > Metazoa > Chordata > Chondrichthyes > Pristiophoridae > Pristiophorus > Pristiophorus japonicus. Next base: position 180,700,268 of record NC_091981.1, read on the forward strand.
CAGCTCAAAGTCTGAGTATTCTGTGGCGAGTGTCTCACCTCCTGACTCCCCAAAGCCTTTCTGTCACCTGCAAGGCACAAGTCAGGAATGTGATGGAATACTCTCCACTTGCCTGGATGAGTGTAGCTCCAACACCACTCAAGAAGCTTGACACCATCCAGGACAAAGCATCCCGCTTGATTGACACCCCATCCACCACCTTAAACATTAAGAGCTAGACTTTCCACTATGATTGTTAACGCCCAGAAATGGGTGATATTTCCAGCCTTAGTGCTTTTCCCCCCCCCCCCCACCCCCCCCCCAAGATCGCTGGAATATTACCCATTTTAAAAACCGCTAGTTTCGCCTTTTTAATTTGGGAGATAGCCTTAGCGATGTGAAATGGGCCTTAGTGAGGTATTCAGTCGTGCAAGGCTGGCGTTCATAGCAATGGCCGCTCTGCGTATGTGCGTTTTTTTTTAAAGCAAGGAACTTTTCCCGCGATTCGGGAGTTCAGGGGTCATCTGCGCATGCTCAGAAGACTGAAAGAGGGGGAGAGAGGAGACAAAAGGAAGCTGTCTGTGGAGGGTAAAAAAATGTCGAACGATAGTAGCATGCAGGAGGCACCGTCAGGGAGGAGGAGGGCAAAAGCCTTCTCTGATGAGGCCAATGAGGCCCTTGTTAATGAGGTTGAAAATAGGTGGGGCCAATTAACCCGGGGTGGGCATGGGAAATCTCCTTCCCGGATTTATCAAAAAATATGGGGCGATATCGCTGCCCTGGTATCATCGGTGGCCTTCGATAGGCGTGAAGCAGACCAGTGCCGCAAGCGATGGAACAGTTTTGTTGCATCGGCAAAAGTATTAAATTATTACATTTTAAATTGTAATGATGCACTGACTCATTAATTAGAATATAAATCTGCCGGATTAGCTGGGTAATCTTGGGTAGCTTCCCTGCTAAGATTTGGACTTGGGTCAGAACCTGCGCCCTTCAAATCTAATTTTGCTGAGATGCTTTACATTTAATCAACAGTATTAATTATTTAAAGGAATGACTGGAAACAGAGTCCGCAAACATTCGGCATTTTTACCACTTTAGTTTAGGAGGAGGAGAATGCGTGTGTGCTGTGAGTATCTCTTTGGCACCGTCTCCTTTTTGGTTACGTTGGTGGATGGGGCACAACTGAGCACTGAGGGGTCTGGTCACCTTTACCCAGACTGCATGATTCTCTCCAGTTGTTGTCACTCAGTGACCCAGCCTGGACTGGGGGAAGAGCTGCCCTGGCTCACTGTCTGCCCTGAGACACTAGCTCGGCCACAGGGAGATCACTGAGCACAGCCCATAGACACGGTGCCCCCTTCCATTACAGTCCTGCCTTTGCCGAGCTCACCAGCGGTTCTCCTCCACCCCCCCCCCCCCCCCCCCCCCCGCACTAGACCTCCATCGATTCAAATAAACCGCCTACCTTCCTTCAGGCGCCGAATGGCACGGCCTGTAGATGGGGCCTTTCATGGAGATTGTACGAGAGATGTTTCGTGTCAAGCATTAGTTCATAAACACAATTTTATTAAATATTTTCTCTGAATGTAGATGTTATAACCATGCATCCATTGTGGATACAAAGCGTATTAGCATATAGCGTTAAAGTTATGGATGAATAGAATGTGGGGTGACTAATTGTGGATTACAATATCTGTTGTGTTTCCGTAATAGTACCTAGTCAATTAGCTTATGCCATGTTCATCAAGTTTGCAGAAGATATTTAAGAATCATGCCGAACAGAGGCAGACCGGAGGGCCTGCTGAGCTGTACCCTCTGACCAACCTAAAAGAACATGCCGCAGCCTTACTGGGCATCCATAATCATTCTGCCACCTGTGGCGGTGATGTGGTGCAACAACGGGATCATGAGTAATGTGTAAAGCAGCGGTAATTTAATGGCATTTTATTATAATATGAATGATCGCGTTCACATTTATTACAGTAGTGTTGCTCTTCGTACATATGCCAGCGCAAGCGTTCAACGACCTCGACCTCCTCCACCTCCAGACCAGTGGTCCCATCTGGCAATTGTTGTCCTCTCCTGATAGCTCAGTTATGCAACATGCAGCACACCACAATGAACTCAGCAACCTGCTCAGGGTGGTATTGTAGGTTGCTTCCTAAGTGGTCCAGGCATCTGAAACACTGCTTCAGAACTCAATTGTCTTTGATGATATTGCATGTAGCTATATGGCTTTTGTTGTAGCGCTTCTCGGCTTCTGTCTGGGCTTACGCGGGGGGGGGGGGGGGGGGGGGGGTGCGGTCATGAGCCAGCTGGCAAGGCCATATCCTTTATCCCCCAGCATCCAACTGTGACCTTGTGGCTGACAGGTCAGAGACGGTGCTCTCACACAAGATGTGCACATCATGGATGCTCCCTAGAAACTTTGCATTTACTGCTATGGCTAATGCTTGTGGTCGAGAATGAGCTGCATATTCAGAGAGTGGAATCCCTTTTGGTTCGGAAACACCTGCATCCTGTAAAGGTGCTTACAGGGCGATGTGCATACAGTCTATTGCTCCCTGCACCTTGGAGAAGTTTGCTATTCTCGAGAAACCCAAAGCCCTCTCACTCTGTGCCTCCCTGGTCATAGGGAAGTTGATAAAGTCCATCCTGCGTGCGTAATGGGCTTCAGTCACCTATCAAATGCAGCATTATGTGTCGTGTTGAAAGATACCGCAAATGTTCCCAGCTGAGGCCTGAAAGGAGCCCGATGTGCAGAAGGAAAGTGCCGCTGTAACCTTAACCTCAAACGAGCAGTGCAGTCCTGATGGTGCTGGTAGGCTGCAGATCTCCCTTAATTAGCTGGCATATCTCACTGATGACTTCCTTTCGGAAGCGCAGCCTTCTGATGCACATGTCATCGGACAAGTCCGGGTATGATCGGCTATCCCTGCAAACGTGTTGGGTGCAACATCTCCTCCTCGTGAGCAGTCTGCCACCTCTTTAATTGGGTACATAATGCTCTTCAATAAACCTTCTCCCATCTCTATTCTGCAGCATGTGATTGATTAGTCATTAATACTGGCTGAGAAATTAAAGGCCACATCACTATAAAACACTATAAATGCCCTTAATTTGTCCTCAACAAATACAAATGTGATTAGATGATTGGCAAGAGTCAAAAACGCCCTTAAAATCTCTCTTAAATTGCTTCTCCTAACAACCACGTCAAGCAGCCTTTTATTAAAGATTCTCCGAGTTACAAAATGGCGTCCGTAACCTTAACCTTTCTCTGAAGAAAAGATGATGGCAGCTTTTCTTCAGCGTCTTATTGGGCCAGCAATCATTTGGGCGAATTATGAGCGAAATGCCGAAAGTAGCGCTCGGCCATAATTGGGCACTAGTCTCCTTTATAAACAGTACTCTCAGCCCTGCATGAGGATGACGTCATTTTTTTTTTAAAATAGGCCAGGTGATGCAGCTCATTCATGCATTCCAAAAGTTGCGGCGATGATAAATGGGCGATAATCGGGCGCTAGTTTCCATTTTTCAGCAAATATGGACGATAGCTTGAATCTCAGCATTTATATGGGTGCTAAATGGCCGATGTGCCGAAAGTCTGGCCCAAACTCCCTCCACCACCAGCGCACCGTGGCTGCAGTGTGTACCATCTATAAGATGCCCTGGAGCAACTCGCCACAGCTTCTTTGGCAGCACCTCCCAAACCCTCGACCTCTACCACCTGCAAGGACAAGGACAGCAGGCCCATGGGAGCATCATCACCTGCAAGTTGCCCTCCAAGTTACACACCATCCTGTCTTGGAAATATATCGCCTTCATTATTGCTGGGTCAAAATCCTGGAACTCCCCCGTAACAGCACTGTGGGAGTTCCTTCACCATAAGGATTGTAGTGGTTCAAAAAGGCAGCTCACCACCATCTTCTCAAGGTCAATTAGGGATGGGCAATAAATGTCAGTGACACCCACATCCCGGAACAATTTTTTTTTTAAAAAAGAGGGCAGTCGGGGAAGAGATAAAATCTATAAAGGACGCAAATGGAATCAAAAGTGAGGACAAGTGCAGAATAGTTAGTGAATGACTATTTTCCCCACGAATTTACAAGCGAAGACATGAGTAACCCACCCTCTCCAAAGAGATAACCAAAATAAAATCAACAATGTTGATATAAATTAGATGAAAGTCATAAACAGGCGAGACTGACTAAACAAATTGCCAGGTTAGATGGTATTTATCTCAGAATGCTGAAAGAATAGGCAGATGTGTAAGGAACTGACAACCATTACAAGGTAGTCTGGGGAAACCGGAAAGCTACCAGTGAATTGGAAACAGACCAATGAAGTGCCCATATTCAAAAAAAAGGAGTAAGTCTGGGTGGCAGTGACAGACCTCTATTCCGTATACAATAATAGAACCAATCAGAAGCAAACATCTGTGAAAATAACCCAGTGAACAGTAACCAACATAGATTAAATATAAAATCATCTCTGACAAACCGCCTTGAAATAATATTCCACTTGGACTGTGAAAAGCCCAACAATAGTGTACCTAGCCTTCTAGAAGGCATCTGACAAAGCTCCACGTGAAAAGCTATTAGCCAAATTTAAAGCTGTGTGATTTCACGATAAACTAGGAAAATGGATAAGAAACTGGTTGAGCGCTTGTGAGAGGAATTACTGTCAGGGTGGGGAGGGAGGGAGGACGGGCTGAGTAGGGTTTGGTGTTGGGACCACTACTTAAATAGCCTGGACTTACAACTCAATGTAAAATGGTAAAATTTGCTAATATTGGGGTGGGCAGTAGGGCAAAATCAATGGCAGATGAATTTTATTCAAGACAAGTGAAAAGTTCTCCACATACGATAAAAAAATAAGCAACACATATACTCCATGAATGGTATTGAAATAGATAAGTGGAAAGAGTAATCTAGAAGTTTTAGTGTACTTAACACTTAACATGTCCAACCACCACAGAGCATCAAACAAAACCAATTGGATGTTAAACGACTGGGGGCTAATCCTGCCAATTTCCTCCCCATCCAACTTACACCACACCACCCCGCCCCCACCCTCCAAGCGCTGACCCTGTGGATGTTGGCAGTGGGGCAGCTATCACCAACCCTCTCCACATCTCCCTCCAGAATGTCTGTTCACTTGAGAACAAGGCCCTTGCTATCCATAAGCTTATCGTGGAGGATGGCATCGATATCATGGCCCTGACGGAATCTTGGTCGAGGGGTAATGACACATCAGCAAATCACATCTTGGTCTGTCCCCAGACTCCTCCGGCACATTCTCCTCCTTTGAGCAAAACAATTACTCTCTCTCTCACCCTGGCCATTCCCCCTGGTGCAGCCCTGATCTTCACTCCCTTAGGCCCAAGGGACACAGATTTGAACGGATATAGCGAACAACTGGTTCAGCTATTCACCGCCAGATCTAGCTGGACCACAAGGCATGTTTGGGTCCTGCTCTCATCTGCCAAAATTGCTCACTATTATAAAATCATTCTGGAATGTAAAGATAAACCCCTGCTTCTATTCTCCACTGCTAACCATCTTTTTAAACCCCTCTCCCCAGTCTCCAAGCTTACCTCCGACAACAAGTATGAGAGCTCATGGACTGTTTTGTTTTTAAGATTGAGACCTTCCGTTCAACCGCCTCTGCCCTTCCTTCCCCTAGCCCATCAGGCCAAATGTCCTCTAAGGACATAGCCCTGACTTCACATCTTTCTCCAGTTTTTCTCCAATCTCATCCTGTCCATGAGACCCACTTCATGCGTTCTTGACCCTATTCCCACCAAACTGTTGACGACCCAACTTCCTTTTCTTGCTCCCATGTTAGCTGACATTGTTAACGGTTCTCTCTCCTCAGGTACTGTCCCCCTCTCCCTCAAATCTGCCGTCAACACCACTCTCCTCAAAAAATCAACCCTCGACCACTCCATCCTTGCAAACGGACACCCCCATCTCCAACCTGCCTTTCCTCTCCAAAGTCCTTGAGCGTGTTGTCGCCTCCCAAATCCATGTCCATCTTTCCTGCAAATCCATGTTTGAATCCCTCCAACCCGGTTTCAGCGCCTACCACAGTACCGAAATTGCTCTCATCAAAGCCACAAATGACATCCTTTATGACTGTGATAAACTATCCCTCCTCGTCCTTCTTGACTTGTCTGCAACCTTTGACATGGTTGACCACTCTATCCTTCAACACCCCTTCACCATTGTTGAGCTGGGTGGGACTGCACTCGTCTGGTTCCATTCTTATCTGTTTAATCGTAGACAGAGAATCTCCTGCAACAGCTTCTCTTCCCACCCCGCATCGTTACCTCTGGTGTCCCCCAAGGATCTATCCTTGGCCCCCTCCTATTTCTCATCTACCTGTTGCCAAATCCAAAAACACAGCATCAGTTTCCACATATGCGCTGATGACACCCAGCTCTGCCTCACTACTTCTTCTCTCGACCCCTCCACGGTCACTAAATTGTCAAACTGTTTGTCCGACATCCAGTTCTGGATGAGCAGAAATGTTCTCCTATTGAATATTGGGAAGACTGAAGCCATTGTTTTTAATCCCCGCCGCAAACTCCATTCCCTAGCCAATAACTCCATCCCTCTCCCCAACTTCTATCCAAGGCAGAACCTTGGTGTCATATTTGACCCTGAATTGAGCTATCGACCACATATCTACAGCATAACTAAAACCACCTAATTCCATCTCCTAATATCGCCCGTCTCCGCCTTTGCCTCAGCTCATCAGCTGCTGAAGCCATCATCTATGCGTTTTTTACTTCTAGACGCGAATATTCCAATGTACTCCTGGTAGGCCTCCCACATTCTACCCTTCGTAAATTTGGTGATCCAAAACTCGGCTCCCGGGTCCAAACTCACACCAAGACCCGCTCACCCATCATCCCTGTGCTCGCGACCTACATTGGCTTCTGGTTAAGCAATGCCTTGATTTCAAAATTCTTATCCTGGTTTTTAAATCCCTCCATGGCTTCGCCCCTCCTTACCTCTAACATCTCTCAGCCCTGCAACCCACCCCACCCCCCCTGGCTACCCGAGATGTCTGCGCTCCTCTAATTCTGCCCTCGAGCATCCTTGATTATAATCGTTGCACCATTGGTGGCCGTGCCTTCTGTTGCCCAGGCCCCAAGTGTCTATTTCAGTCTTAAATTATTTAATGTCCCAGCTTCCGCAGCTCTCTGAGGCAGCGAATTCCACAGATTCACAACCCTCAGAAGAAATTTCTCCTCATCTCAGTTCTAGATGGGCAGCCCCTTATTCCAAGATCATGCCCTCTAGTTCTGGTCTCCCCCACCAGTGGAAACATCCTCTCTGCATCTACCTGGTCAAGCACCCTCATAATCTTATACTTTTCTGAATTCCAATGAATAGAGGCCCAACCTATTCAACCTTCCCTCATAAGTCAATCCCCTCATCCCCGGGATCAACCTAGTGAACCTTCTCTGAATTGTCTCCAAAGCAAGTATATCCTTTCGTAAATATGGAAACCAAAACTGCACTCAGTATTCCAGGTGTGGCCTCACCAATACCCTATACAGCTGTAACAAGAGTTCACGGCCAGATCAGCCATGATCTTGTTGAGTGGCGGAGCAGGCTCGAGGGGCTAGATGGCCTACTCCTGTTCCTAATTCTTTTGTTCTTATGTTCTTATGTTCGAAGACTTCCATGCTTTTATACTCCATCCCCTTTGCAATAAAGGCCAAGATTCCATTGGCCTTCCTGATCACTTGCTGTACTTGCATACTATCCTTTTGTGTTTCATGCACAAGTACTCCCAGGTCCCGCTGTACTGCAGCAATTTGCAACCTTTCTCCATTTAAATAATAACTTGCTCTTTGATTTTTTTCTGCCAAAATGCATGACCTCACACTTTCCAACATTATACTCCATCTGCCAAATTCTTGCCTACTCACTTAGCCTGTCTATGTCCTCCTGCAGCCTCTTTATGTCCTCCTCACACACTGCCCTTCCTCCCATCTTTGTATCGTCAGCAGATTTGGCTACGTTACACTCAGTCCCCTCTTCCAAGTCGTTAATATAGATTGCAAATAGTGAGGTCCCAGCACTGATCCCTGCGGCACCCCACTCGTTACTGATTGCCAACCAGAGAATGAACCATTTATCCCGACTCTTTTCTGTTTGTCAGCCAATCTTCTATCCATGCTAATATATTACGCCCAACCCCGTGAACTTTTATCTTGTGCAATAACCTTTTGTGTGGCAACTTGTCAAATGCCTTCTGGAAGCCCAAATACACCAAATCCACTGGTTCACCTTTATCCCATTATTTTACTGAGCACCACCTCCTTAGTGATTGTTTTAAGTTCCTCCCCGCCATAGCACCTTGACTATCCACTGTCGGAATATTGTTAGTGTCTTCTACTGTAAAAACTGATACAAAATACTTGTTCAGAGTTTCTGCCATCTCCATGTTCCCCATTACTAATTCCCCGGTCTCATCCTCTAAGGGACCTGCATTTACTTTAGCCACTTTTTTTCTTTTTATATACCTATAGAAACTCTTACTATCTGTTTTTATATTTTGTGCTAGTTTATTTTCATAATCTATCTTTCCTTTCTTAAATCATTTTTTTAGTCATTCTTTGCTGGCTTTTAAAAGCTTCCCAATCTTCTGTCCTTCCACTAGTTTTGGCCACTTTGTGTATGCTCTTGTTTTTAAAATCGGATACCATCATTTATTTCTTTAGTTAGCCACGGATGGCTTTCTTTTCTCTTGCACCCTTTCCTCCTTACTGGAATATATTTTTCTTGAGAGTTGTGAATTATCTCTTTAAATGTACACCAATGTTCATCAACCGTCCCATACTTCAATCTGTTTTCCCAGTCCACTTTAGCCAACTCTGCCCTCATATCTTCATAGTCTCCTTTATTTAAGCTTAGTACATTGGTTAGAGATCCAACTTTCTCACCCTCCATCTGAATTTGAAACTCAATCATGTTATGATCACTCATTCCAAGGGGATCCTTTACTAGGGGATCCTTTCTTAATCCTGTCTCATTACACAAGACCAGATCTAAGATAGCCTGCCCCCTGGTTGGTTCCACTGCATACTGCTCAAGGAACCCGTCTCTTCTGCACTCTATGAACTCTTCCTCAAGGCTACCCTGACCAATTTGATTTGCCCAATCAATATGGAGGTTAAAATCACCCATGATTATTGCTGTTCCCTTTTTACACACCCCCACAATTTCCTAGATTTTGCTCCGACCAACAGAGTTGCGACTGTTAGGGGGCCTATTTACTACGCCCAGTGACTTTTTCCCCTTATTATTCCTTATCTCCACCCAAACTGTTTCAACATCCTGATCCTTTGAGCATATATCATTTCTCACTATTGCAGTGATTCCATCCTTTATCAATAGAGCTACCCCACCTCCTTTTCCTTTCTGTCCATCCTTCCGGATTGTCAAATACCCCTGAATATTTAATTCCCAGTCCTGGTCACCTTGCAACCACGTCTCTGTAATGGCTATCAGATCATACCCATTTGTCTCAATTTGTGCCGTCAACTCATCTATTTTATTACAAATGCTACGTGCATTTAGGCAAAGTGCCTTTAAATTTGTTATTTTACCCTTTTTTCCTGCTTGTTTCCTCTCTCCTTCAAACTCACTTTCTTTATTTTTGCTTTCTAATTTCCGCTTTTCTCACCTCCCTACTGAATCAACTCTCAGGTTCCCATCACCCTGCCAAGCTAGTTTAAACCCTCCCCAACAGCACTAGCAAACCCCCCGCGAGGATATTGGTCCCTGCTCCGTTGAGGTGCAACCCATCCGGCTTGTACAGGTCCCACCTCCCCCAGAAGCGGTCCCAATGCCTCAGGAATCTAAAGCCCTCCCGCCTGCACTATCCCTCCAGCCACCTATTCATCCGCTCTATCTTCCTATTTCTGTACTCACTAGCTCATGGCACCAGGAGTAATCCGGAGATTACTACCTTTGAGGTCCTGCTTTTTAATCTCTCTCCTAGCTCCCTAAACTCTGCCTGCAGGATCGCATCCCTCTTCCTACCTATATCATTGGTACTGATGTGGACCATGACCTCTGGCCCCAGAATGCCTTGCAGCCGCTCAGTGACATCCTTGACCCTAGCACCAGGAAGGCAACATGCCATCCTGGAGTCACGTCTGCGGCCGCAGAAACACCTGTCTGCTGCCCTGATTATGGAATCCCCTCCCACTATCGCTCTTCCATTCTCCCCCTCCCACTATCGCTCTTCCATTCTCCCCCCCCCCCCCCCCCAAATCAAGAGAGGGAAGTCTCACTGAGCTGCATAATGGAGGAGAAGCATTGGAGAGGATGGTGTGGTCAACATGTCAAAGACTACAGATAGGTCAAGCAGCAATAATGCATCATAGTCACAGAGTCTGTTATTTTTTACTTTAATTAGGGCCATGTGGTGCTGTGGCAGGGATGGAAAGTTCATTATAGAGAGATTCAAACATGGAGTTCAGAAAAATGAACATGGACTCGTGAGGTAACATGTTCAAGGACTTGAGGGGAAAGAGAAGTTGAGTAGTTTGCAAGGAGAGAGGGGACGAGGGGTTATTTTGAAATGATGGTGGTTTTGAAATGGAAGGAAACAGCATCTTAGGAAAAAGAAGGGTTTACATTGTCAGCTCGCATGGGATCAGAAAGGGAAGTTGATTTGTCAGCAGCTTAGCAAAATTGGATTTAAGAGAGCAGAGGAAGGGTCTCATGGACACTGAGCTTGGGAATGGAAGATGAACAAGAATTGAGAGATATGTGGGTATGTGGGTTCAAAGCTAAGGCAGGGAGCGTCCTGGGGCAGGTTATGCTTGGTGGGCAAGGCGAAGGGGTGGGGGGGTAGGGTGGCCATGATGTAGCATAGGCAGATGAACAGATGGGTCTAAATCAGTTACAAGGAAGTCATACTTGTTGGAGGCAAGAGAAGAGGATGCAACAGAGCAGTGTTTAAGGTGATGCTTGGTAATGAGACAAGAAGCAAGGCGGTCATCTTTGCTCTCCAGAATGATCCTGAAATAGTGGATGGTTTTGAAAGAGAGCAAGACCCGATAGCGGTTGATATCTTGCAGCCAGATCTGGTGACGGATAGCTAAGCCAAATATGCACACTCAAGCCTGCGCCCTTTAAACTGGAGTGATCAAAAATTCATACAGGGGCAAATGACCCAGGATGGTACAGAGTAACGGTGTTGCTGGAGACAAGCACAAACGTGGCAGTGAGGGAATGATTGAGCCAATCGACAACAGTATTGTGACAAATGAAGGGAGGGCTAGGAAGTTAGGCATTTGAAAGTTAGTTGCAAATGACTTTGGGCGGCAATGGAGAGATTTTTTTCAAGAGGCAGGTGCAGAAGGAAGCGGAGTTGGAAGGGAGTAAGGTAATGAGTGGTGAGGAATTCAAGGAAGCAGTCAGAGATAGTCTCATCGGTGATTGCTGTCAACCATGGCTCAGTGATAGCACTCGTCTCAGAGTCAGAAGGTTGTGGGTTCAAGCCACATTCCAGTTGTAAAGTGTAAAAGGTGCTTAAATAAATACACGTTCTTTCTTCTTTATTGAGATCATGGGAGAAGAGACACCACAGGAGATGGCAAGGGTGCTGTGAATATGGGTAGAAGAATTTATATCAAGAGGTTTAAGGAGACAGCGAATTTGCAGAAGGTTTCCTGAGATGGAGATTGAAATAACTAATGAGTCGCCGCTCAGTACTGATGATGAGGGAGGAAAAGGAGGAAAGAAACTCGAGGTGGGCTGCTGTGTAGAGAAAAAGTGTTATGTATGTATGCTTGTATTGTTATATGATGTCTGTAACACTGAATATACCTTACACTGTACACACCTTACTGTACACCAGAGGGTGCTGCTGCTGGAGACCTAATACACACTGCAGGCAACCCAGTATAAAAGGGAGCTCATAGCTTGGTGACCTCACTCAAGGAGCTGCAAATAAAAGACTACAGTCTACACAGTTTAAGTACCATACCCTGCCTCGTGGAGTCATTACCAAAGGTGCCTGCATACACTACAACTGGCGACGAGGTCACGAACTACATGCTCAGCATGTCGAATCTCAGCAACTTACTGATGGGGAAGATTGGGACGCTTTTGTAGAAAGATTGGAACATTTCTTCATAGCCAACGACCTGGATGGGGACACACCGGCTACATGACCAAAAAAGCGCAGGGACATCCTGCTTAGCAGTTGTGGGCCCACCATCCATTATCTCGTCAGGGACTTGCTAGCCCCGGAGAAGACAACCACCAAGAGCTATGAGGAACTTGTAACTAATACAGGAGCAACTAAAACAAAAAGAAAGCATCCTCACAGCCAGGCACCGGTTCTACACTTACCGGCAACCCAAAGGCCAAGAAATTACTAAGTATGCTGCACATTTAAAAAGACTGGCTGCACAGTGTGATTTTGGAGACCACCTTAATGAAGCACTAAGGGACATATTTGTCATCGGAATCAGCCACGAGGGCCTCCTACACAAACTGCTCTCTGCAGACATCATAGTCACCCTGCAGAAAGCAATTCAAGTGAGCCAGACCTACATGGCCTCGGCCGGCGACGCCAGACCCAGGACTCTAAACCGGCAAACGCGGTGCACCGCATGGCTACTTCTAAAGGCAGAAATGCTGCCCCGAATCCCGCAACCCTGAGTCCACCACATGGGGCAAACCGGATGGCCCCGTGCTGGCGCTATGGAGGAAACTACATGGCCCACCAGTGCCGCTACAAAGACTATACATGCAAAGGCTGCAAAGAAAAAGGGCACTTTCAGAGAATGTGCAGAAAAAGCTTTACTCACCGCGTCACTGAAGAGTTGGCTGATCACCGGGGCTCCGACGCAGATGAAGATGAAGCTGCTCAACCCCTGGAAGAAGAGTATACCTGCTCCACCAAAAGTTCTGCATGGACGATGGAAGTAGATATCGATGGGGTCCCAGTTTCCATGGAGATCACTACAGGGGCGAACCAGTCTGTGATGAGCCAAACGACCTTTGAAAAAAATTTGGATGAATCCCGCCACTCGACCAAAACTGTCTCCTGTCCAGGCACAGCTGCTCACCTACACCAAAGGTAAAATCCAAATCGTTGGCAGTGTGGACGTCCAGGTCTTCCAGGCTGGCGTATTGAACAAACTCCCCCTGTGGGTCATTGCCAGAGATGGTCCCACGCTGCTGGGAAGGAATTGGATGAACCCGGTCCAAATCAGTCAAAGTGGCGACAGCCTCCGGGCTCCAGCAATCAACATCGAACATGGATCCATCGCTGCATCTCGAGATCCCACTGTCCAACCCGACTGCGCGGCGAAATCTCCAGGACCACACCACGTCGAAATCTCTAGGACCGAAAACCCAAACTCCACCTTCCGGGACAGGGCAGGACTCTAAGAGGCGAACATCATCAAAAGAAGTGGATTCCTGACGTCCATGGCCGAACCGGAGGAAGAAAAGATCACCACAGCCTATCTGGAGGAGAGCCAGAAGATGGCGGCTGCACCACGAGGAGAAGAACCTAAAATCAAAATGGCCGCGACCAGACCACAAGGGGCAGCATTGGAGGAGCGACGTGACACCAAACCGCCAATCGGATTTGAAGGCTCCCTTAAAGGAGACCAGTAACCAAAAAAATATAAAAGGGACAGTTTCAACTTAAAAATGACAGGGACTTTAAAGCTAAAAATGCAGTAAAAGGGGCAAGTATGATAATATAAGCATGAATTGTGATGCTGGTGTAACTAATGTGAAAAATGAAATGAATGCTTGTGTAAGTAAGGTTAAGAACAAGTTTGTTACGTGAGATGATTATGACAGAGTTTGAAATACCTAATGTAACCATGTCTGGTAAGACCATGATACCAAAAAGTGATGTAAATGCTGTTATTAACAATGTAAAGGCAGTCAATAATGTAGACTCGACTATATGACCAGAGCCGTGGTGTCATGTATACAGGTAGGACACAGCTAAAGGACACTGGGTTCTACAGGGACCATGTAAATGCTAGAGGAATCCCCCCCCCCCTCCCCCTCCCCATGGGAGACCCCCCCCAGGTCCAGCTGGCTACCAGACCATGTAGCCTGGACCTTTGTAACTAGTGTGATGCCCCAGGAATGGGACACACACTCAGTGGGAGCAGACCCACTAGGAAAGACAGTGGTCAATGGGCAGCTTAGCCACCACCATTGGCAACCTGCCCCAGACCAGCCCTACACCCCCTGGCCATGAGGGCCAACATCAGGAGCGAGAGGCCAATACCCTCCAGCTTTCCTGGCAAACGCTGGGATGACCAGACTCTCATCCCAATTGGAGGACAAGGAGCCCACAAAGTCCTGTGGCCCTGCTCACCATCACACAACTACTCACATCACAGAGTATACACCCTACCAACTGCTGCAATGGCTACCCCGCTGAGGAATCCCACAACAATGGCACCCACATGGTCTGTGTGTGAAGGGGGGAAAATGTATGAGGCCAGCCTTAAGTACAGGGATCACACCTGGCGCACACACAACCCTCACCACAACCTCCCATAATAGCCCACTACTGATCTCCTCCCCAGGTCATTACAAAAAGGACTTGAAAAATGCTTAGGGGGGAGTGTTGTTATGTATGCATGCTTGTATTGTTATATGATGTCTGTAACACTGAATGTACCTTACACTGTACACACCTTACTGTACACCAGAGGGTGCTGCTGCTGGAGACGCAAGGGTTACCTACACACTGCAAGTAACCCAGTATAAAAGGGAGCCCACAGCTTGGTGCCCTCACTCGAGGAGCTGCAAATAAAGGACTACAGTCTACACAGTTTGAGTACCATACCCTGCCTCATGGAGTCATTACCAAAAGTCCCGAATACACTACAAAAAGGATTTTAAAAGAGGCGTAAGAGAGGTGGCACAAGACAAGGTTTTCGATGGAGTCGAAGGTGCCGAACGAGTAGGAGAGACCAAGGTGTGACTTGATAAGGGTTACATCGCCACTGTTGTGGCTTGGGTGGGACGAACAGCCTGTTTGTGTGTTGTAAATTCTGTGGAATTCATGCCAACAAGCAATTCTTTTTAAATTCTTATTAATTTCTTCAGTTGAGAATTAACTTCAAAAATATAGATACTTTATTTCCACACACACACCAACACAATTAATTTGATCTCAAAAATATTGTTCTTCACACTTAAATTTGTGCTTGAAACATTTCCTTCGACAATATAACTTTTCTCATCCAACTTATGAAAATTTAAAATCATGGTTACTTCTAATGGGAAAGGGCAATTTTGTTTAAGTGTTTAGCATTTCATAATGAAATTTTATGAATCTAGTCATTATTATACTGTTAGCCTAATCTCCAATTTGTTAATACATTTTGTTCAGTATTCACCATAGCTAATTGGCCAACTATCCATCTTTACATAGGAAAGAATTATTTTACAAATGGAGTATCTTATTCTCTCAGTCCCATCCCTCACCTACTCTATCTTCCAAATCCAATTAATGTGCCTACATCTTAAAAAACAGGCTTCTGCTATCATTTCTGGCTCCCCTACTGTTCTTGTGCCAGTGGGCAATCATGTTCCCCAATTGCCCATTGGCATAAGCAAGTACACCTGCTCCACTATGACTCCTTGGCATAAGCAGTGTCGCCTGCTCCATCCCACTTCTGGGCACAGACAAGCTGGTCTCCTTCCCCATCAGCACCCTTGCATATTGACTGGTCTGCAACACAATTATCATATTCCGAGTACAGATTAACTGGCCCTGACCTGAATGGTTCCGAGGCCCATACTGACTAAATAACCGGCACCTTGTTTATTGCTACTGTGCACTGAACCATTCTACTATCATACATGGGTATCAATCTGTTCTGGACTTAGTGACTGTTCCCCAATCTTCCTTATCAATCATCACCTGATCTACTCCCGTATGGTTCCTGAGCACAGACTGATTCCTGAGCACAGACTGACTGCCCAGCTCCCCTATGTTTCTGAGCACTGACTGACTGCCCAGTTCCCCTATGTTTCTGAGCACGGACTGACTGCCCAGCTCCCCTATGTTTCTGAGCACGGACCGACTGCCCAGCTCCCCTATGTTTCTGAGCACGGACTGACTGTCCAGCTCCGCTATAGTTCTTGATCAGCCTGACTGCCCTGCTTCCCGATAGTTGCTGGGTTGGGCTGACTATTAGTCACTCTGGTGGAGAACACTGGCCAAGTGTTTCCAGCCCTTCCCAATCCAGCCGACTCCCTGTAAATATTGACAGGACGCTGCGCGCGCACCGTCTCCACCTTCACCTCTGCCTCCTCCGGCTGTACCTTGACCACACACTCTCAAAGTACAGGAACAGCAGCTGGCTGCTTAAATTCATTGGTCGCAGACCGTTCCGGGGCAGCATTCTCTCACTCCGTACCTCCACATCCAGCAAATACTTGGCTTGTCGGTGCTGCCGCTGTCTCGGGCACACGCCACTGCTGTAATTCTCCTAACAAAGCTCGGGAGGCAACAGGTGTGCAACGTCATTCGCTCCGTCTCTCGCGACGCTGTACTCCCGTCACCACCCGGGCGCGCGGCTCCTCCCAACCGTCAGCGGCCACCCAGGAGCTGCGCGCGCACTGCCACACCCGCACGTGCGGGCGGAGTTCTGGGAGCTGTAGTCTCTAATCGTAGGTGCGAGGACTGTAAGCCAGATAGCAATGTGCATTTATATAGCGCCTTTAACGTAGCAAAACGTCCCAAGGCGTTTCACAGGAGTGTTATAAGACAAAAATATTCATACCAAGCTACAGAAGCAGAAATTAGGGCAGGTAACCAAAAACTTGGTCAAAGAGGTAGGATTTAAGGAGAGCCTTAAAGGAGGATAAAGAGGTGGAGAGGTTTAGGGAGGGAATTCCAGGGCTTAGATCCCAGGCAACAGAAGGCACGGCCACCAATGGTTGAGCGATTATAATCAGGGATGCTCAAGAGGCACAATTAGAGGAGCGCAGACATGCATTTATATATATTTTTTTCTTTATTCGTTCCTGGGATGTGTCCGTTGCTGGCAAGGCCAGCATTTATTGCACATCCCTAATTGCCCTTGAACCGCTGCAGTCCTTGTTATGTATTGAATAAATAGTCTAACCAGATAATGTGAGCTCAAAGTAAGGTGTGACCGTAGTTCTTTATTACAGGTCTCCAGAGTGCCTCTCCAGCCTGTGAGGCCTCCTTATGTACAGGTGCTCCCAAGGGATTGTGGAATCCCTTGGGACTCGAGGTGATGAGCCCTTTGGTGGTTAAGCAAGGTATTTACAGGTTTACATACATAACAACATTCCCCCCCAAAGTCAATAGTGTAACTATTTACAATGTGAGTCAATCTAGGGTCTTCCTTTCCCTGGTTGATTGTCTCGGTGCAAATGCTGGTTTTGGTGAATCGTTTGTTGGACCCTCGTTGGGCTGCTGTGCAGCTGGCCTTGCTGGGCTGCCTGGCATCGTGAATCCTGCTGGGCTGCTGCGGGTGATGGGTTCTGCTTTGTGGTCAACCGCTGGGTCGGTTGCCACTGGTGTGTGTGTTGGAGGGTCAAAAAAGGTAGAGTCTATTGTGTGTTGCTCTGAATAGTCCGTGAATCTGAGTTTGGTTTGGTCCAAGTGTTTCCTGTTGGTGAGACTATTTGAAAGTTTGACCAGAAACACCCTACTCCCCTCTTTGGCCACAACAATACCGGGAAGCCACTTGGGACCTTGTCCATAGTTCAACACAAATACAGGATCGTTAATCTCGATTTCGCGTGACACATTTGTGCAATCATGATATGTATTCTGTTGAAGCCGTCTGCTCTCTACCTGTTCGTGTAGATCAGGGTGGACTAACGAGAGCCTTGTCTTAAGTGCCCTTTTCATGAGCATTTCAGCGGGGGGAACCCCAGTGAGCAAGTGGGGTCTTGTGCGGTAACTAAGCAGGACTCGGGATAGGCGAGTCTGCAGTGAACCTTCACTTACCCTCTTCAAGCCCTGCTTGATTGTTTGCATTGCTCTCTCTGCCTGACCATTGGACGCTGGTTTAAACGGGGCAGATATGACATCTTTGATCCCATTACAGGTCATGAACTCTTTGAACTCGGCACTAGTGAAGCATGGCCCATTGTCACTCACAAGGACATCAGGCAGGCCGTGTGTGGCTAACATGGCTCACAGGCTTTCAATGGTGGCAGCAGACGTGCTTGCCGACATTATCTCACATTCAATCCATTTGGAGTACGCATCTACAACCACTAGGAACATTTTTCCCAAGAACGGGCCTGCATAGTCGACATGGACCCCAGACCATGATTTGGAAGGCCAAGACCATAAACTTAGTGGCACTTCCCTGAGTGCATTGCTTAACTGTGAACATGTGTTACATTTGTGCATGCAGGATTCTAAGTCTGCATCGATACCGGGCCACCACACGTGGGATCTGGCTATCGCTTTCATCATTACAATGCCTAGGTGGGTTCTGTGGAGATCACTAATGAAAGTGTCCATGCCCTTTTTTGGTACCTCTACCCGGTTACCCCATAGAAGGCAGTCTGCCTGTATAGACATTTCATCTTTGCGCCGCTGGTACGGCTTTATTTCTTCCTGCATTTCTAACGGGACACTAGACCAGCTCCCATGAAGCACACAGTTTTTACTAAAGATAATAAGGGGTCCTGGCTTGTCCAGGTTCTAATCTGTCGGGTGGTAACAGGTGATTGCTCACTCTCGAATGCTTCCATTACCATAACTAAATCCGCGGGCTGTACCATCTCCACTCCTGTGGTGGGCAATGCAGCCTACTGAGAGCATCAGTGCAGTTTTCTGTGCCTAGCCTGTGGCAGATGACGTAGTTGTATGCGGACAACGTGAGTGCCCATCTCTGGATGCGGGCCGATGCATTCGTATTTATCCCCTTACTTTCAGAAAAGAGGGAAATCAGTGGCTTATGGTCGGTTTCCAATTCAAATTTGAGCCCAAACAGATATTGATGCATTTGCTTTACCCCATATACACACGCTAACGCTTCTTTTTCAATCATGCTGTAGGCCCTCTCAGCCTGAGACTGACGTCTGGATGCATAAGCAACCAGTTGCAATTTCCCAGATTCATTAGCTTGTTGCAATACACACCCGACACCGTATGACGACGCATCACATGCTAGTATCAAACGTTTACATGGATCATACAACACAAGCAATTTGTTTGAGCATAACAGTTTTCTAGCTTTTACAAAGGCATTTTCTTGGCTTTTACCCCATACCCATTCATCTCCCTTACGCAGTAAAGAGTGCAGGGGTTCCAACAATGTGCTAAGACCCGGTAAGAAGTTACCAAAGTAGTTCAGGAATCCTAGAAACGACCGCAGCTCTGTCATGTTCCATGGTCACGGTGCATTCTCGATTGCCTCCATCTTCGAATCGGTGGGCCTGATGCCGTCCGCTGCGACTCTTTCCCCCCAGCAACTCCACTTCAGACGCTAGGAAAACGCACTTCGAGCGTTTTAACCTGAGCCGACTAAGAATCTCCTCCAGGTTCTGCTGATGCTCGACAGTGTCCCAACGGTAACCAAGATGTCGTCCTGGAAGACCATGGTGCGCGGGACCGACTTCAGTAAGCTTTCCATGTTATTCTGGAATATCGCCGTGGCTGATCGAATCCCAAACGGGCATCTGTTATAAATGAAGAGACCTTTGTGCGTGTTGATGCAGGTGAGGCCTTTCAATGATTCCTCCAGCTCCTGTGTCATGTAGGCCGAGGTCAAGTCCAGCTTCGTGAATGTTTTTCCTCCCGCCAGCGTCGCAAATAGATCTTCTGCCTTTGATAGCGGGTATTGATCCTGCAGGGAGAAACGATTGATAGTTACTTTGTAATCATCACAGATTCTGACAGTGCCGACTTCCTTGAGGACTGGAACAATCGGACTGGCCCACTCGTTGAATTCGATTGCCGAAATGATGCCCTCTCGTTACAGTCGGTCCAGCTTGATCTCCACCCTCTCTCTCATCATGTACGGTACCGCTCTCGCTTTGTGATGGATGGGTCACGCCCCCGGAATCAGGTGGATCTGCACTTTTGCTCCTTGGAACTTCCCGATGCCTGATTCGAACAGCGAGGGGAACTTGTTTAGGGCCTGGGCACATGAAATGTCATCGGTGGACGAGAACGCTCGGACGTCGTCCCAGTTCCAGCGTATCTTCCCCAGCCAGCTCCTGCCGAGCAGCGTGGGGCCATCCCCCAGTAACACCCAGAGTGGTAACTTGTGCACCGCTTCATTGTAGGAGACCTTTACGGTAGCACTGCCAATTATGAGAATCAGTTCCTTTGTGTACGTTCTCAGTTTAGTACGAACGGGAGTCAGGGCTGGCCTTGAGGCCTTGCTGCACCACAATTTATCGAAAGTCTTTTTGCTCATTATGGACTGGCTCGCGCCCGTGTCCAGCTCCATTGACACCGGGAGTCCATTTAATTCAACCTTCAACATTATCGTGGGACACTTTGTAGTAAATGTGTGCATCCCATATACCTCTGGCTCCTCGGTCTGAGGCTCTGGTTCGTCGTGATCCACTGTGGATCTATCCTCCTCTGCAACATGGTGGTTTGCAGGATTAGCAGAGTTTTCAGCTCACCTACACATACGTTGGAGGTGTCCCATTGTTCCACAGCCCTTGCAAACGTATCCTTTGAAGTGGCACGAATGGAATCGATGATCACCCCCGCAGCGCCAACAAGGTGTTAATGGCCTTGCATTCACCACCCTTGATTGTGGACTCTGAGACATCTGCAGACGTGCAGCTGCAGGTATATGAGGCCTGCCCTGTATGTTATGATTCGAAAACAACATTACTTTGTTCACAATACTTGCAGCAGCACTCGTGTGCTGAGAGATTTGTTTGGTATTGTCACTGGTGGCGATAAACGCCTGGGCTATCGCTATGGCTTTACTCAAGGTTGGAGTCTCTACATTCAAAAGCTTGCGAAGTATTACTTCATGGCCAATGCCAAGTACAAAGAAGTCCCTGAGCATGTGCTCCAAGTGTCCTTCAAATTCACAATGTCCTGCAAGGCGTCTTAGCTTGGTGACGTGGCTCGCCACTTCCTGACCTTCAGACCTCTTGTACGTGTAGAACAGGTACCTCGCCATCAGAATGCTTTCCTTCGGGCTTAGATGCTCCCAGACCAATGTGCACAAATCATCATACGACTTCTCTCTGGGTTTCGCTGGAGCAAGCAGATTTTTCATGAAGCCATACGTTGGTGCCCCGCAAACGGTGAGGAGAATCACCCTTCGTTTGGCAGCATTCGCTTCTCCTTCCAGCTCGTTGGCCACCAAGTATTGGTCGAGCCGCTCCACAAAGGTTCCCAATCATCTCCCTCCGAAAATTTCTCCAGGATGCCCATTGTTCTCTGCATCGTTTCGGTGGGGTTAGTCATCTGTATCTCGTCACCAGTTGTTATATATTGAATAAAGAGTCAGACCAGATACTGTGAGCTCAAAATAAGGTGTGACCGTAGTCCTTTATTACAGGTCTCCAGAGTACCTCTCCAGCCTGTGAGGCCTCCTTATGTTCAGGTACTCCCAAGGGATTGTGGGATCCCTTGGGACTCCAGGGGATGAGCCCTCTGGTGGTTAAACAAGGTATTTACAGGTTTACATATATAACACTTGTGATGAAGGTTCTCGCACAATGCTGTTAGGGAGGAAATTCCAGGATTTTGAACCAGCGATGATGAAGGAACGGCGATATACTTCCAAGTGAGGATGGTGTGTGACTTGGAGGGGAATGTGGAGGTGGTGGTGTTCCCATGCGCCTGCTGCCCTTGTCCTTCTAAATGGTAGAGGTCCCGGGTTTGGGAGGTGCTGCAGAAGAAGCCTTGGTGAGTTGCTGCAGTGCATCTTGAAGATGGTGCACTCTGCAGCCACGGTACGTCGGTGATGGAGGGAATGAATGTTTAAGCTGGTGGATGGGGTGCCAATCAAGCAGGCTGCTTTGTCCTGGATGGTATTGAGCTTCTTGAGTGTTGTTGGAACTGCATGCATCCAGACAAGTGGAGAATATTCCATCACACCCCTGACTTGTGCCTTGTGGATGGTGGAAAGGCTTTGGGGAGTCAGGAGGTGAGACACCTGCCGCAGAATACCCAGCGTCTCACATGCTCTTGTTGCCACAGTATTTATGTGGCTGGTCCAGTTAAGTTTCTGGTCAACAGTGACCCCCAGGATGTTGATGGTTCAAGGACAGAGAGTCAGTCAGTGCTCATTGGAAGGAGCATTTCGAAGATCTCCTTAACCGAGACTGTCTTCGACTCGCGTGTCCTCGACTCCATCCCGCAGCATGCTACCCGCCATCATCTCAGTTCAATGCCAACCTGCCATGAGGTAGAAAAGGCCATCCGTCAGCTAAAGAATAACAAGGCAACAAGAGCAGATGGAATTCCCGCCGAAGCACTAAAGCATGGCAGAGAAGCACTTTTGGCATGAATACAAGATCTAATTTCTCTTATCTGGAAGGAGGAGAGCATGCCAGAAGATCTCAGGGATGCCGCAATCGTGACCATCTTCAAAAAAGGGGACAAGTCCGACTGCGGTAACATACTACAGAGGAATCTCCCTACTGTCGACCACAGGGAAAATCATTGCAAGAATCCTCCTCAAACGTCTTATTCCTGTGGCCGAAGAGCTCCTCCCACAGTCGGAATGCGCATTCCGTCCACTAAGGGGTACAACGGACATGATCTTCACTGCACGACAGCTACAAGAGAAATGCAGGGAACAGCACAAACCCTTATACATGGCCGCCTTTGACCTCACAAAGGCCTTTGACACTGTCAACCGTGAGAGATTATGGAGCGTCCTCCTCCATTTCGGCTGCCCTCAAAAGTTTGTCACCATCCTCCATTTGCTCCACTATGACATGCAAGCCGTGATCCTGACCAGTGTATCCACCACAGACTGAATCCACATCCGGACCGGGGTCAAGCAAGGTTGCGTCATCGCATCAACACTCTTTTCGATCTTCCTTGCTGCAATGCTACATCTCACTCGTAGCAAGCTTCTTGCCAGAGCGGAGCTAAATTATAGAACGGATTGGATTTGTCCTGCTTTTTGTGGACAGGACATTCCTGGGCAGCTTTCCACATTGTGGGATAGATGCCAGTGTTATAACTGTACTGGAACAGCTCGGCTAGAGGCGTGGCTAGTTCTGGAGCACAAGTCTTCAGCACAATAGCCGGGATATTGTCAGGGACCATAGCCTTTGCTGTATCCAGTGTGCTCAGCCTTTTCTTACATAAGAAATAGGAGCAGGAGTAGGCCATACGACCCCTCGAGCCTGTTTCACCATTTAATACGATCATGGCTGATCCGATCATGGACTCAGGTCCATTTCCCTGCCCACTCCCCATAACCCCTTATTCCCGTATCGTTTAAGAAACTGTCTATTTCAGTCTTAAATTTATTTCATGTCCCAGCTTCCACAGCTCTCTGAGGCAGCGAATTCCACAGATTTACAACCCTCTGAAAGAAGAAATTTCTCCTCATCTCAGTTTTAAATGGGTGGCCCCTTATTCTAAGATTATGCCCTCTAGTTCCAGTCTCCCCATCAGTGGAAACATCCTCCTTGCATCCATCTTGTCAGTCCCCCTCATAATCTTATACGTTTCGATAAGATCACCTCTCAATCTTCTGAATTCCAATGAGTAGAGGCCCAACTTACTCAATCTTTCCCCATAAGTCAACCCTCTCATCTCCAGAAGCAACCTAGTGAACCTTCTCTGAACTGCCTCCAAAGCAAGTATATCCTTTCATAAATATGGAAACCAAAACTGTACGCAGTATTCCAGGTGTGGCCTCACCAATACCCTGTATAACTGTAGCAAGACTTCCCTGCTTTTATATTCCATCCCCTTTGACAAAAGATCAAGATTCCATTGGCCTTCCTGATCACTTGCTGTACCTGCATACTAGCCTTTTGTGTTTCATGCACAAGTACCCCCAGGTCCCACTGTACTGCGGCACTTTGCAATCTTTCTCCATTTAAATAATAACTTGCTCTTTGATTTTTTTCTGCCAAAGTGCATGACCTCACACTTTCCAACATTATACTCCATTTGCCAAATTTTTGCCCACTCACTTGGCAAATGGTCGTATGTCCTTTTGCAGATTCTTTGTGTCCTCCTCACACATTAATATCACATGGAGTGAAATGAATTGGCTGAAGACTGGCTTCTGTGATTGTGGGGACCTCAGGAGGAGGCTGATATGGATCATCCACTCGGCACTTCTGGCTGAAGATGGTTGCAACCACTTTAGCCTTGTCTTTCGCACTTGCGTGTTGGGCTCTGCCATCATTGAGCATGGGGATATTCATGGAGCCTCCTCCTCCCGTTAGTTTAATGGTCCACCACCATTCATGACTGGATGTGGCAGGACTACAGAGCTTTAATCTGACCTGATGGTTGTGGAATCGTTTAGCCTTTTAGCATGAATGTAGTCCTGTGTTGCAGCTTCCCCAGGTTGGCACCTCATTTTTAGATACGCCTGGTGTTGCTTCTGGCATGCTCTTCTACAATCTTTAGTGAACCAGGGTTGGTCCCCTGGCTTGATGATAATGGTAGAGTGAGGGATATGCCGGACCATGCGGTTACAGATTGTGGTGGAATACAATTCTGCTGCTGTTGATGGCCTACAGCGCCTCATGGATGCCCAGTTTTCAGATGCTAGATCTGTTCTGAATCTATCCCATTTAGCATGATGGTACTGCCACACAACACGATGGAGGGTGTCCTCAGTGAGAAGATAGGACTTCGTCTCCACAATGACTGTGCGGTGGTCGCTGCTACCAATGCTGTCATGGACAGATGCATCCGCGACAGGTAGATTGGTGAGGTCAAGGTCAAGTAGGTTTTTCCCTCGTGTTGGTTCTCTCACCACTTGCTGCAGGCCCAGTCTGGCAGCTATGTCCTTCAGGACTCAGCCAGCTCAATCAGTAGTGGTGCTATCGAGCCACTCTTGGTGATGGACATTGAAGTCCCCCATCCAGAGTGCATTCTGCGCCCTTGCTACCCTCGGTGCTTCTTCCAAGTGGTGTTCAACATGGAGGAGCACTGAGTCATCAGCTGAGGGTGGGCGGTAGGTGGTAATCAGCAGGAGATTACCTTGCCCATGCTTGACTTGAAGCCATGAGACCTTATGGGGTCTGGAGTCAATGTTGCAGACCCCTAAGGCCACTCCTTCATGATTGTATATTACTGTGCCACCACCCCTGGTGAGTCTGACATGCTGGTGGGACAAGACATACCCAGGGATGGTAATGGAGGAGTCTAGGACATTGGCTGAAAGGTATGATTCTGTGTCAGGCTGTTGCTTGACTAGTCTGTGGGATAACTCTCCCAATTGTGGCACAAGTCCCCAGATGTTGGTGAGAAGGAATTTGCAGGGTCGACTGGGCTGTGTGTGCCGTTGTCGTGTCCGTAGCCAAGGTCGATGCCAGGCGGTCTGTCGGTTTTATTCTTATTATTGTTTTTCGTAGTAGTTGTGTATAATTGAGTGGCTTGCTAGGCCATTTCAGAGGGCAGTTCAGAGTCAACCACATTGCTGTGGATCTGGAGTCACATTTAGGCCAGACCGGGTAAGGATGACAGATTTCCTTCCCTTAAGGACATTAGTGAACCAGATGGCTTTTTACGACAATCTGGTAGTTTCATGGGGCTAGACTTTTCACTTTTTTTGCATCGATACCACCCACTTAAAGTCCATTTTAATGCTGAGATGAGGTATAGCGCCTAGATATCACCCATTTAGGTACAAAATGGAAACTAACACCCATGTATCGATCACTTATCGCCCAGCATAACTTTCGGCATGTACTTAACGCCGAGAAATAATAACGGCCACCCACTTTTTTTTGTCGTGAAGATCAGATTTGCCGAAACTAACGCCCAAAATATCGCCGAGTGTTACTTTCGGCACCTCGCACACATTTCGCCGAAAATAATTTTTGCCGAAAAAACGGCTGTGAAAAAGTTGCTCTCACCTGAACTAATCACAGCGGTATGGATGCCATTTTCTAAATCGCAGCTCGCTTCATATAAAAGGCTGCTTCAACTTCTGGGGAGTTTTGAGCTGCTGTGGGGTTATTTTAAGATGATTTGAACATCTGAATAAACATCTTATCATACTTGGACGATTGAAATTTAGTTTAGGTGTCTTAGTGGGAAAAATTATTGTTTGTGAACAATAGATATAATACTGATAGTTATTGGAATGGGGCCTGTCATTTCTCAGCCTGTCTTGATGACCACGCACATGCTGCAGACTAGAGATGGAAGAAGATATATTCAACAGCATTATATGCCCAGTCTAAGATGTGCCAGACTGCTGAGGAGGACGAGACCTTACACCCCACGCACTTACAGGGAGAAGTTGAACTTGTCCAATAACACGTGCCTTAGGAAACTGCGCTTCCACAAAGAGGTTATCAGTGAGATATGCCAGCTCATAAGGGGAGATGTGCAGCCTGCCAGCACCATCAGGACCGCACTGTCCGTTGAGGTCAAGGTCACCGAGGCACATTCGTTCCACGCATCGGGTTCCTTTCAGGCTTCAGCTGGCGACATTTGCGGTATATCTCAGCACGCCACACATTGCTGCATTCGACAGGTCACTGAAGCCCTTTACGCACATAGGATGGACTTTATCGGCATCCCTATGACCAGGGAGGCACAGACTGAGAGGGGTCTAGGATTCTACCGAATTGCTAACTTCCCCAAGGTGCAGGGAACAATAGACTGTATTCACATCACCATGCGGACACCTTTTCAGGATGCAGAGGTTTTTCGGAACCGAAAGGGATTCCACTCCCTGAATGTGCAACTCGTTGTTGACCACCAGCAAATTATAATGGCAGTGAATGCAAAATTTTCAGGCAGCATCCATGATGCTCACATCCTGCGTGAGAGTGCTGTATCTGTCATGTTTACCAGTCAGCCACAAGGTCAATGCTGGATGCTTGGTGACAAAGGATATGGCCTCGCCAACCGGCTGATGACCCCCCTGCGTAACACCCAGACAGAAGCCGAGAAGCAATACAACGAGAACCACAGAGCCACACGCAGTCGTCGAGAATACCATTGGAGTACTTAAGCAGCGCTTTAGATGCCTGGACCAGTCAGGAGGCGAGTTACACCCTGAGCAGGTAGCTCAATTCATGGTGGTGTCCCCTATGCTGCACAACTTGGCTATCAGGCGGGGACAAGAATTGCCAGAAGGGACTGCCGGTCCACCTCAGGAGAGAGAGGAAGAGGAGGACGAGGAGGTGGACGCTAACCTCGGGCCAGACAATCAGACTGATGCTGAAACCATGCCACCGCCCCCCTCTAGATCGCAGGAAAGGGCCCGTGGTGGCTACATAGCTGCAGGACTCTTACATCAGCAGCTCGTAAATTAGCGCTTTGTTTGAAATGACGTTGCTGGTATTTACAAAGCTGCAACACAGCTGTGTCTGCAGCTCATACATCAATGGTGGGCATCACCTTGCTGACAGTTAAAGTTTAAGTTGATTCATGTTCAGTTTAATTATCCCCTTTCATGTTAAGGAATCACCAGTGTGTAACGGTGCAGCTATCTGAGACAATGCACAACAAGATTATGTTAAATAAAAAACATTTAATGAGAAGATTTGTATGAAATCATAATTATAACTGTAAAAAAGACCCCACCCCACAACAAATTTACAACATTTAGATCAATCAAATGGTCAACATTTCCAACAACACAGAACAAGATAGCCCCCTGCCCCCTTCCCCCAACTCTCCCAACAAAATAGCACCAACAACATAAAAATATGCCCAAGACAACACCTATGGCCATGCACCTCACCTTCCTTCCCCCCGCCCCCTTCTCCTCCCTATCTCTACCCCTTCCCCTCCTGACTCCAAGCCACCTGGCCGAGGAGCTCCTCAGGCGCTGCTTCATTGGGGGCGGGGGGGGGGGGGGGAGCTGACGGCAGAACCGCTGGTTGGACGGATACGGGAGAGGTGGGAACGTGCTTTCAGCCAGAAGCAAGATCTTCCTCCTGGCTCGCATGTTTCGTTGGCAATGGGGGTGCAGCACCTTGGGGTGCAGTGCCGCGCTCCGGGACCATTGTGAGGCCTCTGCCACCAGTGTTCCTGACTATCACCTCCAGGGCCTCCGCCATCCACAGCACGTACTCCGTCATGGTGGTGGAAATGCTGGCCAGCTGGTGGGATATGCCCCCCATTGTCTGGAGGATCTGCTGACCTATGTCAACACTCCTCCTGGACAAGTGTACCATGTCCCCGCTCAGATCTGCCGCTCGTGGAGCAGACCTGCCAAGTTGAACCAACCTCTGCTTGGTCGGTGCCGTCTTGGAGACACCTGGGGTGCCCTGTGGCAAGCTGCTTGGGCCCGGTACCTCCACGGTGGAGGTGCGAATGGCCGCTGGAGTACTAGATGTCATCGGTGTTGAATGGATTATGGAGCTTGGCGATGCAGGCTCCTCAAAGTCGGCACCGTCATCCGTGGAGAAGGGACCCAGCAGAACCACGGGCGAAAATTGGGGCCCCTCAGCACCAGATGGAGGATCGTCCAGTGAGTCTGTCCCCACGCCCCGCGCATAAAATGCAAAGTTGGGTTTTGAAAATGGACGATAATCCGGCGATCTCAAAACCCATTTTTACCGCCCATGCTGGAAATAACGCCCATTTTTGGCCGATCTGCACAAAAGTGGAAAGTCTAGCCCATGGTCGCCATTACTGATATTAGCATTTTATTCCAGATTTTATTTAATTAACTGAATTTAAATTCCCCAGCTGCTGTGATGAGATTTGAAATCATATCTCAGGATCATTCGTCCAGGCTTCTGGATTACTAGTTCAGTGACGTTCTCACTGTGCTACCGTTCCCAGTAAAGCGTCCCCATATAGCGCCTTTCACGACCACTGGACGTTCGAAAGCGCTTTACAGCCAATTAAGTACTTTTTGAATTGTAGTTACTGTTGTAATCAAGGAAATGCGGAGCCAATTTTCACACAGCAAGCTCCCATAGACAGCAAGGTGATAATTTTTACAGACCAGATAATTTGTTTTTAATGATGTTGATTGAGGAATAAATATTGTCTAGGACACCGGGGTTAACTCCTCTGCTCTTCTTTGAAACAAAGCCATGGGATCTTTTGCATCCACCTGAGAGATCAGTTCAACGACTCATCCGAATGATGGCACCGACAGTGCAGCACGCCCCACAGCACTACACTGGAGTGTCAGCCTAGATTTTTGTGCTCCAGTCTCTGGAGTGGGAGAAAAAGGTAAAAAAAAAATTCCCTGATTAGTTTTAAGAACATTTTAATTCAACTTCAACTTTATGGTACCTCACTGGATAATACACAATTCTCAGACTGTGAGCACTTTAACTTATTTGGGCTGAAATTGATGGCCTTACCGCCCACTGCTGCCAATTGCCACCCACTGCTGGCAACATTCCTCCTCTAGTTGTGCCCAGTGCCAGTTTCGATTTGGGCTGGAGCGAGCGGGAGGGGAGAATTGCCCGCTGACATCAGCGGACGGCCGAGTGGAGTAAGTGGACTCCCGCCCGCCGAGATGCCAGATTGGTGTAGGCGGGAGTCAGCATCAGAATGGGGGTGGACCGCTGCGAGGAGGCTGATCTGTCCCCGACGATAAGTATTGAGCTGGAAAAAAGGTTAGTAAACAATTTTTTTAAAATTTCTTTACAGCGGCTTATCTTGATGGAGTCCTCTGAAGGTCTTCCAATGTTTAAAAATGTTTTTTTGATGCTTTTTATTTGCAGCGCTTCGACCCTCCGTGAGCCCGACTCCATCCTCGGCAACATGCGCCTTTGCCGCCGAGAATGAGAGCTCCCACCCGCTGCCGCCCAGATTGATGGCATAAGTCCCTCATTTGCCGCCAGCTGCCCTTTCAAGGACCTTTTTGCCGAAAATCCAGGTACCTTGCTGGCCATCGGCGGTCCTTTGGGCAGCACTTGGATAGCCCTTGCCCTTCACCAATTTCGGCCCCATTGTCTGGTCGTTGCCTATGCAGCTTCATAACTGGCCAATATTGTAAAAAAATGAACACGACTTATAGAACACCTTTCAGGACCTCAGGAGGCCGCAAAGTGCTTCACAGCCAATGAGTACAATACAGTCATTGTTGTGATGCGTACAGCAAGATCCCACAAACAGCAATAAAATAAATAATCAGATAATCTGAAGAGTTAGTCAGTTGGCCACTAACTTTCTTATGTAGAATCGCTTAGCCTTTGCTTTGGATCTTTCTTTGATGACTCAACCAAAATTGAGAATTCCCAGATTGGGAAGTTTATCCTGTGGCACAGTACATTGGAATTCCACTGTGCTGTAAATTATAGTATTTTCTTTGCCCTTCCCAAAAGCTTTCTCAAAATACGATAATACATTTTAGAACATGGGGCCGAAATTCAACTCCCCAAAAAGGCCTCTTACCACCAGAAAACAGCAGCCTGGCGGTAGAGTTGAGCGGCCGCCGACTTCCGGTCCAATGGCCGCTGCCAGCGAAATTAAGCTCGGAGATTTTTCTGGTGGTCCCCACTTCCGCCCCACTGCTGCTGACTGGTCCTAAGTGCATCATCAAAGGGCGCACCGCCGACTTCCCGCACCTCCAGCCAAATTCACCTGCAAACATCCATGATCCACCGAGTGGTGCCCCCGACAGCTTTTTCTGTCGGTGCACCTTGTTTTCTGTGTGTGGGACTTAGCTGCGCAACGGCTATTAAAGGTGAGGGCCCACTGCCACTGCCGTCATTTTTTTTTTGCCGGTCGACTTCCAGGTCGGCCGGACAATTATGTCCCAAGTTCGGCTGGGCCGCCAACAGGCAGTTCTTGGGTGCCAGATCACTCGTCCGGCCGAAACCCTCCCGGGTGGCCCAGTGAACCGAACCTAAGCTGCTTCTCTCCCTTTAAGTGAAGGGGAGAGACATGGTGACGCACAAGCATAATGATGTCGTCACCGTTCCACTGCTGACTGACAGCGGCGGAGACTCCGTCCCGCCTCCACTTCCGTCCCTCTAGAGTACTTACCACCCCTATTATGATCGACTTCTGGTCTGCTTCAAAAAAAAGGACGAAGAGCTGAATTTACTGTAAGAGGTGACCTGATCCTACGCGGCAGAATAAACACTTCAGGAGCAGAAGGTGCGACCCGTTTTGGGCGTGGCTGAATTTCGGCTCCCATAACTGTTTCCAAATTATAACTTTAAATAATTCAACAAATGCACTTCAAATGTTTTATTTTCTGCCATACTGCTTTCACATTCTTAACAAGGTTGTGACATTTCAACGGTATCGCATGTGTTACGTGAGCTAATGTTAGGTGATCGGAACACTAAGCAAAAATATATAAAGCAACTTTAGATCCATGCAAGAAAAGGAATATATTATTTAGCAAAAAGGCACAGTTAAAAAAAATGAGCTGAGCACCTTAAAAGAAAGTCTACAAGGTGCTTGATCTCAAAAATTGATGCAAAAGTCAGTTTAAGAATGGGATGAAAGGCAACCATGTCTGAACGAGACCCAGAAAAAGATGTTGATGTAATATCCTCCACTCTAGCAGAACTGCCAATAGGTGTTGCTGAAAACAAAGAGGTAAGAAAAAGTCCCCCTTCAAAACAGTCCAAAAGTCCAAGGAATCTGTATCATCCAACAAGTCAAAAGGAAAATGGAACAAATGCACAAGAAAGAGAAAAGCAAGCAGCCAAATGCATAGTCATTATTCTCCCAATTATCTGTCCCTCCTACAATGAGTCAAAATCCGTCTCTAGTACTCACATCCCCACTAACGCCAAAATCTATCTCTGATGTCTCCTCCCCTCGCCCTCGCTCTCACTGAAGAAAATGTATAATTAAGGCAACCCTAACCTTGAGGGAAAATCCTTTCTGACCCCAGTCCACTGAGGCAACATTACACTCCTTCAGAGCTGAGGCAAATAGCCCCCATCCCTTCCTTTTCTCCTCATCCAAACCTTCTCCCCTTCCCTCTTTCTCACTTCCCAGTCTTTCCCCACCACTCTCCTACATTCCCCCTCGCCTTGCCTTTTCCTCTCCCAATATTGCCCTTCCCCTTTCCGCCTCTCTTTCCCCTCCATCCTCTTCTAGTCCTCACTCGCCTCCCATCCCTCCCACTATTCTCCTCCTCTTTCCCTCTTCTAATCCTCCTGTTCCCTTTACGCCCTACACTTTCCATCACCCTCACGTCTCTCCTCTCCTCACAACACCACTCCCCTCATCCTGTTCTCTTGCTCACATTCCTCCCCTTTCCCTTTTCTTCTCCTTCCCCTCTCCCCGCCCCCCAATGATGTTGATTTCATTTTTGTTATGTATGTAAACATTACTAGTGTGTAAGATTGCCACCAGGGGGTGCACCTGTGGGAGACCCAAGGGTCACCTGCACACCCCGGGCAAGCAGGTATAAAAGGCAGACTACAATGCTGCTTCCTCACTCTGGAGTTACATTAAAGAGACCAAGGTCAAAACAGTTTGAGCTTAACATATACAGTCTTGTGGAGTTATTCTGAACATAACAATTGGCGATGAGTAACAGATCACGAACTTTCACGCGGTTATGGCTGCCATTGATATCCTTGAGAGATTTGTTGAGGGTGATGATTGGGAAGCCTTCATTGAGCGTCTTGATCAGTACTTCGTGGCCAACGAGCTGGATACGGAAGAGACCGTGGTTAAGCGCAGGGCGATTCTCCTTACCGTTTGTGTGTCCATGATATATGGCATCATCAAAAATCTGCTAGCACCGACGAAACCAATGGTGAAGACATATGCAGAGTTGTGCATGCTGGTTCGGGAACACCTCAAGCCGAAGGAGAGCATCTTAATGGCCAGGTATTGCTTTTATATGCACCATCGCTCCGAGGGCCAGAGCTATGACGAGCTATGTCGCCGACCTAAGATGCCTTGCGGGACCGTGCATAATTGCTGGATTTTTGGGGGAAATGTTGCGGGACTTTTTCGTGCTTGGAATTGGCCACGAGGTCATTCTTCGCAAACTGCTGTCTGCCGAATCTCTAGATCTGAGCAAGGCCATCACGATAGCCCAGGCTTTCATGTCCACGAACAATAAAACTAAACATATCTTTGCAGCATCGAAGCTCACCGGCAAGTACTGTGCATAAAATAACACCTTCAGCAGGCAGAACTGTACATGGCAAGGCCTACACGCCTGCAGAGACCAGACATAAGATGACTTAGAGTCCGCTGTGGGGCGTGAATGTGCATCCATTAACACCATGTTGGCGCTGCAAGGGTAATCATCGGTCCCATCAATGTCGATTCAAGCACTACGTGTGCAAAGGCTGCGGAACAATGGGGCACCTCCAGCGAATGTGCAAACGTGCTGCGACTCACCACATGGCAAAGTCGGCAGAAGATGACCGATCTGGTGCGCATCACGCTGAACGAGTAAGAGAGGCAATTCAACCCGAGGCTGAAGAGGAAGTGTATGGGGTACACATCGTCACCACCAAAAGTCCTCCAATAATGTTGAAAGTCAAATTAAATGACATTCCAGTTTCCATGGAATTGGACATTATGAGCCAGAAGGCTTTTGAGAAACTGTGGGGCAACAAGGCACAAAGGCCAAAACTAAGTCCGGTTCACACCAAGCTGCGCACTTACACCAAACAGCTCATACCAGTCATTGGCAGTGCGGCAGTGAAGGTATCGTACGATGGAACTGTGCATGATTTATCACTATGGATTGTACCAGGCGATGACCCAACGCTGTTCGGCAGAAGCTGGCTAGGAAAGATCCAATGGAACTGGGACGACATCAAAGCACTGTCTTCGGTGGATGATGCCTCAAGTGCCCAAGTGCTAAACAAATTCCGGTCGTTATTCGAGCCAGGCATCGGCATCTTCACTGGCGCCAAAGTGCAGATCCATCTAATCCCTGATGCATGACCCGTTCATCACAAGGCCCGAGCGGTTCCATATATGATGCGAGAGAAAGTCGAGATCGAGCTGGACAGACTTCAACGTGAGGGGATCATATTGTCAGTCGAGTTCAACGAGTGGGCCAGTCCAATTGTTCCGGTGTTGAAAAGCGATGGGACGGTCAGAATCTGCGGGTACTACAAGGTAACGATCAACCGAGTCTCATTACAGGATCAGTACCCACTACCCAAAGCGGATGACCTGCTCGCAACGCTAGCAGGGGGGAAGTCATTCACCAAGCTGGATCTAACCTCTGCTTACATGACACAGGAGCTGGCTGAACCTTCGAAAAAATTGACATGCATCAACACGCACAAAGGACTGTTCATATACCACAGATGCCCTTTGGGGATTCGTTTGGCTGCGGCCATCTTCCAGAGGAACATGGAGAGTCTGCTGAAATCGGTTCCGCGCACCGTGATGTTTCAAGACGACATCCTGATCATGGTTCGCTACACCACCGAACACTTGCACAATCTGGAAGAGGTTCTAAAGCGACTGGACAGAATAGGACTCATGATAAAACACTCTAAGTGTGTTTTCCTGGCGCCAGAGGTTGAATTTCTGGGGAGAAAGATTGTGGCGGATGCCATCAGACCCACAGACTCCAAGATGGAAGCCATCAAGAATGCACCCAGACCACAGAATGTGACGGAGCTGCATTCGTTCCTGGGACTCCTCAACTATTTTGGTAGCTTTCTACCGGGGTTGAGCACTTTGCTGAAACCCTTGCATTTTTGCTACGCAAAGGTGATGACTGGGTTTGGGGTAAATCTCAAGAGACAGCATTTAACAAGGCCAGAAACCTGCTTTGTTCTAACAAGTTACATGTGTTGTATGACCCGTGTAAACGTTTAGTACTAGCATGTGACGCATCTTCGTATAGGGCTGGTTGTGTGTTACAGCAAGCCAATGTGTCAGGCAAACGGCAACCGGTTGCATATGCATCCAGAAGGCTGAAAAAGCCGACAGTATGGTTGGGAAAGAAGCATTAACATGCGTAGCCCGGGTTAAGAAACTGCACCAATACCTATTTGGACTCCGGTTCGAGCTCGAAACCGACCACAAACCACTCATTTCGCTGTTTTCAGAAAGCAGAGGTATTAACACCAATGCTTCGTCCCGCATCCAAAGATGGGCACTAACATTATCTGCGTATGACTATATTATCCGCCACAGACCAGGCACTGAGATCTGTGCTGATGCCCTCAGTCGGCTACCATTGACAACCACCGGGCTGGAAATGGCGCAACCCGCAGACTTGCTTCTTGTACTGGATGCTTTTGAGAGTGAGGGGTCACACATCACGGCCCACCAGATCAGGACCTGGACTAGCCAGGACCCTGTGCTATCACTAGTAAAAAGCTGTGTCCTTAATGGGAGCTGGTCGGCGATTTCCGGGGAAATGCAAGACGAAATTAAGCCGTTTTATCGATGCAAGGATGAAATGTCCATCCATTCAGATTGTCTCCTATGGGAGAATCGCGTAGTTTTGTCAAAAAAGGCAAGGAAATGTTTATATGCGACCTACACAGTATCCACCCAGGCATAGTCATGATGAAGGCTATCGCCAGGTCGCACATTTGGTGGCCCGGCATTGACTCAGAATTGAAGTCATGCGTACACCAATGTAACACTTGCTCACAGTTGAGCAATGCACCAAGGGAGGCCCCACTGAGTCTGTGGTCATGGCCCTCCAAACCATGGTCCAGGGACCATGTAGATTTTGCTGGCCCCTTTCTAGGAAAGGTGTTCCTCATAGCAGAGGACGCTTACTCTAAATGGATTGAATGTATAATAATGTCATCATGTACGTCCACTGCCACCATTGAAAGCCTCTGGGCCATGTTCACCACCCATGGTTTGCCCGACGTCCTTGTTAGTGACAATGGACTATGTTTTGCCAGCTCGGAATTCAACGAGTTCATGACCCGCAATGGCATCAAGCATGTCAGGTCTGGCCCATTTAAGCCCGCATCCAATGGTCAAGTGGAACGGGCAGTCCAAACTATCACGCAGAGCTTAAAACGCGTGACGGCCGGTTCCCTACAGACCCGGTTATTTCGGATTCTGCTCAGCTACCGGACGCGACCCCACTCGCTTACTGGTGTTCCCCCTGCAGAATTGTTAATGAAGCGAGTACTCAAAACCAGGCTCTCTTTAGTCCACCCGGATTTCAATGATCATGTAGAAACCCGGCGTCACTGGCATAACGTGTACCACGATCGCATGGCTATATCGCGTGACATTGAAGTTAATGACCCTGTGTTTGTTCTTAATTATGGTCATGGTCCCAAATGGGTTGCTGGCACTGTTTTACCCAAGGAGGGGAATAGAGTGTTTATTGTCAAACTTTTGAATGGACAAACGTGCAGAAAACATTTGGATCAGACCAAACTGCGATTCACTGACAACCAAGAACAGTTTGAAGATGATATTACCATCATTGATCCACCAACACACACCCAACCAGCAATCGATCTCGTGGTCAACCACGAGGATGAACCCACCATGCCCGACAGTCCGATCAGACCAGCCACGCTGCAGTGCAGGAATGATCCAACCAACTCACCCATACCAGGACTTCAACTCAGGCGATCAACCCGAGAACGCAGAGTCCCGGATCGCCTCAACTTGTAAATAACTTGTATCTAAGATTTTTTGGGGAAACTGATGTTATGTATGTGAACTTTACTAGTGTATAAGACTTGCCACCAGGGGGGTGCACCTGTGGGAGACCCAAGGGTCACCTGCACACCCCGAGCAAGCAAGTATAAAAGGCACCATGCTGCTTCCTCACTCTGGAGTTACATTAAAGAGACCAAGGTCACAACAGTTTGAGCTTACAGTATGCAGTCCTGTGGAGTTATTTTGAACATAATAAGTTCTGTCCTCTCTTCATAGCTCTGTTTTATGAAATTATTCTTTCCACAGTTTGAACACTCTCTAAAACATTAATTTTCTTTAAAAGGCAGAATGCCTAAAACTCCACACAATAATTCAAATATGGTTGCCAAAAAGAAATGTGGCAAGAGATTTTTTTGACTTGAAAAGTTAATGCTTCACTTTCTTACAATTTTGCTAACATGCACATATACAATTGTGTAATCCTGATTTTTTTTCCCACCTAACACAAAGCTTGTGGAAGCAAATCTACATTGTTCATTTACATGATGCAATATTCTGCTTTTAAAAAAACATCTCAAAGTACTTTGTGTACAATGAGTTACTTTAAAGTAAAATGTTAATTGTTATGGAGGCAAACACAATTGCTATTTCCCATACAGTAGGATCCCACAAATAACAAGATGATTATGGCTGTATTGGTTGAAACAGAAATATTGGTCAGGACATCAGGCAGGCTCTCTGCTTTTCTACGAATAATGTCATGGAATCTTTAACATCCACTTGAAATCACAAAAATTTGATTATAACATATTTTCAGAAGGACAGCATCTTCGCAATGCAATACTACCTCAATGTGTTAGTTCAGAATAACAGTTTGAACTTCTGGCGAAGAGGCTGAGTCATGCTGGCATGCTTGCTATAGGAATTGCCATATTTCAGGAATTCCTTTTCTTAATGAGGATACAGGTAAGGAATTCCTGAAAACATAAACTACTGCCCTTCAACCTCTTTGTCTTCCAGCACCAATAAGAACTACATAATTGCCAACCAAGTTTCTTAGAAAAACTACAGTTGATAAAATATGTATTTAAAAGAAAAGAGGAAAAGTAAAAGAAAAATATAGAAATAATTTAATATATTTTGTGATGTACGTTGCAAAAATAAACAATACAGTTCACTGGAAAAGAATGGGTAAAACAATTCATGCCCTTTTCACAAATAAAAAGCATAATCGAGTCACATCCATTCTTCTTCTTAGGCAGTCCCCTGGAGTTGAGGATGACTTGCTTCCACACTAAAATTAGTTCTAAGGTGACTGATGCGGTGTCTATTACAATATATATGTGATATATAATGGTATGTAACTTTTATATTACAAATTAGCAAATGCAGACTTATGATGACAGATGAATTAGAACAGTTCCTGCTTCTATAGAATAATGATGTAGTTAAGAGTGAAGTTTTGCAAATACGTTATTGTTCTGAATTCAGAAGTAATAATGTAATTTTTATCTCCAACTCCACTACCCTCTTTTCTCCCTTTCACACACAGACAATGTTGTTTCATAAAACATTCTTTGGCTTTTCTCTTTTTTCTCCTCACGCATAATATTTTTTTTTCAGAAACTGTAGTGAATAGCCAAGACCCATAATGCACATCCTTACTATCATTAAAGAGAATAAAAGAAAAGACAAAGTAAGGCAAGAAGTACTCATCAAGCAATACCAATTCTGGGTTTTAAAAGGGTGGAGATTGTAGAAGGAAGGAAAGGCTGAAGATTAAAGTTGCTATATAATGAAAGTTTTTGTTGTTTATAAAACATCTTTCATATTGCCTTGATTTATATATGGGCCAGTTGTCAGCAGGTGAGTAGCAGCGTGAATTAGAAACTCACCCGCTGCTCCAGAAATGAGGTCCAGGGTATTTTATCTCATGGGGCTCATTTAAAGGCTCCATTAAGGGCGGGAAGTGATGGAAAGTCACGCTGCCCAGAGGCTACCTGCTGGCAACAGAAAAGTGAAGGGATCGGCAGTAGAAGTTGTTCCTGGGGGTCCTGCGTTTACTGCAAGGGAGTCCTAAGCTTCCCTTGGGGTCCGAAGCAAAGCTTCTGCTCCTCCTGGCCCCATAGGAAAGTTTAAAAAAACATTTTAAACTGACCTTTTTGGTCCTCTTCTGGCCCTGATCTTCTTCGCCATTCGGTGGACCTGATGAGAAACGCATTACTGCTTCCTGCTCCCGCGACTAGCATAAATTGCATTCGGGTCCCAATGATGTCATCGGGACGCGACATGCATATGTTAAAAAGGACCTTGTCGGCTTTAGGCGCGTGTTCTCGCCACCTGCTCAGGAGAGCAGGTAAAAATTTGAACCTGTCAGGTCCGGAGGCTCCAGAACGGGTAACTTACTTGGGCGATTTTAACTGCCCATCCGCTGAGTGGATAGGGCTAAAATCATTCCCATGCGACAGTAATTCAAATCTTGAATGGACTTGGCAACTTGGCTTTATAAAGAGCAGAGAGTTCTTGAAATGAAAGTAGGTGATCTTCATGAAAGAGGAAAGTAAGGACTAGACTTTCCACTATGATTGCTATCGCCCAAAAATGGGCGATATTTCCGGCCTTAGTGCTTTTGTTATTTTTCAGGATTGCTGGAATATCGGCCATTTTAAAAACTGCCAGTTTCGCTTTTTAAATTTGGGCGATAGCCTTCGCAATGTGAAATGGGCCCCAGTGATCTATTCAGTTGTGCAAGGCTGGCGTCCATAACAATGACCGTTCTGCGCATGCGGTTTTTTTAAGCAAAGAACTTTTCCTGCGATTCGGGAGGTCAGGGATCATCTGCGCATGCTCAGAAGGCAAAGGGAAGGAGAGAGAGAAGGAAGGTTTTGAAGGAAGTTGATTTTTGAAGGAGTGCTCAAGATGTTGCAGGAAGATTCGGGAGATAGTATGCAGGAGGTTTCAGGGAGAAGGTGGGTGAAAACCTTTTCAGATGAGGCTAATGAGGCCTTAGTTAATGAGGTGGAGAATCAGTGGGGTCAATTAACCTGGGGTGGGCGTGGGAAACCTCCACCCTGGATTTATCAAAAAATATGGGGCGATATCGCCACCATCGTATCATAGGCATGAGGCAGACCAGTGCCGCAAGCAATAGGCAAGATTATTAAATGATTACATTTAAAATTGTAATAATGCACTGACTCATTAATTAGAATGTAAATCTGTCGGATTGTAATTAAGATGGGTAATCTTGAGTAGATTCCCTGCTAAGATTGGACTGGAGTCGGAACCTAAGCCCTTTATGTCTAATTTTGCTGAGATGCCTTAAATTTAATCAACAGTATTAATTATTATTTAAAGGCTTTGATCGAAAATTGTGGCCAAAGGAATGACTGGAAACAGACAGACTGCAAACATTCGGCATTTCTACCACTTTAGTTTAGAAAGAGAATTATTAAATTATATAGCTGCTTGCGTGCTGTGAGCATCTCTTTGGCACCGTCTCCTTTTTGGTTACGTTGGTGGATGGGGCATGACTGAGCACTGAGGGGTCCGGTCAGCTTTACCCAGATTGTGTGAGTATCTCCGGCTGCTGTCAGTCACAGGGTGACCCAGCCTGGATTGGGGGAGAGCTGCCCTGGCTCACTGTCTGCCCTGGGACGCTTTGGGACATTAGCTCCGGCCGCACGGAGGTCTCCGAGCACAGCCCATGGACACGGTGCCCCCTCCCATTACAGTCCTGTCATTGCCGAGCTCACCAGCAGTCCTGATCTGCAGGTCGTGCTCACCACGGGAGACAAACAGCAAACTGAGGAGGAGGAGAATGAGTCTGAGCCAGAAGTGTCACCTGTATTACCTGCGGCCACGTCATCCTCAATGGATGAAGTAGCGGGGCCATTTGGCTTGCAGCAGGCCACTCCACATCGTCCAGTACCTACACCGACCCCGCGGAGGTTGAGTCGGTGAGGTAGGCACGTGCTGTGATGGGCAGATATCAATGAGCACATGATGTCACTGCCGAGGGCGAGCACGACATAGGCGGTTGGTGGGTTGACCGGCAACATTGCCACACTGTCTGCCAGAATAACGGAAGGCATGGGGCAGACAGTTGCGACAATGGAGTGAACGACTGACTCTGTCAATGCCTTGCGGCACGCAATAACTTCAGGATACGACACTGCACCCCAAGGTGCCAAACCACCAACCAGCACGACAGATGTGAGACAAGAGGAAGAACTTCCTTCTGACTCGGAAGATGTTTCTTCATAAACATCTTCTCTTCGATCCACTGAGGTCATTCTGCCGACGTCACCAACCCCCCCCCACAGCAGCACCCTCGAGGTGCTCTGCTGCAAGACGTCTTGGTCCCGTTACTCCAGGATTACATGGGAAACTAAAGAGGATCACCACAAGGGTGGGGAGGGTCAAGGTACAGGAGGGAAGCGTGGCTGTAAGTGGGGGCGGAGGGGGGGGGGACGTATATTATTGTTTTGTTATAAAAAAAAATGTGTTGAATGTTAACTGGCGGGGATGGTGGGAGGGTGTTCTTATTATATTGTTGTCTTAAACATGTTGTTCATCGTTGGGGGTTGGGGGAGGTTGGGGGG
The DNA here is from genome assembly GCF_044704955.1 of Pristiophorus japonicus. Lineage (NCBI taxonomy): Eukaryota > Metazoa > Chordata > Chondrichthyes > Pristiophoridae > Pristiophorus > Pristiophorus japonicus. The sequence continues at coordinate 180,741,535 of NC_091981.1, forward strand.
TGTTATATATGTTTGTTAAAAAATAAGCTACATGAATAAATTACATCTGGCGTGCATACAATGCTTCGGTTACCTGTCGAATGCACCGATGAGTAGCGTACTGAAAAATAGCGCATATGTTCCCAGCTGATGATTGAAAAGACCCACATGCATCGGGATCAACCACGAAGCGATCTTAAGTAAGCTGCTGGCTGCGGAGATGCCGGACCTCAGCAAGGTTATCGCCATCGCCCAGGCTTGCATGTCCAAAAAGAAAAGCACGAAGCAGATATCGCGACAAAACAGGAACTCCACGGCAAGTACTATGTAAAAAATTGCATCGATGGCTGGCAGAGCTGCACATGGCAGGGCTTACTTGACTGCGTCTGCAAGGTTGAGAGCCGTTCGAAGTTTGCCATCGGGCGCAAATCCGAGCTCAACATGTTGGCTTTGCAGGGGCAATCACCGACCCCATCAGTGCCGCTTCAGGCAGTATGTATGCAGAGGGTGTGCGAAGACGGGGCATCTTCAGCGAACGTATCCACAGCAGAGCAAGTGAGCTGCGACACACCACGTGGATGATGATTAATCCAGCGTGGATCTGGCGATGCAGCCCGAGGCATTTGAGAGCTCCAAGGAGGAAGTGTATAACATATGTGCGTTCCTAACAAAGAGCCAACTGATAATGATGGAAGTAAAATTACTAACAAAGAGCCAATCGATAATGACAGAGGTAAAATTAAACGGCATGCCGGTATGCATGGAATTAGACACGGGTGTGAGTCAATCGATAATGAGCCAGAAGGCTTTCGAAAAGCTGTGGGAGACCAAGGCAGAGAGACCCAAGCTGAGTCCGATAAATGCGAAGTTGCGTACCTACACCAAAGAGCTCATACCAGTGATTGGTAGTGCAGCAGTAAGAGTATCGTACGAGGGAGCGGTTCATGATCTACTGTTATGGATTATTCCGGGCAACTGCCCATCGTTATTCGGCAGGAGTTGGCTCGAGAAAATAAAATGGAAATGGTATGATATCAAAGCTTTGTCTTCAGCTGATGATGATTTGTGTGCTCAAGTGCTGAGCAAATTTCCCTCACTGTTTGAACCAGGAATTGCCAGCTTCAAGGGAGCCAAGGTCAGATACACCGAGGCCCAGATGCAAGGCCCATCCATCACAAAGCCAGGGCGGTCCCGCACATGATGAGAGAAAAGGTCGAGCTCAAATTGGACAGGCTACAACGCGAGGGGATCATCTCACTGGTCGAATTTAATGAATGGGCCAGTCCCATTGTTCTGGTGTTAAAGAGCAACGACACGGTCAGGATTTGCGGAGACTACAAGGTCATGATCAACCGAGTTTTGAAACAAGATCAGTACCCGCTCCCGAAAGCTGATGACCTGTTTGCAACACTAGCTGGGGGAAAGTCGTTCACCAAATTGGATCTAACGTTGGCCTACATGACACAGGAACTGGTTGAATCATCAAAGAAATTTACATGCATCAACAAGCACAAAGGACTCTTTATTTACAACAGTTGCCCTTTTGGCATTCGTTCGGCGGCAGCCATATTTCAGAGAAACATGAGAGCCTACTGAAATCTGTCCCCAGGACCATGGTATTCCAAGACAACATCCGAGTCACAGGTCGTGACACCACCGAGCACCGACACAATCTGGAAGAGGTTCTGCATCGTCTGGACAAAGTGGGACTCAGGCTGAAATGTTCGAAGTGTGTTTTCATGGCACCAGAGGTCGAATTCCTTGGACGAAAGATTGCTGCAGACAGAATCAGGCCTACAGACACGAAAACAGAGGTCATCAAAAATGCGCCCAGGCCCCAGAATGTGACAGAGCTGCGTTCGTTCCTGGGTCTTCTCAACGACTTCGGTAACTTCCTACCCAAATTGAGCACAGTATTAGATCCTTTGCACAAGCTGCTCAGGAAAGGAGATGACTGGGTGTAGGGTGAACTTCAAGACAGAGCCTTTGAGAAGGCTAGAAATCTGTTGAGTTCCCACAAGCTACTGGTACTGTATGACCCATGCAAGCATCTAGTTTTGACCTGTGATGCTTCGTCCTATGGGGTCGGCTGTGTACTCCAGCAAGCCAATGAGTCAGGCAAACTACAACCAGTTGCATACGCGTCTCGAAACCTGTCCAAGGCAGAAAGAGCCTACGGCATGGTAGAGAAAGAGGCTTTAGCATGTAATTGTGGGGTATAAAAAATGCACCAGTACTTGTTTAGGCTTCACTTCGAGCTGGAAACCGATCACAAGCCTCTTATATCGTTGTTCACGGAACATAAAGGTATCAATACCAACGCGTCGTCCCGCATCCAGAGGTGGGCGTTGACATTATCTGCCTATGATTATGTCATTTGCCATAGACCAGGCACCGACAACTGCGCTGATGCATTGAGCTGGTTACCGTTACCCACATTGGAGGCGGAAACGCCAATGCCCACAGAGCTACTTATGGTCATGGATGCCTTTGAGAGTGAAGGGTTGTCTGTCACTGCTCAACAAGTTAAGACCTGGACCAACCAGGATCCAACCCTATTGGTTGTAAAATGTTGTGTTCTTAACGGGGACTGTCGCCCACCCCCAAGGAAATGGGTGATGAAACCAAACCGTACAGCTGTCGCAAAGATGAGCTTTCCATCCAGTTCGATTGTTTACAGTGGGGTAATCGTGTTGTAATGCCCAAGAAAGGCAGGGTGAGGTTTGTACGGAAGTTACATAGTACGCATCCCGGTATTGTCATGATGAAGGCCATCGCCAGGTCCCATGTTTGGTGGTATGGCATTGACTCGGACTTAGAGTCATACGTGCATCAGTGCAGCACTTGCATGCTGTTAAGCAATGCCCTAAAGAAAGCTCCGCTCAGTCTATGGTCATGGTCATCCAAACCACGGTCTAGAATCCACATTAACTTTGCGGGCCCCTTCCTCGGTAAAATGTTTTTTGTGGTGGTGAATAGAATGTGTGATCATGTCATCCAGCACTTCCACTGCCATCATTGAGAACCTGAGAGCCATGTTTGCCACACATGGTCTGCCAGACATCGTTGTCAGCGACAATGGACCGCGTTTCACGAGTATGGAGTTTCAAGAGTTCATGAAACGCATTTTGAGGTCGGCCCCGTTCAAACCTGCATCCAATGGTCAAGTGGAGCGGGCAGTTCAATCTATCAAGCAGAGCCTGAAACGCGTAACTCACGGTTCCTTGCAGACACGCCTGTCACGCATACTGCTCAGTTACAGGACAAGGCCACACACGCTCACCGGGGTCCCGCCTGCAGAACTATTGATGAAGAGAGGCCTCAAAACCAGGCTCTCTCTACTCCATCCTGACTTAACGATCATGTCAAAACCCGACATCAACGCCAGCAGTGGTATCTCCACTGCGCCGCAGTGTCACGTGACATATCTGTAAATGACCCAGTGTATGTACTTAACCATGGTCAAGGGCCCAAGTGGCTCCCGGGCAATGTTACGGGTAAGGAGGGTAACCGGGTGTATATGGTTAAGCTCAAGAATGGGCTGATGTGCAGGAAACACATTGATCAAATCAAGCTAAGACACACTAACATACCGGATCAGTTGGAAGAAGGCACCGCGAGCTTAGACAACCAACCAACTCATGTCCAGCCATCAGAAGAACCCACTGTGGTCAACGCCCAGCCCCAAGTCGTGAGAGGCTTGGAAAACACTGGGATTGTACTGAGACGGTCAACCAGGGCGCGAAGAGCTCCGGACCGTCTGAACTTGTAATATGGACTTGTGCCAAGAACTGGGGGGGAATGATGTAATGTATGTACACTACCAGAGGGCACTACCGTCGGAGGTCCCAGGGTCATAGGTACACTCGTGTTGGGCCCAGTATATAACCTGAACTTCACCTTTGTATGTTCACTTCTGGAAGCCATTAAAGACTGACCAGGTTACACCTGGTCACTGGCTCACAGTACAGAGTTCATTGTATTATTTCATACATCATAGGAACTGTCAGCTAAAGCAGCAGCTCTGCATCTCTAAGGTGAAAAGTGAATTTAGAGTGTGATTTTGATTGAAAAAGGTATATTTACTATTACTGAGTAAATTATTAAGATAGAAAGGCATTTTATTAATATTTTTTTGATCGAAAAATATTGTGGAGATTTAAAAAGAATGGGCCTGTGTTATCTCAGCCTGTATTGATGAAAACTTGTCTAATGGAGGAACAAGATGTGAGGAAGTTTATTGAGCAGAGTTATAAGGCTCATGGAAGAGGTCGCAGAATGATGATGAGAAGGAGGCCTTACACACAAATAGCAAGAACGTCCTTCCTCAAATTAGGAGACCAAAACTGAACACAATATTCCAGGTGAAGTCTCACCAAGGCCCTGTACAACTGCAGTAAGACCGCCCTGCTCCTATACTCAAATCCCCTAGCTATGAAGGCCAACATACCATTTGCCTTCTTCACCGCCTGCTGTACCTGCATGCCAACTTTCAATGACATGAACCATGACACCCAGGTCTCGTTGCACCTCCCCCTTTTCTAATCTGCCCCCATTCAGATAATATTCTGCCTTCATGTTTTTGCCCCCAAAGTGGATAACCTCACATTTATCCACATTATACTGCATCTGCCATGCATTTGCCTGCTCACCTAACCTGTCCAAGTCACCCTGCAGCCTTTTAGCGTTCTCCTCATAGCTCACACTGCCACCTAGTTTAGTATCATCTGCAAACTTGGAGAAATTATACTCAATTCCTTCATCTAAATCATTAATGTATATTGTAAAGAGCTGGGGTTCCAGGACTGAGCTCTGTGTCACTCTACTAGTCACTGCGTGCCTTTCTGAAAAGGACCCGTTTATCCCGACTCTCTGCTTCCTGTCTGCCAACCAATTCTTTATCCACTTCAGTACATTACGTTACCTCCAATACCATGTGCTTTGATTTTGCACACTAATCTCTTGTGCAGGACCTTGTCCAAATTAAAGTCCAAATACACCACATTCACTGGTTCTCCCTTGTCCACTCTACTAGTTACATCCTCAAAAAATTCCAGAAGATTTGTCAAGCACGATTTCCCTTTCATTATTCCATGCTGACTTGGACTGATCCTGTCACTGCTTTCCAAATGCGCTGCTATTTCATCTTTAAAAATTGATTCCAATAGCCACACGTAACATCATTGAAAAGACAATTGGAGTGCTGAGGCAATGCTTTCGATGCTTGGACCACTCGGGAGGCAGGCTGCAATACTACCCTGAGCATGGCTAAGTTCACAGTGGTGTGTTGCATGTTGCATAATTTAGTAATCATGCAGGGACAGGAATTGCCACAGGGGTCTATGGGACCACCTGGGGAGAGAGTGCAGGAGACGGAGGAGGAAGAAGAGCCCAACAGAATCCAAAACCGAAGCAATTCGCCTGGCACCCAGGCCTTGGAATGTCTCGGAACTGCGCGCCTTTCTCGGGCTACTCAATTACTTTGGGAACTTTATGCAGAACTTGAGCACGCTGCTGGAGCCTCTCCACGTGCTACTCAGAAAGGGTGCGATTGGTTTTGGGGGGACGCCCAAGAACGCGCCTTCAATAAGGCACGCAACCTTCTATGTTCCAACAGTGTTTTAGCCTTTTTTGACCCAGGTAAAAAGCTAGTTCTTACATGTGATGCGTCAGCGTATGGGGTCGGGTGCGTTTTACAGCATAGAAACATAGAAACATAGAAAATAGGTGCAGGAGCAGGCCATTCAGCCCTTCTAGCCTGCACCGCCATTCAATGAGTTCATGGCTGAACATGAAACTTCAGTACCCCCTTCCTGCTTTCTCGCCGCACCGTCCCGACCCTCGTCCCGACCCTCCGCACCGTCCCGATCCTCAGCACCTCCCCGACCCTCGTCCCGACCCTCAGCACCGCTCTGACCCTCAGCACCGCCCTGACCCCCAGCACCGCCCTGACCCTCAGCACTGCCCTGACCCTCAGCACCGCCCTGACCCCCAGCACTGCCCTGACCCTCAGCACCGCCCTGACCCCCAGCACTGCCCTGAAACCCAGCACCGCCCTGACCCTCAGCACTGCCCCGACCCCCAGCACCGCCCTGACCCCCAGCACTGCCCTGACCCTCAGCACCGCCCTGACACCCAGCACCGCCCTGACCCTCAGCACCGCCCTGACCCCTAGCACTGCCCTGACCCTCAGCACCACCCTGACACCCAGCACTGCCCTGACCCCCAGCACTGCCCTGACCCTCAGCACCGCCCCGACCCTCGTCCCAAACCCCAGCACTGCCCTGACCCCCAGCACTGCCCTGACCCTCAGCACCGCCCTGACCCTCAGCACTGCCCTGACCCTCAGCACCGCCCTGACCCCCAGCACTGCCCTGACCCCCAGCACCGCCCTGACCCCCAGCACTGCCCTGACCCTCAGCACTGCCCCGATCCTCAGCACTGCCCTGACCCCCAGCACTGCATGTCAATGATGCGGGTAAATTACAACCCATTGCTTATGCCTCCAGGTCACTTTCGCGGGCAGAGCGCGGGTACGGTATGATGGAGAAGGAGGCGCTCGTGTGCGGTGTCAAAAAGATGCACCGATACCTTTTCGGGGCCAAGTTTGCGTTAGAAACCGACCACAAACCCCTCACGTCCCTGCTATCTGAGAGCAAGGCAATAAATGGCAACACCTCGGCGCGCATTCAACGGTGGGCACACATGCTGGCGTCTTACAACTACACAATAAGGCACAGACCAGGCACAGACAACTGTGCCGACATGCTTAGCAGGCTACCCCTGGCGACCACGGAAGGGTCTGATGAACAGGACTGTGAGATGGTCATGGCAATCAATGCCTTTGAGTCCACAGGTTCGCCCATGACGGCTCGCCAAATCAGAGCCTGGATGACCAGCGACCCCACGTTATCCTTAGTCAAAAGATATGTTTTAACTGGTGACTGGGCAGAAGGCTCGGGATGCCTGCCCCGAGGAGATCAAACCTTTCCATAGGCGCATGCATGAACTATCACTACAGGCAGACTGCCTGATGTGGGGCAGCCGAGTAGTTATGCCTTTGCGAGGCAGAGAGGTGTTTGTCCGGGAGCTCCACCGTGATCACCCGGGGATCGTTCTTATGAAGGCCATAGCTAGATCCCACGTCTGGTGGCCTGGCATTGACGTGGGCTTGGAGCTCTGCGTCCGGCGGTGCACCATTTGTGCCCAACTCAGTAATGCCCCCAGGGAGGCCCCCCTGAGCCCCTGGTTCTTCAAACCGTGGTCGCGGGTGTACGTAGACTACGCGGGCCCATTCATGGGCAAAATGTTCCTCGTAGTCGTCGATGCATTTTCAAAGTGGATCGAATGCACCATTTTAAACTCGAGTACCACCTCTACCACTGTGGAGAGCTTTAGAACCATGTTTGCAATGCATGGAATTCCTGACATATTGGTCAGTGATAATAGTCCGTGCTTCACCAGCGCAGAATTTCAAGATTTTATAGTTGACCATGGCAAAAATCACATTAAGACGGCACCATTCAAGCCGACCTCCAATGGCCAGGCAGAGCGAGCAGTGCAAATCATTAAACAAGGCATGCTTAAAATTCAAGGTCCCATGTGCAGAGCTGCCTGTCGCGACTGCTGCTGTCATACAGATCTCGCCCGCATTTGTTGACTGGGGTTTACCCCGCGCAACTATTGATGAAACGGACCTTAAAGACTAGGCTCTCGTTAATCCTCCCAGACATGCATGAAATTGTTGAGGCAAAGCGTCGGAAGCTAACTGAGTACCATGACCAAAATTTGAGGGGGAGGTGGAATGAGATAGGGGACAAAGTGTTTGTGCTAAACTATGGCAGGGGTCCCAAATGGCTTGCAGGGACAGTAACAGGCAAGGAAGGAAACAGGCTGCTGGTTGTACAAATGGACAATGGCCAAACCTGCCGGAGGCATGTAGACCAAGTAAAAAGTAGATTCACCAACAACACTGCAGAACCAGAGGCAGACTACAATGTGGAACTCACACCACACCTGGTGGACAGACAGAGGGAACAACCTGAGGAAAGGGCAGCCTCAACAGACAGCCCAGGTGGGATACCAATAATCATACTGAACGAAACAGACAGCCCAGGTGAGATACCAGCAATCACACCGAAAGAAAAACAGGCACCAAGGCAAACAACTGAACCACAACTAAGATGCTCTACGCGAGAGCGTAGACCACCTGAGAGACTGAATCTATAAAGACAATAAGACCTTGGGGGAGGGTGATGTCATGTATCTCACACTACTGTACATAACTGTATCTTACCATGCTATACATGACTGTAACTAGATATGACCTGTAACCACAAGCATACCTTACCACCAGGGGTGTACTTGCAGGAGACACTGCATACCTGTTCCACACAGGTGTATAAAGGCAGGTCTCAGGCAAGTGTGCCACTCGAGAGCTGTGAAATAAAGGTGCAGGTACTGAGTGACCTTGACTTCAGCATGTGCCTCGTGTAAGTCTGTACTGCAGGGTCAGGACTTTACACTGTCGTTGTGGGTGAGGGGGGGGTAGTGAGACATTGCAGCGGCAATAACTGGGGCCTCAGGAGAAGCTCGCGATGTGGAAGGCGAGGCTTCAGAGCTGGGAGATGATGTCAGCTCCCCACCCTCAGGTGCTGTCGACCTGACTACTATGGCACGTGGGGGTCCCATGCCATGTCCCGATCTTGTTGATTGCCATTTGGCTTCGACGGCATCGGCGGTTCGCTCCATCACGATGATCATATGCAACCTTTCCTTCGATTGCCGCTCTGATAGAGCCGCGATGTTAATGGCTATTGTAGTCATGGCCTTGAGTAGCTCCCGACCTATGTCGACTCTGGCCTGTGACAGACGCACCATGTCCTGGTACACGCCTACAACAACCGACCTTTCCTGCACCAACATCCGTCACTGCGGCAAAGGTGCTGCAACACTGGGGGTGCCTTGCTGCGCATGGCTTGGTTCGGCAGATTCAGAGGACTTATGGGGGAATCCCCTGAATATAGGCTCCGTGGTGGTGGAGGATGTTTTAGCTGTCCCACATGGAGCTGGTGCATCCTCCTCCGTCTCTACCTCCACTGGCTGCTGGATCAGCGGCTCTTCCTGTTCATCTTCCTCTTCCTCTTCCTCGTCAGGAGAGGGCTGGGTGATGCCAGAGGTGGAGGCAGTGGGTCTGTCGTCGGTGTCACTGTGGTCTGAATCATCAGAGTCTGGAAGTACAAAACAACATTGAAAAAAGCTTGGCAGCAGGGAAGGGGCGAGGGTTACATTAGTACATAGTACAGTGACTTACCGCTGTCTTACTTAAATGTCCACCACTGCTGCAGTACTGCATTACATATCACAGAGAGACAATACATTTATGCATTGCGTTACATGCCCCCAACATTCCAGAACATCACATGAGGCCAACATCACATGAGGCAATAAACTTACATTACATTACATTAGGCCAACATTACAGTTACAGTTACATTACATGACATGAGAGGACCGCAACACAGACTGCATTTTATTCAACTTTCCATCTTGTGTGAGTGGGTCAGCTCCAATACCAGTGATGGCACAGTTGCTATCCCCAACCAGGGACAGGGCTTGGATCTCGATATCTGTAAGCGGCTCCTGTGTTGTGGGGCCGCCCCCGCGTGCGAAGCTGATCGGCCGCTATTGCAGATGTCTTCCTCTGCAGAAAGGAAAGTAAATCAAATAATAAATCTTCAATCCATTTAACATGGCATACACACACATTTTTAAAAAATCACTGCGTTGATCCTCTTGTCATTGCCTGAAAAGCACAAATACATCGTAGTAACCTTAACATAAATAACATCATCCATGTGACACTTGTTATATATGTAAACTTGTATTTACTCTCAACAACCACCAGAGGGCTCATCCCCGAGAGTTCCAAGGGATCCCATAATCCCTTGGGAGCACGTATTTAAGGAGGCTTCACAGGTTGGTGAGGCACTCTGGAGACCTGCAATAAAAGACTAAGATCACACTTTACTTTGAGCTCACAGTGTTCAGTCTGACTCTTTCTCCACACACAACAACTGGTGACGAGATACAGATAGCGAACCCAAAGATGCAGAGAATAGTGGGCATCCTAGAGAAATTCTTGGAAGGAGATGATTGGGAAACTTTTGTGGAACGACTCGACCAATACTTTGTGGCCAACGAGCTAGATGGGGAAGAGAACGCTGCCAAATGAAGGGGCACCAACGTATGGCCTCATGAAGAATCTGCTCACTCCAACGAAACACACAGAGAAATCGTACGACAATTTGTGCACACTGGTCCGAGAGCATTTGAACCCTGTTAGATCTTTTAATTTCCAATGAAATACGAACTCCGATTGTAGTTTTAATGGAACTTTATTTCTGGCAGACAGCAACAAGCTCTTGGCTTTAAGCCAGGTCTTTGTCCTTCTGTGACCACGTGGTCAAAACGGCTGTACTTATACCTGGATCAATTTACAGAAAAGAACTCGCCTTCTTTGACCTTATTGGCTCAATTAATAGTCTTTTAACCTTTTAATTGGCTCGCTACCCAAAGGTCCTAAAATGTCAAGTTGATTGATGACTTAATGCAACATGCTGAACTGCACGTAGACATGGGAGTCTGTGTTTTCTCAACCTGTCTAAATGCAGCCTGTTTGACTTCTCTATCAATCCCCCCTTTGATTCTTTCACAAACTGAATCATAAAACATCAGGTATCACTGGTTAAACATTCTACAAAATAATTTCATACATGTTAAAAGAGTTTCCTTCTAAAATTTGTTGATGTGTTTCGCCACATGTCCGGACTAGTAGCTTCCACACAAATTTACACCAACCCAAGTTCCATCGTGGCCACAATGGAAATCTGGTTTTAGTAGGTTAATTAACCTTATTCCAATTTAATCCAAATTGATGTCTTAATGCATCCAGTAAACAACCTTCCCTTAAGCATAACATTCCCCTGTGCCACGTACAGACGGTCTGCTGGGACCTGCAAGGTGTCTCACATGTGGGACAGCAGCTACAGCCGCCTGGTCGCAACAACATTTAATCAACATAAACAAACAATATAAAAGTAAAACAATTACAACAAATAGAATTAAACCTTCCACCAATGAAGTTCCTATTGAACCTAGCCATTCAGTAGCTCCACTCCACAAAGTGAATGATGGGGGTTGCTTAAGTTTTTCTACCTCCTTTTGGATATGCTCCGCTAAGTGGGTAATTTCTTCGGAGCTATCTGGGATATATGTGCAACACTCAGTTCCGAGTAGGGCGCAAGTACCTCCCTTTTCAGCCAGGATGTAATCAAGGGCCAGTCTATTCTGTAGGGCTACTGTGCGGATTGCTACCATTTCTGCATTGATTTTAACTAGGGCCTCTGAGGTATCATTGGCTACCTGTTCCACAACGAATGCCATGTTAATGGATTCCCTTGCCAGTCTGGCGGTCCCATACCTGGGGATCAGAATGGCAAAGAACCTCTCTGTTTCTGTGATAGCTCTCTTAGGACGGTGTAAATGTTCCGACAGTGACTTTACATGATACATATAAGGCACAATGTAGGCTAAATAGCAAGATCCCGTCCAATTCTGGGGCAACCAAGGGTAGGCTTTGTGGCCACACACCCAATAGGTGCCATTATAGGCAATGAATGTTAGCTGTTTCTTTGTCAGCAACACTCCGGGGCCTGTCCAGGCTTTTCCATCTGTTTTATTCAGAATCCCCGTTACGTTAAAAATTCCCACATCGGCCCAGTTTGGACGGTTCCGTGGTTTGATTATATTATAATTCTGGGAGCAGTTACTATACCCCATATTTTGGTCTCCTTTGATGTTTCTAATCAGACAGACCGATTCCCCCGGTCTTCCTATTCCCGTTGTATTAGTGATAACAAAAAATGGGGGCCGTTTGGAATTATTGTAGCACGGTTGGTATCCCCCTTCAAAGGTAGTCAGATTGTAACCTGCTGACTTCCATTTACGTGCCCAGTTTTCCGTATCCTGAAACGCATTGCCTGTTTTGTTTTGATTAATTATCCACTCAGCCATTTCCGAGATAATCAAGGGAACTGGCCTCAAGGGAATCCCTCCCTTTGAATGAATAGGAATATGCGCACACACCCAACAACTAGAAATGTTACCTTGTTTGGCATAAATGTATGACATATATAAAAAGGTATTTACATGTAATTCCCTTGCTACCCTACTATTTCCCTTTGGTGCAGAGGGTCGGCTAGTAAGAAGTGGGCCTATGCCTAGAATACCTACAATCAATAATACAGTAAATTTATACATTTTCGCAAAAAGTAATTGTCCTTATCAGCTTCAGTTATGGGTGCTCGTTTAACTTGTGAAGCGTGGATCCAGGCTTTCTTTCCTTGGACTTTAACAGCTGCCTGGGTGGTCAATAACACTTGATAAGGTCCCTCCCACTCGGCACCCAAAGGTTCTTCATGCAACTTTTTCACATACACCCAGACTCCCGGGATGATGTCATGTCCTCCTTCGTGTGGATTACCCCAAGCTGCCGATACCTGTCGGGAAACAGAACTAATAGCATTGGTTAAGTTCTGATAGTATGATAACAAAGTGTCACTCATTAAGTGAACATCAGCTTTCCGTAAATCGATAGTTCCTGGCAGCGACATGGGTCTTCCTGTTATAATTTCAAATAGGCTTAGACCTGTAGTTCTGTTCGGGGTTGCCCTAATGCTACATAGCACTATTGGTAGTGCCTGGGGCCATGGTGTTCCTTCTTGGTGATATTTGGCAAGCCGTTGTTTCAGAGTTCGATTCATTCGTTCTACTTGTCCTGATGATTGTGGATGATAAGGACAGTGTAAATCCCACGTAATGTTCAGTAACCTACAGACTTCTTGGCAGACAGCACCTGTGAAGTGTGTTCACTGGTCTGAGTCAATGCTACTCAGGACTCCCCATCGGGGAATGTATTCCTTACACAAGACCTTTGCAGTGTGATTGGCTGTGGCTCTTTTAGTTGAGACAGCTTCTACCCATCTAGAGAATCTGTCGACCATGACAAGAATGTTAGTGTATCCTTGGCATGAAGGAAGAGATTTATAATCAACCTGCAGATGCTGGAATGGTCCGACAGGGGCAGGGGGCCTCAGTTGGGGCATTATCATGATGGGTCCAGAATTATTTTTCTGGCAGACCACACAGCGGTCTATTACCAGCTGGGCATGTTTTTTAAATCCCCGACCCCACCAGCTTTTCTGGAACCGTGCCGTCATCTGTTGTGAGGCCAAGTGTCCCCACGAGTGGATCTGTTGGGCTAAAAAAGGCATAAGCGCTTGTGGCGCAACTGGCTTGTTGGTAACTCTTTGTCTCCAGACACCATCTTCGCATAGCTTAATTCCTGCCTCAATCCATGTCCATTTTTCCTCTCGGGAGCACTCGCCTTGCATTGTTTGAAGGTCTCGTGTCAGAGTCCTGAGTGCTTTCAATCTGCACATCTGTGTTGGTTCTTCTGGAGGAACGCCCTGTGAGGCGGCATCTTTAGCTGCCTGGTCAGCTAGGGCATTTCCCTGTGCTTCTGTGGTATTTTCCTTGGTATGGGCCTTACACTTCAGGACGGACACTTCCTGAGGTAATCGTTTCCATTTCAGATTGGTGTACCAGCAGCAGTGAGGAATCCTCTTTTCCGCCATAACAGACCAAAGTTGTGAACGACTCCAAAAGCATAACGCGAATCTGTGTCGACATTAGCTGTCTGTCCTTCTGCTATTCGACATGCTTCTGACAGGGCCCGTAACTCGGCCTGTTGTGCTGACGTTCCTGAGGGTAAACATCCTTTTGCCACGACCTCATATGAGGTTGTAACTGCCCATCCTGCTTTTCTGGTACCATTGTCAACAAAGGAGGAACCATCTGTAAACAGGATGAGGTCTGGGTTGTGCAGAGGCTCCTCTGCTGCTAAGGCTGCTTCTTCTGTTTCTTTTAAAATCTCATGCTCTTCACATTCTCCCCCCTCTTGCTCCCTCGATTCTGACATCGGGAGCATAGTTGCGGGATTATCCGGGCTGGCCCGGACGATATGGAGATTAGGAGCTTCCAAAACTGCTGTCCAGCGGGTCCATCTAGCTGTCGTCACCTGAGACATTCTATTCATAGACAGAAAAGCATGTACGGTGTGGGGACACTTGACAATCAGTTTTTGGTTGAGGACTAGACCCGCAGTGATCATTACCGCTCGAAATGTAGCTTCCATAGCCCTTAGGCAACTTCCCCATCCGAGGGCTACCGCATCCAGTTTTGTCGAATAATAGCCAATAGGTCTTTGCCGATTCCCATGTTCTTGTGTCAGTATAGCTGTCATATATCCTTCTTTCTCATGGACAAACAGGGTAAATGGCTTACCACTGTCGGGGATTCCCAGAGCCGGTGCCGAACACAAAGCCTTTTTCAAACTCAGGAAGGCCTCTTGCTGTTCCTGAGTGAGGGTGATGGCTTCTTTAGAGGCACGTTTTCCCTTTAAAATATCATTCAATGGCTGAGCAAGCTATGTGAAGGAGTCAATCCAATTTCTGTTAAAGTTACACAATCCCAAAAAGGACCTTAGTTCCTGAATAGTGGTGGGTTTCTTAGCAGCCCGAATGGCTGCAGTTCTATCCTGGGTAAGTTCTCTCTTTCCTTGTGAAATTTTTTGTCCCAGTTATACAACCTCTTCTTGGGATATTTGTGCTTTGTCGGTGCTGGCTTTATATCCTTTCAGCCAAAGGTGGTCCAGCAAAGCTCGTAAATCTTGTTCATGCTGTTCTTCTGTGTTTGAAGCTAGCAAGATATCGTCTACATATTGGATGACTGTGGATGACAGGGGAGGTAATTCTCGCAAATGGCTTTGTAAAGCCATGTGGTATACCGTAGGGCTGTTGTGGAAACCCTGCGGTAACTGGGTCCAAGTATACTGTTGTCCTTGGACCGTGAAAGCAAACGACTGTCGAACCTCGGGTGCCAGAGGCACCGACCAAAATCCGTTGGCCATATCTATAACTGAGAAATATTTATGTTCCGGTTTGAGGGCATTAAAAATGATGGAGGGATCTGCGACCAAAGGAGCTTTTTGATCAATACACTGGTTAGCTTTCCTATAATCGACAGTCAAACGCCAAGTCTCATTAGATTTCTGTACCGGCCACACGGGGCTATTGGAGGAGCTATGCGTTTTAATAAGCACCCCTTTTTTCCCCAATTGCTGAATAACCGGTAAGATTCCCGCGATGGCAGTTGGACTGATGGGATACTGTTTAGTGCATGGAGGCTTGGTCCCGGTAAATGACGCAGGCTCCATCTGGAGTAGGCCACAATCGTTCTTATTTTATGGCCCCCAACTCCATAGGCTGTACGTGCCCTACCATCCAACGGCAAAAAGTCTCCATATTGTAGGGGTAAGCATGTTAATTCCGCCCCTGTGTCTAAAAGACAGTCCACATCCTTATCGCCCACCCTCACAGTTATATATAGCCCATCTCCCCTCTGTTGTATTAGTGCGAGGAGGGGGGCCAGGGTGGGCTCTAATCGTTTTTTGCTATCCCAAGTAACTCCTTCTGTTGTTGTATTGTCAGTCGCTTAAATGCTTCTATGAGGTCGTTATCTTGTGACAAGCCTGGTTTGTTGGCTGAATTGTATCCCTGGCTGCATCCTCTTCCCCAGCCACGACCTTTCTGTTTTGTCCTGTGCGTCTTGGCTCAGTGACCTTCTTTCCCACAATAATGACATTTTCCGGGTAATTTTCCTAATGACTGTTTATCAGAATCCTGGGATTTCCATCCCATAGCCTGTACAGCTCGGACTTTAGCTCCCATATCCTGATCTAATTGGTTACATCGATCCACCAATGCTGCAAAGGTAGTTCCTCTACCTTCCCAGTCCAGTAACACTACCGTAAGCATTTTGGACAGTTCTGGCTTTAGACCTGCCACGAAAGCTGTTTCAGGGGTCCAAACACTTGTTCATCCATTTCCTCATCCGTATTATTCATACCCGAATGTTGTAGCCACGTGCATCTAAACCGCTCGTCATACTCCAGGACCTCCTTTGTTACTTTCTGTTGGCAGGCTGCAATTTTTCCCCAGTCTGTCTTAACTGGACTGAAGGCTTGCAGCCAGTGTTTAATCGCCTCCCATCCTGTGTTTAATTCTTGCTCATCCTGCCCCAAAGCTTCTTCTACCTTGTCGTGCAATTTTCTTCCCTGTGTTTTTGGCACCATTATGGTCAAAATTTGCACTCCGTCCCAGGGATGAAGTTGATATATATTTCTTAAGCGGTCCAATTGGTCCCACGTTTTTACTCCCCCTTGGATTGGGCAATTCCTTGGACCATTTATCAATTTTCTCTGGGTCTGCCGGATCATGAACTAAGTATTTTTTATACAGCCTTTTCTTCATTTTTTTGGTTCCGCCCTCATCTGCAGTTTCTTCTTATTTGACTACAACTTGTCTTTTTTTAAACGGGGCAAAGCGCACCCCTAATTCTTCATCCTCCGACCCTGTATCGTCGGAGGATTCAGAATCCGTATCTATTCCTCGGTCGTGTCTTCGGGTTTGCGCTTTTAATTTATCCAAACATGAGTAACCTCTCTCTCTCTCTCCTCCTCAACTCACTGCGCATGTGGATGACCCCCGACCCCCGAAATCGTGGGTAAAACGCTTGTGAAAAAAAATTGGAAAAAAATATGTTCGCGCACGTGCAGTTCCGTGCCACACTGCCCATCGAACAGAGAGTAGATCTTGATCGACTACTAAGATGCACACCACCCGATGCAGATGGCTGACAGACTGCCAAAATGTTTTCATCAATTTTGCCTTCTTCGGTATCGGCGGTATGCCGGTGGTATGAAATGACATACCGCCAGCATATCGCCGAGAAATGGGTGGACCATCGGTATTGACCAATTTCGCCCCAATATTTTTCAGGTAAAATCTGGGAAACAAAGGGGAGTTGCAACCAAGAAGTCATGCCAGCTGTCACATAGCAGTGATTGTGAAAGGTATAAAGGGAGAGGGTCTGCACCTAGGAGCTGAGCTACAGTGAATCCTCCACAGAAGAAAGAAACCTTGGTTGGTGTAGCTCCCAGGGCAGAGATAATATCATTTTGATCACTGTGTCCTGAATGGTAAGGTTGCCTCATAGTGAAGTGCTTTCATACTGCTATGATTGATGTTGCTGCTTTGCTGATATACTTGAAGTCTGTCACAAATAAAGCTTAAATTGATTTTAATATACATGTAGTCATGTCTGATTTGGCAGGCCTCAACCCAACTTATATTTAGAGGCATGGTGCATCATTAGTTAACAATTGACAACCATGTTCTTTCTTTGGCACTCCACAAATCATGAAGAAAAGGAATGCCACCATAACCTCATCATTTATAATCCAGTTTTTGTAATTATCTATCTATTCATCTAAGTGTAAACAGCAAGTAATAATCAGCAAGGTTATAATAAGAATCACCTGAAGGAGAGTTTGGGGGGAATTGAAACAGGAAAGAGTGAGTGGGTTTGGGAGCGGGTGGTTAAATGCGCTGAAATTGACAGCGCGTCGGGAAGCTGGCTCCAGCCCACCAACTTCCACATTTAACTGGAGCACGTTGGGCTAGAAGTGCGAAACCCCCTCGGGAGAGGCTGGTTTTCATATTAAAGCTGTTAAGAGGTAATTAACAGCTTTTTAAATCGGAGTTCTCAACTTCCACTGTGGGTGCACGGGTTTCCAGGACTTCCTGAATCCCGCCAGTGAAAGAGGCAAGAGCACAGCGGTAATTGAGGGGGCTGAACAAATGACAAGCAAAAAAAAAATCACATAAGTATTGACACCTCACACCTGCTTCCTTGCCGAAGTGTAAGGCTTGTGCTCACAGCACTTGTTCTGTGAGTTTGCTTTCAGTACTTTGCAGGTGATTTCTACAACTTTGAAGGTGACTTTCACTACATTGGAGGTTTGTGTGTCTGATCTCCACTTTCCATCTGTCATATCAGATCAGCATGGGTCTCGCTTTTGCTGTTACACCTTGGACCTCAGCTGAGGACCAAGATGAGTCCCAGCAGAAACACCATCAGCAGGAGCAGCAGCAGCCTTCTCCTCATAGACCTGCTGCGCCACAGAAGAGAAGGAATGTGCATAGGTGCAGTTCGCAGGAGATGATACCCGCAACATCGGTTATATAGGCAAAGTGTCAGCTTCTTTGACAGGACCGAACACCAATGTCTCAGGAGGCTCAGGGTATCGCATCAGGTTGTGGCAGATATTTGCATCCTGCTGGAACAAGACCTGCTGCTAACTGGATCTGGTGGCCACGTTTTACCAGTAGCTGTCAAAGTAACCACCACCCTCAAATTCTTCGCCTCAGTCTATCCTTCCAGAGATCTGCAGAAGACATTTGCAGGATTTTGCAGTTGGCCGCCCACAAGTGCATCTCACAGGTGACCGATGCAGTGTTTGCCAGGGCAGGCAATTATGTATACTTTTCCAATGATGAAACTAACTAGAATGTGCGTGTGCTTGGATTTTCATCTCTGGCTGGCTTCACAGAGGTGCAGGGCATTATCGACTGCATGCATGTGACAATGGATTATTCATGAAACTTAAGGGCTTCCACTTCATCAATGTGCAGCTCGTTTGCAACCACAAAAAGATAATTATGCATGTGTGCAAGATTCCCAGGGAGCTGCCACGATGCATTTGTCCACAGTCCCTGAACTCTTCGCATCTCCGTACAGGCGTACCGACTGGCTGCTTGGAGACAAGGGCTATCCACTTAAAACCTGGCTGATGACACCCAGGAGGAGCCCAAGCTATGAGGCCCAAGGACGCTACAATCAAAGCCGTATCATGATGAGATGTGTCATTGAGCAAGCAATCGGGACGCTGAAGATGCACCAGGTGTCTCGACAAATCTGGAGGTGCCCTTCAATACACACCAGTCAGGGTCTCCAGAATGATTCTGGTGTGCAGCGCTCTATGTAACATAGTGCAGCAGCAAGGATTGGAGCTGCAGGAGGAGCAAGGAGGCTTGATAACCAGAAGACACAGATTTAAGATAATTGCCAAAAGAACCAGGGGGGAGATGAGGAGAATTATTTTATGCAGCGAGTTATGAAGATCTGGAAAGCACTGTCTGAAAGGATGGTAGAAGCAGATTCAATCGTAACTTTCAAGCGGGAATTGTATATACATTTGAAAAAGAAAAATTTGTAGCGCTAAGTGGAGTGGGACTAATTGGATAGCTCTTTCAGAGAGCCGACACAGGTACGATTGGCCGAATTTCCTTCTTCTGTGCTGTAAGATTAATTAAAATACAAAATGTATTTGCAGTAATTACAAACTTTGCTATTCTCCTTGGAACATCAAAAACAGCAGAAGGACATCTTCTGTGATATCATTCAGCACAACACTGACCCTTGAAATGCAGTCCTTAATATTTTAAATGGCATTTTGCTGCCATGGCCTCTCTGAATTGCCCCATATCTGACAGCTTTATATGGACTTCTGACTGGGAGAAAATAAACCTCACATACTATTCAAAATCTTTTGAAAAGTTATTGAACAATGAACATATAAAAAAATGTATCTCTCATAACTACATTAGGAGGTCACCCAGTCACAGGATTGAACAAATACAGGTAGCTGCCAATTAATTATTTGTATAGTCTTAAAAACCACTTCCTGTGCACATTAACTTTAGTTATTGTGTCGTGCTTTTATCATCTATACCTACCTGTCACAAACCAGTATTCTGTTCTGAGTACTGGTGGGGGCAATGGTGCCTCTGGGAAGTGCAGCCAGAGCCAAGTCCACGGCACCATGGGTGGCTCAGCTGCACAGAGACGGAAGAAGAGGAATGGTAGAGCAATAGTGGTAGGGGACTCAATAGTCAGGGGAGCAGACAGGCTTTCTACGGCCGCAAGATTTAGCAAGATTTAGAATAGCTATGGAAAAGGACAAAGGTGGACCAGGAATAAAGGGTCTTAATTGGGGTAAAGCAAATTTTGCTGAGCTGAGATGGGATTTGTCCAAAGTGAACTGGAAACAGCTACTTGATGGTAAATCAGTGTCAGAGCAGTGGGTGGCATTCAAGGAGGTGATCCTGAGGGGACAGAGCAAGTATGTTCCCTTAACAAATGAGGATGGGGTTAAAAAATCTAGAGCCCCCTGAATGTCAAAGGACATACCTGGTAAGATAAAGAAAACAAAGGAAGCTTATGACATATACCGAGAACTCAATACTGCAGAGACTCTAGAGAAGTATAAGAAGTGCAGGGGTGCAATTAAAAAAGATATCAGGAAAGCAAAGAGAAAGTATAAAAGAATGTTGGCAAGTAAAATCAGGGAAAGCCCAAAGATTTTTTACAAATACATTAAGAGTAAGAGGATAACTAGAGAAAGAATGGGGCCTATTAGAGACCATAAAGGAAATCTGTGTGTGAAAGCAGAAGACGTGGGTATGATTCTTAATTAATACTTTGCATCTGTTTTCACAAAAGAGAGGGGCGATGCAGACTTTGCAATCAGGGAGGAGGAGTGTGAAATATTAGATGAGATAAGTATAGTGAGAGATGAAGTATTAAGGGGCTTAGCAGCTTTGAAAGTGGATAAATCCCAGGCCCGGATGAAGTGTATCCCAGGCTGTTAAGAGAAGCAAAAGAGAAAATTTTCCAGTCCTCTCTGGCTACAGGTATGGTGCCAGAGTACTGGAGGACTGCTAATCTTGTACCTTTGTTTAAAAAGGGAGAAAGAGATAGACCAAGTAATTCCAGGCCAGTCAGCTTAACCTCAGTGATGGGAAAATTATTGGAAAAAATCCTGAGCGACAGGATAAATCTTCATTTGGAAAGACATGGATTAATCAAGGACAGTCAGCATAGATTTGTTAAGGGAAGGTTATGTCTGACTAATTTGATTGAATTTTTCGAGGAGGTAACCAGGAGAATCGATGAGGGCAATGCAAATGATGTAGTGTATATGGATTTTAGCAACGCTTTTAATAAGGTCCCACATGGCAGACTGGTCACGAAAATAAAAGCCCATGAGATCCAAGGCAAAGTGGCATGTTGGATCCAAAATTGGCTCAGAGGCAGGAAGCAAAGGGTAATGGTTCATGGGTGTTTTTGTGACTGGAAGGCAGTATCCAGCTAGGTTCTGCAGGGCTCAGTGTGGGTCCCTTGCTTTTTTGTGGTAATATCAATGACCGAGACTTGAATGTTGCAGGTATGATGAAGAGGTTTATAGATGACACTAAAATAGGGTGTGTAGTTGATAATGAAGAAGAAAGCTGTCGACTGCAGGAAGATATCAATGTACTGGTCAGGTGGGCAGAACAGTTGCAGATGGAATTCAATCTGGCTAAGTGTGAGGTAATGCATTCGGGGAAGTCTAACAAGACAAGGGAATACACATTAAATGGCATGACACTGAAAAGTGTAGAGGAACAAAGGGACCTTGGGTTGCAGGACCACAGATCCCTGAAGGTAGCAGGCCAGGTAGATCCATCATCATCATCATCATAGGCAGTCCCTCAGAATCGAGGAAGACTTGCTTCCACTCTTAGAATGAGTCCTTAGGTGGCTAAACAGTCCAATACAAGAGCCACAGTCCCTGCCACAGGTGGGACAGACAGTTGTTGATGGTAAGGGAGGGTGGGACTGGTTTGCCACACGTTCTTTCCGCTGCCTGCGCTTGTTTTCTGCATGCATTCTGTGATGAGATTCGAGGCGCTCAGCGCCCTCCCGGATGCACTTCCTCCGCTTGGGGCGGTCTTTGGCCAGGGACTCCCAGATGTCGGTGGGGATATTGCACTTTATCAGGGAGGCTTTGAGGGTGTCTTGTAACATTTCCTCTATCCACTTTTGGCTTGTTTGCCATGAAGGAGTTTCGAGTAGAGCGCTTGCTTTGGGAGTCTCGTGTCTGGCATGCAAACAATGTGGCCTGCCCAGCGGAGCTGATCAAGTGTGGTCAGTGCTTCAATGCTGGGGATGTTAGCCTGGTTGAGGGCACTAATGTTGGTGCCTCTGTCCTCCCAGGGGAGTTGTAGGATCTTGCGGAGGCATCGCTCGAGGTATTTCTCCAGCGACTTGAGGTGTCTACTGTACATGTCTCTGAGCCATACAGGAGGGCGGGTATTACTACAGCCCTGTAGACCATGAGCTTGGTGGTAGATTTGAGGGCCTGGTCTTCGAGCACTCTTTTCCTCAGGCGGCCGAAGGCTGTGCTGGCGCACCGGAGGCGGTGTTGAATCTCCTCATCAATGTCTGCTTTTGTTGATAAGAAGCTCTCGAGATATGGGACATGGTCCACGTTGTCCAGGACCATGCCATGGAGCTTGATGACTGGGGGGCAGTGCTGTGCGGCGAGGACAGGCTGGTGGAGGACTTTTGTCTTACGGATGTTTAGCGTAAGGCCTATGCTTTCGTACGCCTCAGTAAATACGTTGACTATGTCCTGGAGTTTAGCCTCTGAATGTGCGCAGACACATGTGCGTCCGCCTACTGTAGCTCGACGACAGAGATTGGGGTGGTCTTGGACCTGGTCTGGAGACGGTGAAGGTTGAACAGCTTCCCATTGGTTCTGTAGTTTAGTTCCACTCCAGTGGGGAGCTTGTTGACTGTGAGGTGGAGCATGGCAGCGAGGAAGATTGAGAAGGGGGTTGGGGCGATGACGCAGCCCTGTTTGACCCCGGTCCAGACGTGGATTGGGTCTGTAATGGATCCGTTGATAAGGATCATGGCCTGAATGTCATTGTGGAGCAGGCGGAGGATGTTGACGAACTTTTGGGGGCATCCGAAACGGAGGAGGACGCTCCATAGACTCTCGCAGTTGCCAGGTGGATAGGTGATTAAGAAGGCATATGGAATACTTGCCTTTACATAGAAACATAGAAAATAGGTGCAGGAGTAGGCCATTCCGCCCTTTGAGCCTATACCACCATTTAATATGATCATGGCTGATCATACAATTTCAGTTCCCCATTCCTGCTTTCTCTCCATACTCCTTGATCCCTTTAGCCATAAGGGCCACATCTAACTCCCTTTTGAATATATCTAACGAACTGGCCTCAATAACTTGCTATGGTAGAGAATTGCATAGGTTCACAATTCTCTGAGTGAAGAAGTTTCTCCTCATCTCAGTCCTAAATGGCTTACCGCTTATCCCTAGACTGGTTCTGGACTTCCCCAACATCGGGAACATTCTTCCTGCAGCTAACCTGTCCAATCCCATCAGAATTTTGTATGTTTCTATGAGATCCCCTCTCATTCTTCTAAATGTCAATGAATATAAGCCTAGTCGATCCAATCTTTCTTCATATGTCAGTCCTATCATCCCGGGAATCAGTCTGGTGAACCTTCGTTGCGCTCCCTCAATAGCAAGAATGTCCTTCCTCAGATTATGAGACCAAAACTGTACACAATATTCAAGGTTTGGCCTCACCAAGGCCCTGTAGAACTGCAATAACACCTCCCTGCTCCGAAACTCAAATCCTCTCACTGTGAAGGCCAACATGCCATTTGACTTCTTCACCGCCTGCTGTACCTGCATGCCAACTTTCAATGACTGATGTACCATGACACCCAGGTCTCGTTGTACCTCCCCTTTTTCTAATCTGTCACCATTCAGATAATATTCTGCCTTCCTGTTTTTGCCATCGAAGTGGATAACCTCACATTTATCTACATTATACTGCATCTGCCATGCATTTGCACACTTGCCTAACCTGTCCAAGTCACCCTACACCCTCTTAGCATCCTCCTCACAGCTCACATTGCCACCCAGCTTAGTGTCATCTGCAAACTTGGAGATATTACATTCAATTCCTTCGTCTAAATCATTAATGTATATTATAAATAGCTGGGGTCATAGCACTGAACCTTGCAGTATGCCACTAGTCACTACCTGCCATTCTGAAAAGGATCCATTTATTCCTGCTCTTTGCTTCCTGTCTGCCAACCAGTTCTCTATCCACATCAATACATTACGCCAATACCATGTGCTTTAATTTTGCACACTAATCTCTTGTGTGAGACCTTGTCAAAAGCCTTTTGAAAGTCCAAATACACCACATCCACTGGTTCTCCCTTGTCCACTCTACTAGTTACATCCTTCTGGAATTTTTTGAGAATATTTTCAGTAGAATGGACAAGGGAGAACCAGTTGATGTGGTGTATTTGGACTTTCAGAAGGCTTTCGACAAGGTCCCACACAAGAGATTAATGTGCAAAGTTAAAGCACATGGGATTGGGGGTAGTGTGCTGACGTGGATTGAGAACCGGTTGGCAGACAGGAAGCAAAGAGTAGGAGTAAATGGGTACTTTTCAGAATGGCAGGCAGTGACTAGTGGGGTACTGCAAGGTTCTGTGCTGGGGCCCCAGCTGTTTACATTGTACATTAATGATTTAGACGAGGGGATTAAATGTAGTATCTCCAAATTTGCAGATGACACTAAGTTGGGTGGCAGTGTGAGCTGCGAGGAGGATGCTATGAGGCTGCAGAGTGACTTGGATAGGTTAGGTGAGTGGGCAAATGCATGGCAGATGAAGTATAATGTGGATAAATGTGAGGTTATCCACTTTGGTGGTAAAAACAGAGAGTCAGACTATTATCTGAATGATGACAGATCAGGAAAAGGGGAGGTGCAACGAGACCTGGGTGTCATGGTACATCAGTCATTGAAGGTTGGCATGCAGGTACAGCAGGCAGTTAAGAAAGCAAATGGCATGTTGGCCTTCATAGAGAGGGGATTTGAGTACAGGGGCAGGGAAGTGTTACTACAGTTGTACAGGGCCTTGGTGAGGTCACACCTGGAGTATTGTGTACAGTTTTGGTCTCCTAACTTGAGGAAGGACATTCTTGCTATTGAGGGAGTGCAGCGAAGGTTCACCAGACTGATTCCCGGGATGGCGGGACTGACAGATCAAGAAAGACTGGATCAACTGGGCTTGTATTCACTGGAGTTCAGAAGAATGAGAAGGGATCTCATAGAAACGTTTAAAATTCTGACGGGTTTAGACAGGTTAGATGCAGGAAGAATGTTCCCAATGTTGGGGGAGTCCAGAACCAGGGGGTCACAGTCTAAGGATAAGGGGTAAGCCATTTAGGACCGAGATGCGGAGGAACTTCTTCACCCAGAGAGTGGTGAACCTGTGGAATTCTCTACCACAGAAAGTTGTTGAGGCCAATTCACTAAATATATTCAAAAAGGAGTTAGATGAAGTCCTTACTACTTGGGGGATCAAGGGGTATGGCGAGAAAGCAGGAATGGGATACTGAAGTTGCATGTTCAGCCATGAACTCATTGAATGGCGGTGCAGGCTCGAAGTGCCGAATGGCCTACTCCTGCACCTATTTTCTATGTTTCTATGTGCTGTTGAAGGAGCCTTGGTGAGTTGCTGTAGTGCATCTGTGTTTATATTTCTTGTTAGTTTACTCTCATGTTCTATTTTCTCCCTTTTTATCAAATTTTTGGTCATCCTTTGCTGATTTCTAAAGCTCACCCAATCCTCAGGCTTACGACTATTCTTTGCAAAATTATAAGCCTCTTCTTTTAATTATTACTATCCTTAATTTCTTTAATTAGCCACTGATAGATCATTTTTCCCATGGAGTTTTTATTTCTCAATGGAATGTATATTTGTGGAGAATTTTGGAATATTTCTTTCAATGTTTGCCACTGGTTAGCTGTTCCCATACCGTTTAATCTAATTTCCCAATCTATCTTAGCTAACTCGCCCCTCATATATATGTATTTGGCTTTATTTAAGATAAGACTCTCATTTCTGTTTGAAGTACCGTATATACTCGCGTATCATGCGACTTTTGAAGACCTAAATTGTAACCTAAATTTGGGGGGTAGCATGATACGCGAGATACAAAATTTGCGGGTGTGAAGTGCTGGCCAAGATTAGGCTGTTAGGCCGTTAAGCAGACCGTATCCATTTACGGTAAGTCAATTTTTCTTTTTGTTTTCTCCAGTTTCGGACACGGCTTTCTCCGACACCAAACAGCTTTGCAGCTTTAACGTTGTTGCTTTGTTCCGCTTCGGCAACAACTTGCAGCTTAAATTTGGCAGTATATTTCTTCGCAGATCTTTTCTCCATAGTGGCTAAGGGTAGAATGCAAAACAGCTGTTTCTCATTCGGTTGTTTACGGCGGAAGAGTCGTTTCATGATTCGGTTGTTAAGGTCTGTATTCGATCGTTGTTATGTGTTAGGGTACTTGTTACGAGTTGGGTACTTGTTAAACTTGTTTGAAAGCCTAGCCTAGTGTCATCTGGTATCTCAAAAAAGTGACTCGCATGATACATAAGATATATGATAAAATCATGTTTTGGGGACGAAAATTTAGGGGTCGCATGATACGTGAGATCGTAGGATACGCGAGTATATACGGTATTTCATTCTCAAACTCAACATGAAACTTTATCATATTATGATCACTCTTCCCAGAAGGTCCTTTACTATGAGATTACTAATTAACCCTGTCTTATTACACAATACAAGATCTAAAATAGCCTGTTCCTTGACTGGGAAACAATTTTAAAAAAAATGTTTCTTGTCTTATAACACTCCTGTGAAGTGCCTTGGGATGAATTACTACATTAAAGGCGCTATATAAATACAAGTTTTTGTTGTTGAAACTATCTTGAATGTATTCTGAGAACTTGTCCTCCAGACTACTTGATAGGGTGTATAAGCAGAGGTGACACAGAGAAGGACAAGCTGCTTGAAGAGGGAGAGTGGGGAGAAGGGATCTCAGCTGGAGACCATATCCACCCAGGGTCTTCAGGGTCTCCTACCTCAACCTCAACGAGGAACAGTGCATGCAACATCTATGCTTCACTAAGAAGGCATTCACTGATATCTGCCACCTGTCAGAGTAGGGCAAAGACAGCATTGCCAGTGGCTGTAAAGGTGAGCGTTGCCTTGAATTTTTATGCATTGGGCTCCCTCAAGTCTGGAACAGGCGACATTTGCAACATCTCACAGTTCGCTATTTACCTTTACATAAGGAAGGTCGCTGAGGCTCTGTATGCAAAGAGGGGTGCCCACATTTCATTCTCTCCTTCCAGAGGTGGAGCGAGGACGTGCTTTGCCAGGATAGCAGACTTCCCAATGGTGCAGGGAGCCATTGACTACATACACATGCAGACTGCATGTTAACTCGGAGAAATACTGCAACCAGAAAGGATTCCACTCTCTCAATGCTCAACTGGTGTGCGACCATACTCAGTGCATCATGCAAGTGAATGCTTGGCATCCCAGCAACAGCCATATTGCCTTCATTCTGCGGCAATCCGCTGTATCATCCGCACGACAAACCAGATGGCTCTCTGCTGACCATCTGGCTCATGACTCCGTTGCGCAACTGAACAGCAATTGGGCAGCATGCATATGATGAAAGCCATGCTGCCATTTGGAATGTGATCAAGCAGACCATTGGGGTCCTTAAACAACACTTCCGCTATCTGGGGGAGCCCTGCAGTACTCACCAAAGTGCGTCTCAAGATTCGTTGTGGTCTGTTGCATGCTGTACAACCTTTGCCATTAGGTATACATAAGAACATAAGAACATAGGAAATAGGAGCAGGAGTAGGCCATATGGCCCCTCGAGCCTGCTCTGCCATTTAATACTATCTTGGCTGATCCGATCATGGACTCAGGTCCATTTCCCTGCCCACTCCCCATAACCCCTTATTTTCTTATCGGTTAAGAAACTGTCTATCTCCGTCTTAAATTTATTCAATGTTCCAGCTTCCACAGCTCTCTAACGCAGCGAATGCCACAGATCCACAACCCTCTGAGAAAATAAATTTCTCCTCATCTCAGTTTTAAATGGGCGGCCCTTTATTCTAAGATTATGCCCCTTAGTTCTAGCCTCCCCCATCAGTGGAAACATTCTCTCTGCATCCACCTTGTCAAGACCTCTCATAATCTTATATGTTTCGATAAGATCACCTCTCAAATTTCTGAATTCCAATGAGCAGAGGCTGAATCTACTCAACCTTTCCTCATAGGTCCACCCCCTCATCTCTGGAATCAACCTGGTGAACCTTCTCTGAACTGCCTCCAAAGCAAGTATACCCTTTCGTAAATATGGAAACCAAAACTGTACGCAGTATTCCCGGTGGCCTCACCAATACCCTGTATAGCTGTAGTAAGACTTCCCTGCTTTTATACTCCATCCCCTTTGCAATAAAGGTCAAGATTCCCTTGGCCTTCCCGATCACTTGCTGTACCTGCATACTAGCCTTTTGTGTTTCATGAACAAGTACCCCAAGTCCCACTGTATTACAGTACTTTGTAATCTTTCTCCATTTAAATAATAACTTGCTCTTTGATTTTTTTTCTGCCAAAGTGCATGACCTCACACTTTCCAACATTATACACCATCTGCCAAATTTTTCCCACTCACATAGCATATCTATGTCCTTTTGCAGATTTTTTGTATCCTCCTCACACATTACTTTTCCTCCCATCTTTGTATCGTCAGCAAATTTGGCTACGTTACACTCAGTCTGTTCTTCTAAATCGTTAATATAGATTGTAAATAGTTGGGGTCCCAGCACTGATCCCTGCGGCACCCCACTAGTTACTGATTGCCAACCCAAGAATGAACCATTTATCCCGACTCTCTGTTTTCTGTTCGTTTGCCAATCCTCTATCCATGCTAATATATTAACCCCAACCCCGTCAACTTTTATCTTGTGCAGTAACCTTTTATGTGGCATCTTGTCAAAAGCCTTCTGGAAGTCCAAATACACCACATCCACTGGTTCCCCTTTATCCACCCTGTTTGTTACATCCTCAAAGAATTCCAGCAAATTTGTCAAACATAACTTCCCTTTCATAAATCCACGCTGACTCTGCCTGACTGAATTATGCTTTTCCAAATGTCCTGCTTCTACTTCTTTAATAATGGACTCCAACATTTTCCCAACCACAAATGTTAGGCTAACTGGTCTAAATTTTCCCGCTTTTTGTCTGCCTCCTTTTTTAAATAGTAGCGTTACATTTGCAGTTTTCCAATCTGCTGGGATCTTCCCAGAATCCAGGGAATTTTGGTAAATTACAACCAGTGCATCCACAATCCCTGCCGTTACTTCTCTTAAGACCCTAGGATGCAAGCCGAGAGGTCCAGGGGATTTATCTGCCTTTTGTTTACAGCAAAGAGCTGAGGAGGAGGAGGGGGAGCAGGAAGGGAGGATGCAACCAAGTCAGACCCTTTCTGGCCGGGCTGCCCAAAATCAACTGATTTGACTGCGATATCAGTGAACGCAACCCCGATTCCCCATTCACCCACACCTTACCTTCCCTCTGTTGCAGACCATTACAGAGTCCTCTTGGCTACAATGCTACAATAAAGTCCACCCCAAAACAAACATTCCACATCAACTTTATACATCAATCCATCCAATATTACATAAAAAAGTCTGCTAATCACCCTTGTGCATTCTCTTAGTGCATGTCTTCAGTGTGCCTTTTCCTGTCCTTGTGCTCCTACAAAGTGTTACCACAGTGGCTGCAGCACGGCTGGTGAAAGGCTGTTGACTTTTAGTAGGGCAGATGGCCTTGCAGGATGCTCTCGAGCAGCTCTGGGCTTAGAACGCCCAGCTTTAGACTGCACGACTGCAGCATGGGCAGCAGCATTCTGGGCTGACAGGCAACAGCAAGGGCACTGACAGAGTGGCAGTGGTGGGAGGACGAATGCTGTAATCCTGAGAAAAGACAATAGGTTCTTGTTCCATGGAGCCACTGCCACTCCCCCGGGGCGATGCCTCAGCGATCCTAGTAATCTGTTGGAGGACAAATTGCTGAACTGCTGTCACAACCTGCAAACCCTTTTCAACATTGGTAACCGCAACCATAATGGCAGCTGTCTGAGTAAGCTGAGCTTGCATGACTTTAGTCTGAGCTTCCACTGCAATACTCAGACATTGGGTGGCTTCTGCTTGTGCTGCAATGGAAGTTTGGCGTGGTGGCTCCGACCTGTGTGGGAAAATCAGTGGCAGGTCGGGGTCATAAAATGCGAGCAGCGAGCGGCCCTGGGAGCAGCGTGCGACATACCACTCCGGGGAGCAGCGCAAGCTGGTGCAGGAGGGCGACGGCAGTGAAGTGGATGACTGGATTAGTCATCACTGTAACCCAAGCCCATGATTGGAGCGTGGGCAGGTACAGCAGGAGTGGCAAGGTCGGGGCGAAGGAGCAGCGAGAGATTGCAGAGCAATGTGATCGGGACTCAGGAGAGGCGTGAGTTCGTGGCCCAGGAGAGACTTGGGCCGAGGGGTAGCATGGGCCAGCCAACACGGCGATATGTGCGTGTACTAGGTCCATGCAGCAGAGCTGGTCTCCAGTCGTTTTGGTTAACTCTTGCCACTGGATCAAGACCAAGCTCTGTCAAGCCCGTGTGGTGGCTGTTGTGCTAAAAATCCACGCACAGGCACCTTCCATCCTTCAATATGCAATTCGGGACCTGGAATATTAGGTCCTTCATTGAAACACCTGTGAATTCATTGAACTCATCCATTTTTGGTGTGGAAACAAGTCATCCACTTTTTAAAAAGGGAGGGAGAGAGAAAGCGGGTAATTATAGACCGGTTAGCTTGACATCAGT
Source organism: Pristiophorus japonicus (assembly GCF_044704955.1). Classification (NCBI taxonomy): domain Eukaryota; kingdom Metazoa; phylum Chordata; class Chondrichthyes; family Pristiophoridae; genus Pristiophorus; species Pristiophorus japonicus. The sequence continues at coordinate 180,772,157 of NC_091981.1, forward strand.
GGTGGGGAAAATATTGGAATCAATTATTAAGGATGAAATAGCAGTGCATTTGGAAAGCAGTGACAGGATCGGTCCAAGTCAGCATGGATTTATGAAGGGGAAATCATGCTTGACAAATTTTCTGGAATTTTTTGATGATGTAACTAGTAGAATGGACAAGGGAGAACCAGTGGATGTGGTGTATTTGGACTTTCAAAAGGCTTTTGACAAGGTCCCACACAAGAGATTGGTGTGCAAAATCAAAGCACATGGTATTGGGGGTAATATACTGACATGGATAGAGAACTGGTTGGAAGACAGGAAGCAGAGAGTCGGGATAAACGGGTCCTTTTCAGAATGGCAGGCAGTGACTAGTGGAGTGCCGCAGGGCTCAGTGCTGGGACCCCAGCTCTTTACAATATACATTAATGATTTAGATGAAGGAATTGAGTGTAATATCTCCAAGTTTGCAGATGACACTAAACTGGGCGGCGGTGTGAACTGTGAGGGGGAAGCTAAGAGGCTGCAGGGTGACTTGGACAGGTTAGGTGAGTGGTCAAATGCATGGCAGATGCAGTATAATGTGGATAAATGTGAGGTTATCCACTTTGGGGGCAAAAACGCGAAGACAGAATATTATCTGAATGGTGGCAGATTAGGAAAAGGGGAGGTGCAACGAGACCTGGGTGTCATGGTTCATCAGTCATTGAAAGTTGACAAGCAGGTACAGCAGGCAGCAAAGAAGGCAAATGGTATGTTGGCCTTTATAGCTAGGGGATTTGAGTATAGGAGCAGGGAGGTCTTACTGCAGTTGTACAGGACCTTGTTGAGGCCTCACCTGGAATATTGTGTTCAATTTGATCTCCTAATCTGAGGAAGGATGTTCTTGCTATTGAGGGAGTGCAGTGAAGGTTCACCAGACTGATTCCTGGGATGGCCGGACTGACATATGAGGAGAAACGGGATCAACTAGGCCTTTATACTTTGGAGTTTAGAAGGATGAGAAGGGATCTCATAGAAACATACAAGATTCTGATGGGACGGGACAGGTTAGATGCAGGTAGATTGTTCCCGATGTTGGGGAAGTCCAGAACTAGTGGACACAGTCTTAGGGTAAGGGGTAGCCCATTTAGGACTGAGATGAGGAGAAACTTCTTCACTCAGAGAGTTGTTAACCTGTGGAATTCCCTGCTGCAGAGAGTTGTTGATGCCAGTTCATTGGATATATTCAAGAGGGAGTTAGATATGGCCCTTACGGCTAATGGGATCAAGAGGTATGGAGAGAAAGCAGGAAAGGGGTACTGAGGGAATGATCAGCCATGATCTTATCGAATGGTGGTGCAGGCTCGAAGGGCCGAATGGCCTACTCCTGCACCAATTTTCTATGTTTCTATTATTCGAGGGACCACCTAAGAAGGGAATAGGAAATTTGAAATATCATGCAGTTCTTGGGTATCTGAAAGGAGAAAGGCACAAGGGTAGGGTTATGGTGAAGGGAGGGGGTAAAGCAAGAGGTGCATGCTTAGACCATGCGGAACTTGTAAATCAAAAGAGATTGTGGGATGAAGAGGAAGTGAGATGTGAGAAGATGGATTAGGTATGAGCATACCATCAGCTTCAATGGTTTCAGCCCTGCCACTTGCCATGGACGGAGTCATGGCCGCTCCAATAATGCCAAGCACCGTCTCCTCCATCGGGGTTAGGATACACAGACGGGCCTTTCCCCCTCTGGTTACCTACTGCTGCCTCTAGTTATGAGCCACCTTGTCCTGCAAGGGAGAGGGAAGTGTGGTGTAATGTGTTTGGATGATGTGGCTGTCATAGTTGAATAGGATTTGAAGATGCAGTCAGTGACTTTGACCACTCATGTGAGGTCATTGAACTTCGTTCGACACTGCATCCAGGTCCTCGGGGCAACACTGCTGCCATTTACCTCCACAGCTAACTGCTCCCACTGCCTTTGCAATGTCTGTCTGGAGGGCCTCCTGGCCCCCTGCGTATACAGGACTTCTCTCCTCCTGTCCACCTCCTGCACTAAGGCCTCCAGTATTGCGTCGGAGAATCTTTGAGCTCTCTCTCTGCTATTCCTGTGTGGATCTGTTTTTGGGGGCAATCACATTTTTAGCTCCTCGTCTCTGATTGTTAAAGTTCTAACTGCACTGCATCCATATTCTTGGAGTATCACTCCTGACAATGAGTTCTGCCACTACTTCTTCCCACTGTCTACTGAGCATCTGTCTGGAGGGCCTCCTACTCCGTTCCGATACAGGGTGTCTCTCCTCCTTTCCACCGCTTCCACCAAGCCCTCCGGTGTAGTGTCTGAAATCCATGGTGCACGGTCTCGCACATGTTCAGCCATTGTTCATAGTATCAGAGCACAGAATTAGTTTCAAAATAACTCCCACCACTTCTTGCAGCCACAATGCATCACCTCTTTTAGAGGTGCAGGCTGCCTTTAAGTAGCGCTAGCTACTTGTGATATTGGGCACTTGCTGAGGCATGCAGCCAATGAACAGTGAGTGTAGCACTGGCTGCATGCAGCAATCATGTAAAATAGCAGGCACCACCAATTTAACATGCTGCCTGCAATGCAATGAATGGGCACGGGTTAATCCCATGCCCGTTTTTGGGAGTTAGCCAATTTCTCTACCATTCTTTCCTCTGTTCTTATTGATTCTAAAAGTAGCACATAGGATGGTGTATTACATGTGCTAAACGAGTTACCCCCTTATTCTTATACCATGGCTCCCCTAGTTCTAGATTCCCCCATTGCAAACATCCTCTTTGCATCTACCTTGTCGAGCCCCCTCAGTTTCTTATATGTTTCAATAAAATCACCTCTCATTCTTCTAAACTCCAATGAGTATAGTTCCAACCAGCTCAACCTTTCTTCATAAATCAACCCCTTCATCTCAGGAATTAACCTAGTGAACCTTCTCTGAACAATCTCCAATGCAAATATATCCCTCCTTAAATAAGGAGATAAAAAAAACTGCGTGCAGGACTCTAGGTTTGGTCTTACCACTAGCCAGTTGTAGCAGGACTTCCCTGCTTTTATACTCCACCCCTCTTGCAATAAAGACCAAAATTCCATTTGCCTTCCTGATTACTTGCTGTACCCACATACACATTTTTTTTTCATGCACAAGGAACCCCAGGTCCCTCTGTACTGCAGCATTTTGTAATCTCTCTCCATTTAAATAATAATTTGCTTTTTTATTTTTCCTGCCAAAGTGGATAACCTCATACTTTCCCACATTGTACTCCATCTGCCAAATGTTTGCCCACTCACTTAGTCTATGTATATCCCTTTGCAAATTTTTTTGTGTCCTTCTCACAACTTGCTTTCCCACCCATCTTTGTATCATCAACAAACTTGGCTACATTACACTCGGTCCCTTCATCCAAGTCATTAATATGGATTGTAAATAGTTGAAGTCCCAGCACCGATCCCTGTGGCACTCCTCTAGTTACTGTTTGCCAACCCATTTATCCCGATTCTGTTTTCTGTTAGTTAGCCAATTCTCTGTCCATGCTAATACATTACCTGCAACACCGTGAGCTCTCATCTTGTGCAGTAATCCTTTATGTGGCACCTTATCGAATGCCTTCTGGAAATCCAAATACACCACATCCACTGGTTCCCCCTTATCTACCCTGCTCTTTACATCCTCAAAGAACTCCAGCAAATTTGTTAAGCATGATTTCCCTTTCATAAAACCATGCTGACTCTGCTTGACTGTATTATGCTTTTCCAAATGTCCTGCTACTGCTTCCTTAATAATGGACTCCTGCATTTTCCCAATGACAGATGGTCTATATGGTCTATATGACAGATGTTAGGCTAACTGGTCTATAGTTTCCTGTTTTCTGTCTTCCCCCTTTTTAAAATAGGGGCGTTACATTTGCGGTTTTCCAATCTGCTGGGACCTCTCCAGAATCCAAGGAATTTTGGTAGATTGCAACCAAAGCATCCACCATCTCTGCAGCCACTTCTTTTAAGACCCTAGGATGCAGGTCATCAGGTCCAGGGAACCTGTCCACCTTTAGTCCCATTATTTTACTGAGTGCTTTTTCTTTAGTGATAGTGATTGTTTTAAGTTCCCCCCCTCCCTATAGCCCCTTAATATCTATTATTGGGATGTTTTTAGTGTCTTCTACCGTGAAGACCGATACAAAATATTTGTTCAGAGTGTCTGCCATTTCCCTGTTCCTCATTATTCATTCCTCAGTCTCAACCTCTAAGGGTTTACTTTAGCTTCTCTCTTCCTTTTTATAATCCTGGAGAAACTCTTACTATCTGTTATTATATTTCTTGCTAGTTTACTCTCATAATCCATCTTCTCTCTCTTTATTATTTTTTTAGTCATTTTTTGCTGGTTTTTAAAAATGTCCTAATCCTCTGGCCTCCCACTAATCTATATCTCCTTAAATGTCTAACATTGCCCCTCAACCATCTTACACTTTAATCTATTCTCCCAGTCTACTTTAGCCAACTCTGCCTTCATACCTTTTGTAATCGCCTTTATTTATTTAAGACCCAACTTTCTCACCCTCCAACTGAATTTGAAATTCAACCATGCTATGATCACTCTTTCCGAGAGGATGTTTTACTATGAGATCAGTTATTAATCCTTTCTCATTACACAGTACCAGATCTAAGATAGCCTGCTCCCTGGTTGGTTCCACAATGTACAGGTCAAGGATTCTCCCAGTCAAGATCTTTGCCAGGCGAGAGGAAAGACTATTTGAATCCAACAGTTCCGTACACTCTATGAACTCTTCCTCAAGGCGACCTGGGCCAATTTGATTTGTCCAATCAATATGAAGATTAAAATCACCAATGATTATTGCCGTACCTTTCTTACAAACCTCCCTTATTTCTTGATTAATATTCTGTCCAACAGTGTGGCTACTGTAGCGAGCCTATAGACTACGCCCACCAGTGACTTCTTCCCCTTATTATTTTTTATCTCCACCCAAACTGATTTTATATTTTGATCTTCTGAGCCAATATCATTTCTCACTACTACACTGATCTCATTCTTTATTAACAGAACTACCCACCTCCTTTTCCTTTCTGCCTATCCTTCCGAAATGGTAAATACCACTAAATATTCAGTTCCCAGCCTTAGTCACCTTGCAACCATGTCTTTGTAGTGGCTACCAGATCATACCCATTTATTTCTATTTGTGCCGTCAATTCATCTATCTTGTTACGAATGCTGCGTGCATTCAGATCAAGAGCTTTTAATTTTGTCTCATTTAATACCCTCTCAAATTGATTCTCTGTTCTTTAAATAAGGGATTTTTCAGAAGAAAAAACACTCGGAGTGTGCTTCATTGATGTAACTCACAGCCAGCTGAGGAAAGGGCAATCATCTCTATCCTTTCCAAGCAGAAAATGAAACAAAGCCTTAACAATAACACTGTTATGTATGCAACACCTTGTAAGCAGCATTCTACCGCCACCAGAGGGCACATCTGTTGGAGTCCCAAGGGATCCCAGCATCCCTTGGGAGCACTGCATATAAGCAGGCCTCCCATGCTGTGCAGGCACTCTGAAGTCAGAATAAAGAGACTGAGGTCACACTAACTGAAGTCTACAGCACTCAGTCACATTGCTTTATTTGAGACATAACAACTGGCGATGAGTAATAGATAACGAACAATCACACAAAAATGTAGAGAACTGTTGGTATCCTGGTGAAATTCTCAGAAGTTGACGATTGGGCGGCCTTTGTGGAGCGACTCGACCAATACTTCGTGGCCAACGAGCTGGAAGGAAATGAAAACGCTGCCAAACGAAGGGCGATCCGCCTCACCGTCTGCGGGGCAACAATCTATGGCCTCATGAAGAATCTTCTTGCTCCGGTGAAACCAACAACCAAATCGTATGAAGAACTGTGTATGCTGGTCCGAGAGGACCTAAATCTGAAGGAAAGCATTCTGATGGCAAAGTATCAATTTTATACATGTCAACGGTCTGAAGGCCAGGAAGTGGCGAGCAACGTCACCGAACTAAGGCACCTTGCAGGACATTGCGAATTTGGTGGATTCCTGGAGCAAATGCTAAGAGACTTTTTTGTGCTTGGCATTGGCCATGAGGTTATCCTTTGCAAACTATTGACTGTTGAAACAGCGAACCTGAGCAAAGCCATAACGTTAGCCCAGGCATTTATGTCCATCAGCAATAACACCAAACAAATTTTGCAGCATAAAGTTGCATCGGCAAGTACTGTATACAAAGTAACATCGTTTTCAGGCAGGAATGCATATGGCAGAATGTACACGCCTGCAGCTGCACGACCTCAGATGACTCAGAGTCCACCATCAAGTGTGAATGCGAGGCAATTAACACCTTGTTAGCGCTGCGGAGGTGATCATCGAGCCCATCAATGCCACTTCAAACACTATGCATGCAAAGGCTGTGGAACAATGGGACACCTCCAGCAAATGTGCAGCCAAGCTTCAAACCCTGCAAACCACCATGTTGACCGATCCATGGCGGATCAAACTGAACTAGAGACTCGAACCGAGGAGGCAGAAGTGTACGGGATACACACCTTCACCATGAAATGTCCATCGATCATGTTAACAGTTGAGCTGAACGGAATTCCAGTATCCATGGAATTGGACACGGGTGCGAGTCAGTCTATCATGAGCAAAAAGGCCTTCGAGAGGCTGTGGTACAACAAGGCACAAAGGTCCAAGCTGAGCCCTATTCATACCAAGCTGAGAACTTACACTAAAGAGCTCATCCTTGTAATTGTCAGTGCAGCAGTAAAAGTCTCCTATGATGGAGCGGTGCATGAACTACCACCATGGATTGTACCAGGAGATGGCCCCACACTGTTCGGCAGAAGCTGGCTGGGAAAAATCCGCTGGAACAGGGACGACATCCGAGCGCTTTCGTCCGTCGATGATGCCTCATGTGCCCAGGTTTTGAGCAAGTTCCCGTCTTTTTTGAGCCAGGCATCGGAAATTTCTCTGGCGCGAAGGTGTAGGTCCACTTGTTTCCCGCCAAACAACCCATCCACCACAAGGCACGTGCGGTGCCATACATGACGCGAGAGAAAGTGGAGATCGAGCTGGACAGGCTGCAATGAGAGGGCATCATCGCGCTGGTTGACTTCAACAAGTGGGCCAGTCTGATTGTTCCGGTTCTCAAGGGCGATGGCACGGTCAGAATTTCTGGGGACTATAATGTAACGATTAACCGTTTTTCGCTGCAGGACCAGTACCCGCTACTCAAGGCAGACGACCTATTTGCGACGCTGGCAGGAGGGAAGACGTTCACCAAATTGAACCTGACCTCGGCCTACATGACGCAGGAGCTGAGGAATCTTCGAAAGGCCTCACCTGCATCAACACGAACAAAGGTCTGTTCATCTACAATAGATTCGCGTTTGGGATTCGATCGGTCGTGGCTATTTTTCAATGGAACATGGAGAGTCTGCTAAAGTCGGTTCCGTGTACCGTGGTTTTCCAGGATGACATACTGATCACAGGTCGGGACACCATCGAATACTTGCAGAATATGGAAGAGGTTCTAAGTCGGCTAGATCGTGTGGGGGTCAGGTTGAAACGCTCGAAGTGTGTTTTCCTGGTGCCAGAGGTCGAGTTCTTCAGGAGAAGAATCGCGGCAGACGGCATCAGACCCATCGATGCCAAGACAGAGGCCATCAAGAACGCGCCGAGACCACAGAACGTGACGGAGCCGCGGTCGTTCCTGGGACTCCTCAATTATTTTGGTAATTTCCTACCCGGGTTAAGCACCTTGCTAGAACCTCTACATGTATTGCTACGCAAGCGAGATGACTGGGTATGGGAGAAATCACAAGAGACTGCTTTTGAAAAAGCCAGAAATCTGTTATGTTCCAACAAACTGCTTGTTCTGTATGACCCATGTAAACGTTTAGTGCTAGCTTGAGATGTGTCTTCGTACTGGGTCGGGTGTGTGTTACTACAAGCAAACGAATTGGGAATATTGCAACCTGTCGCTTATGCGTCCAGGAGTTTGTCCAAGGCCGAAAGGGCCTACAGTATGATTGAAAAAGAAGCCCTGGCATGTGTTTACGGGGTGAAAAAATTGCACCAGTATCTGTTTGGGCTTAAGTTCAAGTTAGAAACTGACCATAAGCCGCTCATATTGCTATTCTCAGAGAGCAAAGGTATTAATACCAATGCCTCTGCTCACATCCAAAGGTGGGTGCTCTCGCTGTCTGCATATAACTATAATTCGACACAGACCAGGCACAGAGAACTGCGCTGATGCTCTCAGTCGGCTACCATTGCCCACCACCGGGGTGGAAAGCCTGCAGACTTGCTCTTGGTGATGGATGCATTTGAAAACAAAAAGTCATCCGTTATGGCCCGCCAGATCAGGACCTGGACCAGCCAGAATCCTTTACTGCCCCTTGTAAAAAAAACTGTGTCCTCCATGAGAGCTGGTCCAGTGTCCCAGCGGAGATGCATGAAGATATTAAGCCGTTCCAGCGGCGCAAAGATGAAATGTCCATACAGACGGACTGTCTTTTGTGGGTTAATCGCATGGTTCTGCCTAAGAAAGGCAGGGAAACATTCATACGTGACCTATACAGTACCCACCCAGGCATAGTAATGATGAAAGCTATAGCCAGATCCCATGTGCAGTGGCCCGGCATCGACTCAGATTTGGAGTCTCGCTTGCGCCAATGCAACACTTGCTCTCAACTGAGCAATGCACCCAGGGAGGCACCGCTAAGTTTGTGGTCATGGCCCTCCAAACCGTGGTCTAGGATCCACGTTGACTACACTGGCCCATTTCTAGGCAAAATGTTCTTGGTTGTTGTGGATGCTTATTCAAAATGGATTGAATGTGTAATAATGTCTGTAAGCATGTCCACTGCCACCATCGAAAGCCTACGAGCCTTGCTTGCCATGCACGGCCTGTCTGATGTCCTCGTCAGCGACACTGGGTCGTGCTTCACCATCGCTGAATTCAAGGAATTCATGACCCGCAATGGGATCAAGCACGTCACATCTGCCCCGTTCAAGCCCGCATCTAACAGCCAGTCCAAACCATCGAGCAAAGCTTGAATCGCATGTCGGAAGGCTCCCTGCAGACCCGCCTGTAGCGAGTCCTGCTCAGCTAGCGCACAAGACCTCACTCGCTCACCGGGGGTCCCCCTGCCGAAATGCTCATGAAAAGTGCACTCAAGATAAGGCTCTCTCTAGTCCACCCTGATCTCCATGATCATGTTGATGGCAGGCGGCATCAACAAAGCATGTACCATGATCATAGAAACATAGAAAATAGGTGCAGGAGTAGGCCATTCGGCCCTTCGAGCCTGCATCGCCATTCAATAAGATCATGGCTGATCATTTCCTCAGTACCCCTTTCCTGCTTTCTCTCCATACCCCTTGATCCCCAAAGTCAAAAGGGCCATATCTAACTCCCTCTTGAATATATCCAATGAACTGGCATCAACAACTCTCTGCGGCAGGGAATTCCACAGGTTAACAACTCTCTGAGTGAAGAAGTTTCTCCTCATCTCAGTCCTAAATGGCCTACCCCTTATCCTAAGACTATGTCCCCTGGTTCTGGACTTCCCCAACATCGGGAACATTCTTCCCGCATCTAACCTGTCCAGTCCCATCAGAATCTTATACGTTTCTATGAGATCACCTCTCATCCTTCTAAACTCCAGTGAATAAAGGCCCAGTTGATCGAGTCTCTCCTCATATGACATCCTTGGAATCAGTTTGGTGAACCTTAGCTGCACTCCCTCAATAGCAAGAACGTCCTTCCTCAGATTAGGAGACCAAAACGGTACACAATATTCCAGGTGAGGCCTCACTAAAGCCCTGTACAACTGCAGTAAGACCTCCCTGCTCCTATACTCAAATCCCCTAGCTATGAAGGCCAACATACCATTTGCCTTCTTTACTGCCTGCTGTACCTGCATGCCAACTTTCAGTGACTGATGAACCATGACACCCAGGTCTCGTTGCACCTCCCCTTTTCCTAATCTGTCGCCATCCAGATAATATTCTGCCTTCGTGTTTTTGCCCCCAAAATGGATAACCTAACATTTATCCACATTATACTCCATCTGCCATTCATTTTGCCACTCACCTAACCTGTCCAAGTCACCCTGCAGCCTCTTAGCATCCTCCTCACAGCTCACACCGCCACCCAGTTTAGTGTCATCTGCAAACTTGGAGATATTACACTCAATTCCTTCCTCTAAATCGTGAATGTATATTGTAAAGAGCTGGGGTCCCAGCACTGAGCCCTGCGGCACTCCACTAGTCACTGCCTGCCATTCTGAAAAGGACCCGTTTATCCCGACTCTCTGTTTCCTGTCTGCCAACCAGTTCTTTATCCACGTCAGTACATTACCCCCAATATCATGTGCTTTGATTTTGCACACCAATCTCTTGTGCGGGACCGTGTCAAAAGCCTTTTGAAAGTCCAAATACACCACATCCACTGGTTCTCCCTTGTCCACTCTGCCAGTTACATCCTCAAAAAATTCCAGAAGATTTCCCTTTCATAAATCCATGCTGACTTGGTCTGATCCTGTCACTGCTTTAAAATGCGCTGCTATTTCATCCTTAATGATTGATTCCAACATTTTTCCCACTACTGATGTCAGGCTAACCGGTCTATAATTACCCGTTTTCTCTCTCCCTCCTTTTTTAAAAAGTGGTGTTACATTAGCTACCCTCCAGTCCATAGGAACTGATCCAGAGTCGATAGGCTGTTGGAAAATGGTGACTAATGCATCCACTATTTCTAGGGCTACTTCCTTAAGTACTCTGGGATGCAGACTATCAGGCCCCGGGGATTTATCAGCCTTCAATCCCATCAATTTCCCTAACATAATTTCCCGCCTAAGAAGGATATCCTTAAGTACCTCCTTCTCACTAGACCTACTGTCCCCTAGTACAATCGGAAGGTTATTTGTGTCTTCCTTTGTGAAGACAGAACCAAAGTATTTGTTCAATTGGTCTGCCATTTCTTTATTCCCCATTATAAATTCACCTGAATCCGACAGCAAGGGACCTACGTTTGTCTTCACTAATCTTTTTCTCTTCACATATTTATAGAAGTTTTTGCAGTCAGTTTTTATCTTCCCTGCAAGCTTCCTCTCGTACTCTATTTTCCCCCTCTTAATTAAACCCTTAGTCTTCCTCGGTTGAATTCTAAATTTCTCCTAGTCCTCAGGTTTGTTGATTTTTCTAGCCAAATTATATTCCTCTTCCTTAGCTTTAACACTATCTTTAATTTCCCTTGTTAGCCATGGTTGAGCCACCTTACCCGTTTTATTTTTACTCCAGACAGGGATGTACAATTGCTGAAGTTCATCCATGTGATCTTTAAATTTTGCCATTGCTTATCCACCGTCAATCCTTTAAGTATCCTTTGCCAGTCTATTCTAGCCAATTCACGCCTCATACCGTCAAAGTTACCTTTCCTTAAATTCAGAACCCTAGTTTCCGAATTAACTGTGTCACTCTCCATCTTAATAAAGAATTCTACCATATTATGGTCACTCTTCCCCAAGGGGCCTCGCACAACAAGATTGCTAATTAGTCCCTTCTCATTACACATCACCCAGTCTAGGATGGCCAGCTCTCTAGTTGGTTCCTCGACATATTGGTCTAGAAAACCATCCCTAATACACTCCAGGAAATCCTCCTCCACCGCATTGCTACCAGTTTGGTTCGCCCAATCAATATGTAGATTAAAGTCGCCCATGATAACTGCTGTACCTTTATTGCACACATCCCTTATTGTTTGATGCTGTCCCCAACCTCACTACTACTGTTTGGTGGTCTGTACACAACTCCCACTAGCGCTTTCTGCCCTTTGGTATTCCCCAGCTCCACCCATACCGATTCCACATCATCCAAGCTAATATCTCTCCTTAGTATTGCATTAATTTCCTCTTTAACCAGCAATGCCACCCCGCCTCCTTTTCCTTTCTGTCTATCCTTCCTAAATGCTGAATACCCTTGGATGTTGAGTTCCCAGCCTTGGTCACCCTGGAGCCATGTCTCCTTGATGCCAATCACATCATACCCGTTCGTCCACCTTATTCCGAATACTCCTCGCATTGAGGCACAGAGCCTTCAGGCTTGTCTTTCTAACACACTTTGCCCCTTTAGAATTGTGGTATAATGTGGCCCTTTTTGTTTTTTGCCTTGGGTTTCTCTGTCCTCCACTTTTACTATTCTCCTTTCTATCTTTTGCTTCTGACTCCATTTTATTTCCCTGTCTCCCTGCATAGGTTCGCAAATTTGTCACACGATATTGTACTCAACTATGGACATGGTCCCAAATGGCTTGCTGGCACTGATGTAGCCAAAGAAGGGAGTAGAGTTTTTGAGGTCAAACTTGCAAATGGACTAACTTGCAGAAAGCATTTGAACCAAACCAAACTGCGATTCACAGACAGCCACGAGCAACCTGAAGAGGACACCACAACTTCGACCCTCCGATACACACACAAGTTGCAATTGACATCACGGTTGACCATGAAGCTGAACTCATCATCCCCAGTAGCCCAGCAAGGTCAGTCGCGCAGCAGCCCAGTGAAGGCCCAACCAACTCACGTGCACCTGTGTTTGTACCGAGACGATTGACTAGGGAACGGAAAGCCCAGATCGTCTCACCCTGTAAATAACTGTACTATTGGCTTTGGGGGGGGGGGTTGCTGGGGAGTGATGTTATGTATGCAACACCTTGTAACCAGCATTCTACCACCACCAGAGGGCGCATCTATTGGAGCTGTTGGAGTCCCAAGGGATCCCAGTATCCCTTGGGAGCACGGCATATAAGCAGGCCTCCCATGCTGTGCCGGCATTCTGGAGTCAGAATAAAGAGACTAAGGTCACACTTACTCAAGTGTACAGTACTCAGTCACATTGCTTTATTCAAGACATAAGAAACACTCATTAAAATCCCAACACTTAGAAAGATCCTTGTTGTGGCAACAACTGTCTCAGCCTGGAGCCAAGTGTGTGTTTCCCTAAAGATCCCATTGGGTTGGTCATCCCTCTCCCCAATATTATGCAGTGGGGAACTTCCAGGAGTCCTCACTATAACTGAACGCAGAGGATGGCAAGAAAAGGGGATCATCAGAGTAGGTCAGATTATGTCCTTCTGCTAGCTAGCTGACAAATTTCACCTTACCCATCATGACCAATTCTATCTCCAGAATCCCACAGTACTTTGCAGATTAGGCATTTTAATTTGGAGGCAGGTGGGGAGTGGGGAGTGGGGGCGGGGGGGCTGGAAATTTAGCAGCAGGGCCAGCTTAGCATTGAAAATCACTTTTTCCCTCATGCAGCAAGTCAGATGGAGACGCTGGCTGGCTGTCAGGCAGGTAGGCCTGTGGCACCATGCTGCAGAGAGGAGGGAGGGATCGGGTGAGGGAGGGTGGATTGGAATCCAGAAGGGAATCGGGGGCCGGAGGGGGATGTTGGAAGGTGATCAGCATCTGGAGGAGGAAGGTCGGAAAGCCAAAGGGTAGTCGGGGGATGCGGGGTCAGAAGACTGGAGAGTCGACCGGCGGCTGAGGATCCATGGCTGGAGGGGAGAACGGACATCAGAGACCTCGTGGGAGGCAGGGGTGTCGGAGGCCTCTGGGGTGGGGGGAAGTCGGGGAGACATTGGAAGGGTCGGGGGTGTCTGATCGTGGTGGGTTGGTAAGGCAGGTAGGCGGAAAGGCATTTATTTCCTGGATTCAGCAATCCTCGGCTCCCTTTAGCTGACGTCTTCCCTGATGTCTGGAAAACCCACTCGCCCACAGTTAACTTTGAAATGGTGGATCACCATAAGGCTCGGAGCCGCATTAAAATATTTAAAAAGCCAACCTGCCTCCTGGGAGTGGGTTGGTTGCCCACTCCCATCCCGTCTCTGTTAAAACCATAAGTGGGTGGGTTGAGGTCGGGATTCAGATTTTTAACTCTTTAATGTCCCACTGACCCCAACCCACCTAATTTTTGGTGTTAAAATTACCCCTTAGTGTGAAGCAACCCCCTTGGTATTTTAACAAAAAAGCAAAATACTGTGGATAGTGGAACCTGAAATAAAAACAGAAAATGCTGGAAATCTCAGTGGGTCAGGCAGCATCTGTGGAAAGAAAAACAGAGTTAACATTTCAGGTCGGTGACCCTTCGCCAGTACCCTTGGTATTTTGCTCCATTCCTCATGAAGTCTCTTGGAGACACATCTCCATCCTGTGACAAGACAAAATATATAGGAAGGCTGGGAATATGACCTGGGCCAACTCTTAAGGGTGGTGCAATAGCAAAGTATAGAGTCAGAGCGTAAGTACCACCACTAGTAGCAAAATGCAGGAAGGTCACCTTAAAATTATACATTGCACATTCTGGATCCTGCACATGTTCCACAAATTCCTCTACACTGATGACTGCTGGAGAGGTCATAGCCAGATGGCACCTGTACATACTGGGGCCGAAATTGCCCCCCCCACCCGAAATGGGGCCCACATACCCCGTTTCTACAAATTTTACCGCCGCGGTGGTTGAGGTGGCCTCTTGAGCGATATTTCTCTGTTTGGCTTTTTTTTCAGGTGGACCAGAAGTCGCTCATAATGGAGGCGGAAGTGGGGTGGTGAGTCCAGCTGAGGGGCAGAAGTTGGGGTGGAGCAGAGCGTAGCGCTGATGACATCATCACGCGCTGCGTCACCACGGCTCTCCCCTTCACTTAAAGGGGAGAGCCTGCTCGATTTCTAAAGTTTGGTCCACTGAGCCACCAGGGAGGGTTTCGGCCGGGCCAGCGGCTTGGCATCCAAGAGGGGGTGCCAGGCTCCCCTTTAGCGGCCTAGCTGAACCCGGGGGCATAACTGTCGGTCCGACATGGCAGTCGGCCGACAAAAAAAGAAATGGCGGCAGCGCCAGTGCGCCCTCCTCTTTAATGGGAGCCGCACCACCATTGCAGAAGGCCACAGCCTCACTGCACCGTCGGGAAAAAGCAGGTTTTGGCAACGCCCTTAGGGAGGAAGATTTTCACAGCGAAACTTTGCCGTCGATGGGGGTATCATCGGCAATGCGCACTGTGATGACGCACTTAGCATGGATCAACAGCACCGGAGCGGTGGTGTCGGGGTGGGGCGGGGGGGAAGCAGGTCACTGCCGGGATACCACAGGAGTGTAATTTTGATAATGGCGGCCATTATACAAAAGTCAGCGGCCATTGCACTCTGCAGCGTGACTGCTAATTTCCGGTGTTAAGAGGCCTTAAGGAAAGGGGCAATTTCGGCCCCATTATGTTCATACATCCCCACATCCAACCATACTGGACACCAATCTGGGAGATCACAAAGAACATGACTGGTCCCATAATCCTAGACGACGTAACTCAGCTCGCTGAAGAGAAGGAGCCTCTTGCAATGAACAGGCTAGCATGACTATTGTTACTAGCTGAAAAAACCATCCTCCCTCGATGACAGAGTGGAGCCCCATCTGCAACACATAGGGCTGAAACACATATAGGAAATCTGCCAATGAGAATGTGTGCTGTTTGTCTTCCATCTGCAACTGGAAAAATACCAGGCAGTCTGGGGTCCATTCTTGGAGACCTACTCAACACAATGCAGCAAACCACTCATTGACTGTAAGGGGCACCAACCGCAACAAGTAAGGAGGACTCTTCACCACGAACTCCTTGGGCCCTCAAATGTGCCCTTAATGTTATAATAGCTTTGTACAATAACGTCATAAAATGTGAATGTATATTCTTGAGAAGCCAGTAAAATGTTTTTACATATAAAAGAAGAAAGATCCTCATTAATTATGTCAAAAGAAAGCTCAGGAATGAAGAGTTTCTGGTTACACTACATTGGAACAGCCCGAGAGTCAACTCTGCAAAAATCCTGTCAGCTAATTTACAAAAGTTGTAGAACAGGAAATCAGAAAATAAATTATTGTTAAGTGAGTAGTAGGTTATCTCTCTTCCGATGTTTGTGTTTTTTCGACAGAGATTTTCCAAAGATCCATAAGAAACATAGCAAATTTATTACCTCAGGAACGTGTCTGTTCCTGAGATCAATGGTCAGCACCCATACAAAAATAATGTTGTTACCCTACTGCAGTCCCTTATACATTTTCTCCTTCAGTTTTCTCCCCTTCTCTCCTGAAGATGTTGACTGCCTTACCTGGGTATGGTTCTCAATTCCACAGGCACTGTTCATCTTTCAGTACTTCACTCTATTGGCCATCATTCATGAGAGAGCCTTGACTCGGAGTTTGGTTGTGGAGACATTGGGGGTGATTTTAACAATTGGAGAAAAACAGATGGTTGGCGGGCAGAAGGTGCCCACCGCCCACTTACTGTCTCTGCCATGAGGCCTTAGAGACAATTTTGAGGCTCGGGCATCATTTGCATGGATCTGGTAAGCTGCGTGTCCGAACGCAGCACTCCAATGGAACCCGCCTGCTGGTTCCTACATGAAGCAAGCTGGCATTCTTGGCCTGGAAGGTTTCTGGCAAACGCATTCAGACACTTATGCCAGGAGTACAGACCTGTGCACTTTCAGAGTAGTTTTTGAATGCAGTTACATACAGTGCTGCCACGTGTTTCAAGTAAATCAATTCTTTCTCTAATATGGTAAATACTTGGTGATTTTAGTTACCTTTTATTCTTCGTTGTGCAAAATTTGTATCTTGTAGAATGCTTGTGAGCCAGGAAGCACTGTTCAGTTCATTATCTAGGACAACACCTTGCTTCTTACTTATCATTTCCCAAAATAATCATCATAATATTGTAATAGTCATTAATTCACTTATTTCTCACACGTTCATGCACTTTTTTATATATCTTGTCAATTTTAAAATAAATATATATAAATTGATAGAATCAAGAGCACTGAAGGAGGCCATTCAGTCCAATATGCCAATACCGGCTCTTTGAAGATCTTTCCAATTAGTCCCACTCACGTATTATTCCACCATAGCCTTGCACATTTTTCCCCTTCAAGTAGTTATCCCATTCCCTCTTGAAAGCTAATAATGAATTTGCTTCCACCTTTCGGAAGGTGCATTCCAAATCATAACCACTCGTTGCATAAAAAAATTCTCCTCATCTCCTCTCTGATTCTTTTGCCAATGATGTTAAATCTGTGTCCTCTGGTTACCAACCCTCTGCCACTGGAAACAGTTTCTCCCTCTGAGTTTTCAGTAACGCCCACCCCGAACTGCCAGGCAAATTTTTGGAATGGCGCTATATCCATGATCGATTCCTTTCCCTAATAAAGGTTTGTGGCCTGTTTACAAACCTCATCCATTGGAAAAGAAAATTGGGGGAGGTTTAAAAGGAGTTGCTGATTCACTATCCCCTGTTTTTCATCCAGCGATAAAAATTAATATTACCCCCAATGGATAGAGACAGGAATCGAGGAGAAGTGATTCAGATTTTTCATGCCGATTCCCTATTTTTTAATCATGTAGATATGCTGATAATTTTATACATCAACATTTAAAAAATAAAACTACTAACACTAGTATAACAAAATCTTTGGCAATTATCACAAAAATTAAACAACTTAAATAATAATTGCACAATTTGCAGAACATTCTAAGGGGGATGGGTGAACAGCCAAAGGTCATGGTCTACATTGGTATCAACCACATACTGGTAAGTAGAAAGAGGGATGAGGTCCTGCAAGTAGATTTTAGGGAGCTAGGAAAGAGATTAAAAAGCAGGACCTCAAAGATAATAATCTCTGGATTACTCCCGGTGCCATGAGCGAGTGAGTGTAGAAATAGTAGGATAGAGCAGATGAATGCATGGCTAGAGAGATGGTGCAGGAGGGAGGACTTTAGATTCCTGGGTCATTGGGACTGGTCCTGGGGGAGGTGGGACCTGTACAGGCCAGACGGGTTGTACCTCAAAAGAGTCAGGACCAATGAACTTGTGGGGGGTTGGGGGGGGGGGGAGGAGGAGTGGGGTTTGCTAGTGCTGTTGGGGAGGGTTTACACTAATTAGGCAGAGGGATGGGCACCAGGATGTAGCATTAGAAAGGGGAAACATGGTGCGCAAAGGATTGGGAGTGACAGATAGCATAAGAGTAAGAAATAGTACAGTATTAGATGGGGTCAGACTAAGGGAGAATACAAGAAGGTCTAAGATAGGTTTACAGTCATGGCCAGTGTTATGTATTTAACCCCTTGTAACCTGTATTACACTACCACCAGAGGGTCTACCTGTTGGAGTCCCAAGGGATCCCTGCATCCCTTGGGAGCATGGTATATAAGCAGGCCACCCACGAGGTAGCTGCACTCTGGAGTCTTGTTAAAGGAGCTAAGGTCACACTTGCTCATTATACACAGTACTCAGTTTCATCCTTTATTATGAGCGTACCAATTGGCGACGAGGTAACGAACAATCGTGCGAAAATGCAAACAACAGTTGGTATCCTGGAGAAGTTCTCAGAAGGGGATGATTAGGAGGCCTTCGTGGAGAGACTCGACCAATACTTTGTGGCCAACGAGCTGGAAGAGGATAAGAATGCTGCCAAACGAAGGGCGATCCTCCTTACTGTCTGTGGGGCAACAACCTATGGCCTCATGAAGAATCTCCTAGATCCGGTAAAACCAACAGAAAAATCCTATGAAGAACTGTGTACGCTGGTCCGGGAGCACCTAAATCCCAAGGAAAGCGTTTTGATGGCGAGATATCGGTTCTACACGTGTCAACGATCGGAGGGCCAGGAAGTGGCGAGCTATGTCACCGAACTAAGGCGCCTCGCAGGACATTGTGAATTTCAGAGATTCCTAGAACAAATACATAGAGACTTTTTTACACTTGGCATTGACCATGACACAATCCTTTGCAAACTGTTGACTGTAGAAACTCCGAAACTAAGTAAAGCCATAACGATAGCCCAGGCATTTATGTCCACCAGCGACAACACCAAACAGATTTCGCAGAGTAAAGAAGTTTCTGCCAGTACTGTGCATAAAGTAATGTCGGTTTTGAGCAGAAATATACATGGCAGAACGTACACGCCGGCTGCTGCTGCCCAACCTCAGATGACCCAGAGTCCGCCATCAATCGTTAATGCGAGGCAGTTAACACCTTGTTAGCGCTGTGGAGGTGATCATCGGCCCCATCAATGCCGCTTCAAGCACTATGCATGCAATGGTTGCAGAACAATGGGACACCTCCAGCGAATGTGCAGGCGAGCTGCAAACCCTGCAAACCACCACGTTGCAGAGGAAAATCGATCCACTGTGGATCAGGCTGAATTGGAGACTTGTACCGAGGAGGCAGAAGTGTACGGGGTACACACATTCACTACGAAATGTCCACCAATAATGTTGAAAGTTGAACTGAACGGAATTCCAGTATCTGTGGAACTGGACAAGGGTGCGAGTCAGTCCATAATGAGTAAAAAGACCTTCGACAGGCTGTGGGGCAAAAAGGAACACAGGCCCAAGCTCAGCCCCATTCACACCAAACTAAGGACTTACACCAAGGAACTAATCCCTGTAATTGGCAGTGCAGAAGTCAAAGTCTCCTATGATGGAGCAGTACATGAACTCCCACTGTAGATTGTACCAGGGGATGGCCTCACATTGTTTGGCAGAAGCTGGCTAGGAAAAATCCGTTGGAACTGGGACGACATCCGAGCACTTTTGTCCGTCGACGACACTTCATGTGCCCAGGTTCTGAGCAAGTTCCCATCGCTGTTCGAGTCAGGCATTGGAAGCTTCTCGGGAGCGAAAGTGCAGATCCATTTGGTTCCCGGTACGCGACCCATCCACCACAAGGCTCGGGCGGCACAGTTTATGATGCGTGAGAAAGTGGAAATTGAGCTGGACAGGCTACAGCGAGAAGGCATCATCGCACCGATGGAATTCAACGAATGGGCTCGTCCGATTGTCCTGGTACTTAAAGAGGACGATACGGTTAGAATTTGTGGGGACTATAAAGTAACTATTAACCGTTTTTCGCTACAGGACCAGTACCCGCTTCCCAAGGCAGATGATCTATTCGCGACCCTGGCTGGAGGGAAGATGTTCACCAAGCTGGACCTGACCTTGGCCTACATGATGCAGGAGCTGGAGGAGTCTTCAAAAGGCCTCACCTGCATCAGCACTATTCATCATCATTCACTAAATATATTCAAAAAGGAGTTAGATGTAGTCCTTACTACTATGGAGATCAAGGGGTATGGCAAGAAAGCAGGAATGAGTACTGAAGTTGCATGTTCAGCCATGAACTCATTGAATGGCGGTGCAGGCTCGAAGGGCTGAAAGGCCTACTCCTGCACCTATTTTCTATGTTTCTATGTTTCTATGTTAACACGCACAAAGGTCTGGTCATCTATAACCAGTGCTCGTTTGGGATACGGTCAGCCGTGGCAATCGTCCAACGGAACATGGAGAGCCTACTAAAGTCGGTTCCTCGCACCGTGGTTTTCCAGGACGACATACTGGTTACAGGTCGGGACACCATTGAGCACTTGAAGAATCTGGAAGAGGTTCTTAGTTGGTTGGATCGCGTGGGGCTCAGGTTGAAAAGCTCGAAGTGTATTTTCCTGGTGCAGGAGGTCGAGTTCTTGGGAAGGAGAATCGCGGCAGACGGCATCAGACCCACCGACGCCAAGACGGAGGCCATCAAGAACACGCCGATACCACAGAACGTGACGGAGCTGCGGTCGTTCCTGGGACTCCTTAACTATTTTGGTAATTTCCTACCTGGGTTAAGCACCCTGCTAGAACCTCTACATGCGCTACTGCGCAAGGGAGATGACTGGGTATGGGGGAATTCACAAGAGGCTGCCTTTAAGAAAACCAGAAATCTGTTGTGTTCAAACAAACTGCTTGTCCTGTAAAGCCCTTGTAAAAGAATAGTGCTAGCTTGCGATTCATCGTCATACGGGGTCGGGTGTGTGTTACAACAGGCTAACGAATCGGGGATCTTGCAACCGGTCGCTTATGCATCCAGGAGTTTGTCCAAGGTCGAAAGGGCCTACAGCATGATTGAAAAAGAGGCTTTGGCGTGCGTTTACGGGTAAAAAAAATGCACCAGTACTTATTTGGCCTCAAGTTTGAGCTTGAAACTGACCACAAGCCGCTCATATGGCTGTTCTCTGAGAGCAAAGGGATTAACACCAATGCCTCTGCCCGCATCCAAAGATGGGCACTCACGCTGTCGGCATACAACTATGTAATCCGCCACAGACCGGGCAGAGAAAACTGCGCAGATGCTTTCAGTCGGCTGCCATTGCCCACCATCGGGATGGAAATGGCACAGCCAGCGGACTTGCTCATGGTCATTGAGACATTCGAGAACGAAAAGTCCCCAGTTATGGCCCGCCAGATCAGGACCTGGACCAGCCAGGATTCTTTACTGTCCTTGGTAAAAAAAAACTGTGTCCTCCATGGGAGCTGGTCCGGTGTCCCAGCGGAGATGCAGGAGAGGATTACGCCGTACCACAGGCGCAAAGATCAAATGTCTCTGCAGGTGGACTGTCTGTTGTGAGGCAATCGCGTGGTCTTGCCCAAGAAAGGCAGAGATATATTCATATGTGAACTGCACAGCTGCTACCCAGGCATTGTAATGATGAAAGCCATAGCCAGATCCCACGTGTGGTGGCCTGACATCAACTCAGGTTTAGAGTCATGCGTGCACCAGTGCAACACTTGCTCTCAACTGAGCAATGCACCCAGAGAGGCACCACTAAGTTTGTAGTCGTGGCCCTCCAAACCGTGGTCGAGGATCCATGTGGACTATGCGGGCCCATTTCTCGGCAAAATGTTTTTGGTTGTCACGGACACTTACTCAAAATGGATTGAATGTGCGATAATGTCTGTAAGCATGTCCACGGCCACTATTGAAAGCCTACGAGTCATGTTTGCCATGCACGGCCTGCCTGATGTCCTAGTCAGCGACAGTGGGCCATGCTTCACCAGCATTGAATTCTAGGAATTCATGACCCACAATGGGATTAAACACGTCACATCTGCCCCGTTCAAGTTCACATCCAACGGCCAGGCAGAACGGGCAGTTCAGACCATCAAGCAAAGCTTGAAACGCGTGTCGGAAGGCTCCCTGCAGACCCGGCTGTCCCGAGTGCTGCTCAGCTACCGCACCAGACCCCACTCACTCACCAGGGCTGCCCCAGCCAAGCTGCTCATGAAAAGGGCGCTAAAAACAAGGCTCTCTCTTGTCCACCCCGATCTCCGTGATCATGTCAAGGGCAGGCGGCATCAACAAAGTGTGTACCATGACCGTGCAAATTTGTCACATGATATTGAGATCAATGATCCTGTGTTTGTGCTCAATTATGGACATGGTCCCAAATGGCTCACTGACACGGTCACAGCCAAAAAGGGGAGTAGGGTGTTTCAGGTCAAATTGGCCAATGGACAAACGTACAGAAAACATTTGGACCAAATCAAATTGCGGTTCACCAACAGCTATGTACAACCCGAAGAAGACACCACCAACTTTGACCCTCCAACACACACACAAGTGGCAACTGACATCATGGTTTACCACGAAGCCGAACTCACCATCCCCAGCAACCCAGCAAGGCCGGCTGTCCAACAGCCCAGTGAAGAACTAACCAACTCATCCACACCCGCATTTGTACCGAGACGATCGACAAGGGAGCGAAAAGCCCCAGATCGTCTCACCATGTAAATAAATGTACTGTTGACTTCACGGGGGAGTGATGTTATGTATTTAACCCCTTGTAAACTGTATTACACTACCACCAGAGGGCCCACCTGTTGGGAGTCCCAAAGGATCCCAGCATCCCTTGGGAGCACGGTATATAAGCAGGCCACCCACGAGGTACCTGCACTCTGGAGTCTTATTAAAGGAGCTAAGGTCACACTTGCTCATTGTACACAGTACTCAGATTCATCCTTTATTATGAGCGTACCAGCTGGAATCTTCCCAACCCAGCAAATTATAGGGTTGCTTAAAATGCAGTTCAGATGCCTGGACAAATCAGGAGGGACCCTTCAGTATGCGCCAGTGAGGGTATCCAGAATAGTCGTGGTCTGCTGCGCCCTGCACAACATTGCTCAGCAGCGAGCACTGGCAGTAGATGACCAAGACAGCGCAGAGCGAAGTGCCACATCGAAGGATGAGGAGCAGCAGCAACAACATGAGGTTAGCAACACTGATGAAGAAGCTGTGGAGGAGCCAGCAATGCCATGAAGTGCATAAGAACGTTGCTGCCCGTAACGCCAGGGAAGCTCTCAAAAATGCCTGGTTCCGGTAACTTTGTGGATGTCACACATTTGCCTGGCACAGGCGTCCACATGTTGGCATCATCCCACACCAGCAACATAAACCATTCAATCAATGACTACTTCCTTCTTTTCATCATCAGTACCATTGCCGCATGTCAAATCGGCCCCGACCCTACACTCGGCCACCTCCATTCTATCCCACACATCTAGCTGCCACTGCAAAGTGTAACAAAGAAATGATTTAATTACAGAGCTCCAAATTTTACAACCATAATGATACTGATAAACACACCCGAGTGATAACCTTCGTGACTATTTGTGTGGGATCTTTCTTTTCCGGGTGCTTCTATGTGCTGCTACCCCTGTGGCTTCAGCAGAGGTAGAGGCAGCCTCCTTACCTCCTTGCTGCAACTGCTTAGATGCCTTTGCCGGTCATCCTCTGTGTTTTGGAGCCTGTATTGGCCCCACCAAAGTCTGTTCCTCCTGCGACTGTGCAGGGGCAGACTCGGCCATCACTCTCCAGAGAGGCATCTGGGGCTCTGACCAAGGGGCTGGCAAGGGGGTGAACATAACATAAGAACATAAGAATTAGGAACAGGAGTCGGCCATCTAGCCCCTCGGCCCTGCTCCGCCATTCAACAAGATCATGGCTGATCTGGCCGTGGACTCAGCTCCATTTACCTGCCCGCTCCCCGTAACCCTTAATTCCCTTATTGGTTAAAAATCTATCTATCTGTGACTTGAATACATTCAATGAGCTCGCCTCAACGGCTTCCTTGGGCAGAGAATTCCACAGATTCATAACCCTCTGAGAGAAGAAATTCCTTCTCAACTCAGTTTTAAATTGGCTCCCCCGTATTTTGAGGCTGTGCCCCCTAGTTCTAGTCTCCCCGCCCAGTGGAAACAACCTCTCTGCCTCTATCTTGTCTATCCCTTTCATTATTTTAAATGTTTCTATAAGATCACCCCTCGTCCTTCAACGAGTAAAGACCCAGTCTACTCAATCTATCATCATAAGGTAACCCCCTCATCTCCGGAATCAGCCTCGTGAATCGTCTCTGTACCCCCTCCAAAGTTGGAACGCTTGGAGCGGAGCCGTCACTTACATGTCCCCTCCTACCATCATCCCTCTCATGGGACACCCATACTTCCCTGCCAACAAGGAGCTGGCGAATACCAGTTATTAGTGCAGTGCAGTTATTAGGGCCCACATCTATACTAACATCTCTCCGAGAAAGAACGTCTATGAGCCCCTCGTTTCTCTCCTCCATAGATGCCCATCTATCCTCCATAGATTCCCATATATCCTCCATAGATAACCATCTATTTAGAAGAGAAAACATGTTGTCATTACACTAGCGCTGTGATTCCTCCATGCAGGTGGCCATACTATCCATCGAGGAAGCTTTAGATGCCAGTGACTGTTCCACGGCGCTACTCATGTTAGAGATGGACTCCTCCATTCTCTGCACACTCTTGGCCAGTGCAGCTGCAAAACCATCAGAGCCTCCTGCACTTGTTCCTGCAGCTCCAGGATCGCCCTTTTCCTGGTTGTCCCCCGAGGCTTAGCATCTGCATGCAGCTGAGCAGAGCGTGGAGCTTCCTGTGCCCTACGATGAGGAGTCTCTACTGCTGCCAGTGTCTCCACCATCTGGTTTTGCTCAATTGTGATCTGTGCGACACCAGGTGACACTACTCTATCTTGCAACGGCCCCACCAAGGAATGCGTATCTGCGCCAGTGCTGTTTTACGTTCTGTGAGGTGACGCTGCGCCCTCAGAGGCAGACGGCTCCTCTGAGGAGTCATGATCCTCTTGCTCTTGGACAATGGGGGGAGGCTCCTGATGGACCTGTTGGAGAGTAAAGACATGAGTTAAATATATGACATCTCAAGTGCAGACACGTAACATTATACACCATTCATTTTCTGATCACATAACATGCCATGAAAGGCATGCAACTGTATGGATTATACTTCTGTCACCAGCTTCTTCTATTGAGCTCCTCCCTCCGTCCCCCACTTCTGGAACCTCCACCACACCGGCAATATCGAGTGTTGCCTCCTCCGCGCTTGACAAATGAAAGATCGACTGAGGGCCTCCTCTCCCCCTCCCTCTTATTGTAGACAATCTTTTCCTGCAAGGAGGCAAAGAAAAGGTTTAAAGAGACTGATGGAATGACCGTCATTAATGGAATGGAACACAACTTGACAGGGAGACTTTGATGAAGTGGCGTGGCAATACCAAGTTGCCTCCTTTTGTTCTGTAACTTGTGTTCATTGCATAACGATGATGCTGCATGGCAAGGGTAGAAATTAAGATGGGGACCTTATAATGTAAATAGAGAGAGACGGATGGATGACGGTCGAAGGGATCTTGGGCTGAGTAACGTTGTGCAGGAGTATGGTTGGCAATGCACAGTGTTGGGGATGTGATGACAGGCACACCATCATTAAAGTAAGCGTAGGTTTATATTTATTTTTCCTGATCTTAGAAGATCATTAAACCTTTTCCTGCACTGTACCCAGGCGCGAGGCACAACTGAATTCGCCGTAATCTCTTCGGCTATATAAAGCCACACTGATTTAGTCCGTTGGGGAGGCCTCTTCCCCCTATCCGCAGAGAAGAGAACATCTCTATGTGCCTTCACTCCATCAACGAGATGCTGGAGGGACTCATCATTAAAACGAGTGCAGATCTCTGCCTTTCAGACGTCATGGTACAGACCTCCACTCACGAACACAAGCTTCACGAAAGAAAATCCACCTGTCAGCAAACGGGGCCATGGCCTCTTTAAATATACCGGCAAGAGATGCGTCATCCGGTGACGTCACCAGACCCGTTCCCATTAATCGGAACGGGCAATGCGCAGGGCTGGCCTAACAAGGCCCATTATGGTAAGATCTTATTTTTGGCTGGGATCACCGCAGCAGCGGCTTTCTCACCCGCTGCCGCCATCTCCTGTCTTCACCCCACTGAGGGGAAATTGCAGCCGTGTGTAAATGCACGAAGCATGGTAAATAAGGCTGGTGAGCTGCAGCCACAAATAGCCACATGGGAATAAGATGTCGTGGCGAATACGACGACCTGGCTCAAAAAAGGGCTGGATTAGGTACTAAATATTCTTAGATATTAGGTGTTCAGAAAAGATGGGGAAGAAAAGAAAGGAGGTGGTATGGCAGTTTTGATTAAAGAGAATATTACAGTGATGGGGAGAGAGAGGATGTCCTGGAGGGGTCAAGGACAGAATCTATTTGGTTAGAGTTAAGAAACAAGAGAGGTGTCATTACACTACTAGGTGTATTCTATTGGGCCACTAACTATTGGGAACGATACAGAGGAGCAAAGTAGCAGGGAAATTACATGGAAGTGGAAGAACGATATATGTCCTTACTATACAGTATAAATGCACAGGAGGCTCATACTTGAGAGAAGGTCACTCTGTGACCAGTTACCACTATTACCAAGACCTCAAGTGACAAAGGTGGGTGGAGCTTCCCCTTTTATACCTGAAAGTCCAGGTTAGGAGTGTCTCCCACAAGTTCGCCCCTTGTGGTCAATGTTCTCAAGGTGTACAACTTAGGTCAGCTTATACATGGGTTACAATGATAGTTGAATACATGACATCACCTCCCCCAAAGTCTTATTGGGATCACAGGTCAAGTCTCTCTGGTGGTTTACATTCCCTTGTAGAGCGCCTGAGTTGGGACTTCGGTTGTTGGGCGCTGGCCTGAGTGTCTGCTGTTTGTGGTGCCTCAGGCCTGTCCGGACTGCCCCCAGTGACTGGGCTCTCCTCCACTTGGTTCCGGTGTTCGGTCACCTGTGGTGGAGTAACCTCTACGTCGTGTTCTTCCTCTGCTTCTTCTATGGGGTTGCTGAACCTCCTTTTTGTTTGATCCACGTGTTTGCAGCAGATTTGTCCATTGGTAAGTTTAACTACCAAAACCCTATTCCCCTCTTTGGCAATCACAGTGCCTGCAAGCCATTTAGGCCCTGCAGCGTAATTGAGGACAAAAACAGGGTCATTGACATCAATACATCGCGCCCTCGCATTCCTGTCATGGTAGTCACATTGTGACTGACACCTGCTCTCAACGATTTTTTTCATGGTTGGGTTTATAAGGGATAACCTAGTTTTGAGCATCCTTTTCATTAGCAGTTCTGCGGATGGAACCCCTGTGAGCGAGTGTGGTCGGGATCTATTGGCCAACAGGAGGCGTGATAAACGGCTTTGTAGGGAACCCTCTTGGATTCTGAGCATCCCCTGTTTGATTATCTGCACTGCTCGTTCCACCTGGCTGTTTGAGGCCGGCTTGAACGGTGCTATTCTGACATGGTTGATTCCATTGCCTGCCATGAAGTCCTGGAATTCAGTGCTTGTGAAGCACGGGCCATTGTCGCTAACCAAGACTTCTGGTAGACCATGGCGGCGAACATTGCCCGTAGACTTTCTACCGTGGCAGAGGATGTGCTTGAATTTAAAATGGCACACTCAATCCATTTGGAATAGGCGTCTACTACAACCAAAAACATTTTTCCCATGAAAGGACCTGCGTAGTCCACATGGATGCGTGACCATGGCTTGGCGGGCCAGGACCAGGGGCTAAGGGGGGCTTCCCTGGGTGCGTTGCCCAGCTGAGCACACGTGTTATACCTGCGAACACAAAGTTCCAGGTCTGCATCGATCCCTGGCCACCAAACGTGTGACCTGGCAATTGCCTTCATCATGACAATGCCCGGGTGCTCCTTGTGAAGTTCTCTGATAAACACCTCTCTGCCCATCTGGGGCATGTCGACTCGGTTTCCCCACAGTAAGCAATCGGCCTGAATTGAGAGTTCATCCTTGCGCCTATGAAATGGTTTAAACTCCTCAGGACATGCCCCGTACGTGGCTGCCCAGTCCACATTCAGGACACATTTCTTAACTAAAGACAGTGGCGGGTCTTTATTTGTCCAAATTTAATCTGACGGCTGTCACAGGTGAGCCTTCGCTTTCGAAAGCTTCAACAGCTATGACCATCTCAGCATCATGCTCAGTTGCCCCCTCAGTGGTGGCTAGTGGGAGCCTGCTGAGTGCATCGGCACAGTTTTCAGTGCCCGGTCTGTGCTGAATTGTGTAGTCATAGGCGGCTAACATAAGTGCCCACCTCTGAATGCGGGCCGATGCATTTGCATTTATGGCCTTGTTGTTGGCCAAAAGGGACGTTAGGGGTTTGTGATCTGTCTCCAGCTCAAATTTCCTGCCGAACAGGTACTGGTGCATTTTTTTTACTGCATATACACATGCTAGCGCTCCCTTTTCTACCATCCCGTAGCCCCTTTCTGCCTGGGACAGACATCTGGAGGCATAAGCTACCGGCTGTAACTGACCATTGCCATTCACATGCTGTAACACACACCTGACCCCATAGGACGATGCATCGCACGTTAACACAAGTTTCTTACACGGGTCATATAACGTTAACAGTTTGTTGGAGCAGAACAAATTGCGTGCTCTATCAAAAGCCCTTTCCTGGCTGTCCCCCCAGACCCATTCGCGACCTTTGCGTAGGAGCACGTGTAGTGGCTCTAACAGCTTGCTCAATTTGGGAAGAAAGTTACCAAAATAGTTCACGAGCCCCAGGAACGAAAGCAGCTCCGTCGTGTTACGGGGTCTGGGTGCTCTCTGGATCGCTTCCATTTTGGACGCAGTAGGTCTGATCCTGTCTGCTGCTACCCTCATCCCCAGGAATTCTACCTCTGGAGCTAAGAAGACGCACTTCACCTTTTTCAGTCGCAGCCCTACCCGGTCCAGTCTGCGTAGCACCTCCTCCAGGTTGTGGAGGTGTTCTTCAGTATCGTGACCCATGATGACGATGTCATCTTGAAAAACCACCATCCTTGGAATCGACTTGAGGAGGCTTTCCATATTTCGCTGAAAGATCGCGGCGGCCGAACGAATCCCGAACAGA
Source organism: Pristiophorus japonicus (assembly GCF_044704955.1). NCBI lineage: Eukaryota > Metazoa > Chordata > Chondrichthyes > Pristiophoridae > Pristiophorus > Pristiophorus japonicus. Next base: position 180,801,317 of record NC_091981.1, read on the forward strand.
CATCTGTTATACTCAAACAACCCCTTGTGTGTCGAGATGGTGGTCAGCTTCTTCGACTCACTCGCCAGCTCCTGGGTCATGTAAGCTGAGGTCAGGTCCAATTTTGAAAAAAGTTTGCTACCGGACAGCGTCGCAAAGAGGTCCTCCGCTCTCGATAGCGGGTACTGGTCTTAGAGTGACACCCGATTGATGGTGGCCTTGTAATCGCCACATATCCTGACCGACCCAACCGCCTTGAGCACCGGCATGAATTCGACTGGCGAGATGATGCCTTCCCTCAGCAGGCGGTCCAATTGGCATTCTATCTTTTCCCGCATTATGTACGGCACTGCTCTGGCCTTGTGGTGTACTGGCCTGGCATTCGGGTTTATGTGGATCACTACCTTGGCCCCCATGAAAGTGCCGATGCCGGGTTGAAATAATGAGTCAAATTTGTCCAGGACCCGTGAGCATCATACTCGCTCCACAGAAGAAATTGCATTGACATCACCCCATTTCCAGTTCATGACAGCAAGCCAACTCCTCCCCAGTAGTGCAGGACCATCCCCCGGGGGCAACCAGAGTGGCAACCTGTTCTCTGAATCTTTGTGGGCCACGACTACCGTTGCACTGCCTAGCACCGGAATTATCTCCTTTGTATATGTCCGTAGCTGTGCGTCAATCGGCAATAATTTTGGCCTCCTGGCCTTGGACACCCACAACCTTTCGAACTGTTTGATACTCAGCAGGGACTGGCTGGCCCCTGTGTCTAGCTCCATTAATACTGGGATGCCATTGAGGAGCACTTTCATCATTATCGGTGGCGTCTTGGCATATGAACTGTATAAGTGCTCCACATGAACTCGCTGAACTTCAGCTTCCAGCGATTTCCCCCAGTATGCATTTGGCCTCATAGGGCTTACATCGGGCCCGTCCTCCTCGTACATCAACCTGGCTGCAGGCTTCCTGCACATATGCGACAAGTGACTGCTAACGTTGCAGTTTCTGCAGGTATTCCCCTTTGGGTTCAACTACGTGTTGGGGCATGTCCGATTGCCCTTGTCTGCTTAGAGAACTATGTGCCGCATTAACAATGTTGACTCTCTGGTCGTTTGCCGTACTTGAGCCAAGATTTTTGTCATACATCATTCTGGTCTCTACCTCCCCTGAGATAAATGTCTGGGCTATCAGAGCCGCCGCTTCCAAGGTCAAGTCTTTGGTCTCAATCAGTTTCCTGAAAACCCCAGCGTGCCCGATGCCCTCAATGAAAAAGTCTTGCAGCATCTCCGCTCTGCATGCATCTGGGAACTTACATAGGCTCGCCAGTCGCCGGAGGTCTGCCACGAAGTCTGGAACGCTTTGCCCTTCTCGCCACTGGTGCGTGTAAAACCGGTGTCTCGCCATGTGCATGCTGCTCACCGGTTTAAGGTGTTCCCCGATCAACTTACTGAGCTCTTCGAACGTCTTGTCTGCCGGCTTCTATGGCGCTAGAAGGTCCTTCATCAGGGAGTACGTTCTGGATCCACAAACCGTCCGGAGATGAGCCCTGCGTTTGTCGGCCGAATCCTGCCCCAACCATTCCTTAGTGAGAGCTGTAGTCTCTCAATAAAGTTGTCCCAATCATCACCAACACAGTACCTCTCTTCTGTGCTGCTAGTGGCCATGCTCGCGTGGTTTAAATCCCAGTTTCTCGTCGCCAATGATATGTCCTTACTATACAGTATAATTGCACATGAGGCCCATACTTAGAGAAGATCATTCTGTGACCAGTTAACTTTATTACCAAGACCTCAAGTGATGAAGATGGGTTGAGCTTCCCCTTTTATACCTGAAAGTCCAGGTTAGGAGTGTCTCCCACAAGTTCGCCCCTTGTGGTCAATGTTCTCAAGGTGTACAACTTAGGTCAGCTTATACATGGGTTACAATGATAGTTGAATACATGACACTATAGAGTAATGATAATGGGGGACTTCAACGATCCTAATAAAGGGCTGGCGCGAGCGGGTGTCAGCTGGCCAACATCAACTCGCAATGGAATTTAAAGGGGAGGGTGCCAACGCCCCGCGCCGCTATCTTTGCCATTTTGCTAACTCTCAGGTCGGCTCCAATACTTGCTCATGAGCACGGTCTGGGCCGCCTTCGTGCAGGCTGGCACTCAATTCTGGGTGGTGGGCTGCAGCCCCGGTACCACACTGCCCTGGTGGTCCATGGAGGCCATCAGAGGTGATGCAGAGTACGCAGCGGCCCTCCCCTATATGGGAGGGGGAGGGGGTTTGAAGCGCATCAGCGCTAGGTGAAGCTTCCAAGTAGCGTTCCCGATCATGCCCCATTAGCGATGCTGGTCCTGCCCCATCAGAAAATGGAGCACGTGACATTGCGCTCCATTTCCTTTGAGGGGCAGGAAGCCCAATTCAGCAGCCAGGATGAGACATTTGCGCTGGCGCCGGAAGTCCCACCCCAAGCAGGTTACTGCCCCCAATCGGGGCGCACGGCAATTTCACCCCCAGAGAGAAGTGGTGAATGATTGTTTTTCGAACTGGAGGAAGGCATACAGTGATGTACCCCAGGGGTCGGTACTAGGACCACTGCTTTTTTTGATATATATTAATGACTTGGACTTGAGTGTACAGGGTACAATTTCAAAATTTGCAGGTAACACAAAACTTGGAAGTATAATGAACATTGAGGAGGGTAGCAATAGACTTCAAGAGGATATAGACAGGCAAGTGGAATGTGCGTATATATGGCAGATGAAATTTAACACAGAAAAGTGTGAAGTGATACATTTTGGTATGAACAACGAGGAGAGGTAATATAAACTAAGGGTACAATTCTAAAGCGGGTGCATGAACAGAGAGACTTGGGGGTATAAGTGCACAAATCATTGAAGGTAACAACAGGTAGCGAACGCTGCTAAAAAAGCATACTGGGTTTTATAAATAGAGGCATAGAGTACAAAGGTAAAGAAGTTAAGATGAACCTGTATAAATCACTGGTTCGGCCTCAACTGGAGTATTGTGCCCAATTCTGGGCACCGCATTTTGGAAGGGTGTGAAGGCCATAGAGAGGGTGCAGAAAAGATTTACTAGAATGGTTCCAGGGACTTCAATTACGTGGATAGACTGGAGAAGCTAGGATTGTTCTCCTCGGAGAAGACAAGGTTGAGAGGAGATTTGATAAAGGTGTTCAAAATCATGAGGGGTCTAGACAGAGTAGATAGAGGGACACTGTTCCCATTGGTGGAAGGGTCGAGAACCAGAAGATACAGATTTAAGGTGATTGGCTGAAGAAGGAAAATAATTTTGAACTAGTGCACGGTTAGGAACTAGAATGCATTGCCTGAAAGGGTGGTGGAAGCAGATTCAATCATGGCTTTAAAAAGGGAATTGGAAAAGGTATCTGAAGGAAAAAAAAATGCAGGTCTACAGGGAAAGGATGGGGGAGTGGAGCTCGCCTACAAAAGAGCATGAAATTGGGAGCAGTGGCAGCCTACAAAAGAGCCAGCCCTACCAGCACCAACTACCTGGGAAGGTAAGTCAAAAGATTGAAAGTGTGATGTCACAGGAAAGCAATGAAGTGATTGGTTGGTCAGTTTTTCTCTCTTTTCTTGGGCATTGGTTTAAATTAAGAGCTGGGATTAAAAATTAAACATTGAAATCTTCAAAACCTAATTAATTAAATACATTCGAGATGGGAGGGCAGGCGATGAGTTACTGCTGCTGCATGTGGGAGCTGGTTGACCCCATTGAGGTCCGCGGTGACCACATCTGCAGAAAGTGTCTGCAGCTCGAGGAACATCGGCTCCATGTTAATGAGCTGGAGTCCGAGCTTCAGACACTGCTACACATCAGGGAGGGGGAGAGTTACCAGGACGCTGTCTTCCAGGTAGCAGTCACACCTCTTAGGTTAATTAATTCAAATTTGGTCCGTGGTCAGGGACAGGAGGGTGTGACTATGAGCGAGGCAGGTATGGGGACCCAGGAGGTAGTGATGGAGGAGCCTCAGCCCTTGCTCTTGTCCAACAGGTACGAGATTCTTGCTCCCTTTTGGAGGAGGGCAGAGACTGCAGGGAGGATGAGCAAACTGACCACAGCACTGTGGTACAGGGGGCCATTCAAGTGAGGTGAGTAAAAAGAAATGTTGTAGTGGTAGGGGACAGTATTGTTAGGAGGATAGATACTGTTCTCTGCAGCTGAGAGTGTGAATCCCAAACCTTTATGGGTTAAGGGCATCTCTGGGCTGGAGAGGAACTTGGAGTGGGAGGGGAAAGATCCGGTTGTCGTGATCCACGTAGGTTCCAACGATATAGGTAGAAGAAAGAGGTTCTGCTGAGAGAGTATGAACAGCTAGGGGCTAAATTAAATAGCAGAACCACAAAGGTAATAATCTCTGGATTACTAGCTGAGCCACGAGCAAATTTGCTTTGGGTAAATAAGATCAGAGGGATGAACACATGGCTGAAAGATTGTTGTGGGAGAAATGGATTTCGGTTCATGGCGCACTGGCACCAGTACTGAGGTAAGAGGGAGCTGTTCCATTGGGATGGGCTTCACTTGAACCATGCTGGGACTAGTGTCCTGGCGAATTGAATAACTAGGGCTGTAGAGAGGGCTTTAAACTATATAGTGGGGGGAGAGGGTTCAGGAGAGCAGAAATTTAAAAAGTCAAAGAGAAAGAAGGCAATAGTGCAGTGTAGCACTGGGGGAAATGAAAATCAGAGTGTGACAGGAAGGGACAGATGGGCCGAAATTGATCAACTCACCGCCCACTGCTGCCGACTGCCGCCGACATTCCTCGTGAAGATCCGCCCAGTGCCACTTTTGACATGGCCTGGAGCGGGCGGGAGGGGAGAGTCGCCGGAAACCGCCCGCTGATGTCAGCGGGTGGCCGAGTGGCGCAATTGACCTTCCGCCCGCCGAGCTCCCATATTGATGCGGGCGGGAGTCGGCGCCAGAATGAGGATGGACCGTTGGCTGGAGGCTGGTCTGTCCCCGACAGTAAGTATGAAGATCCTGAAAAAAGGTTAGTGAACATTTTATATATTTTTTTCCATAGCGACTTACCTGGATGGGGTCCCCCGAAGGTCTTTAAATTAGTTTTTAAATCTTTTCCTGATGATTTTTTTTTCCAGCTGTTCGACCCTCCGTGGGCTCGAGTCAGCCTCAGCGGCACTTGGGCGGCAAGCGCCTGTGTCGCCAAGAATGAGACAGCCCGCCCACTGCTGCCCAGATTAGCGGTGTACGTTGTTCATTTGCCGCCTGCCGACCTTTGAAGGACCTTGGCGATGAATATCCCACCGAAAGTACCGTCTGGTACCTCGGCGGCCATTGGCGGCACTTTGAGCGACACTTGGCTGGCAGTGGCCTTGACCAAATTCGTCCCCAGAATGTATAAGATTGTATCAGAAAGTGGAGTCAAAGCAGAGAAAAATGGTACAAAAACAAAATTAAAAACTCTTTATCTGAATACACACAGCATTCGTAAGAAGATAAATGAGTAGATGGCACAAATAGATATCAATGGGTATAATCTGATCATTACAGGGACGTGATGACCAAGGCTGGGAAATGAATATTCAGGGGTATTTGACAATTCGGAAGGATAGACAGAAATGAAAAGGAGGTAGGGTAGCTCGGTTAATAAAGGATGAGATCAGTGCAGTCGTGAGAAATTATATTGGCTCAGAAGATCAGGATATAGAATCAATTTGGGTGGAGATAAGGAATAATAAGGGGAAGAAGTCACTGGTGGGCATAGTCTATAGGCCCCCTAACAGTAACTAGACTGTTGGACTGAGTATAAATCAAGAAATAATGGAGGCTTGTAAAAAAGGAACGGCAATATGTTTGGGCGATTTTATCATCATATTGGTTGGACAAATCAAATTGGCCAAGGTTGCCTTGAGGAAGAGTTCATAGAATGTATCTGGGATGGTTTCCTTGAACAGTACATTGCGGAACAAAGCAGGGAGCAGGCTATCTTAGATCTATTACTGTGTAATGAGACAGGATTAATAATTGATCTCCTCGTAAAGGATCCTCTAGGAATGAGTGATTATAGCATGGTTGAATTTCAAATTCAGTTCGAGGGTGAGAAAGTTGGATCTCAAACCAGTGTCCTGATCTTAAATAAAGGAGATTACAAAGGTATGAGGGTAGAGTTAGCTAAAGTGGACTGGGAAAATAGATTAAAGTGTAAGACGATTGATAAGCAGTGGCGAATATTTAAGGAGATAACTCTCAACAAAAATATATTCCAGTGAGAAGGAAAGACTTTAAGAGAAGGGAGAACCATCCATGGCTAACTAAGGAAATAAGGGAGAGTATCAAATTGAAAACAAGGGCATATAAAGTGGCCAAGATTAATGGGAGGCCAGAGGATTGGAAAACTTTTAAAAACCAGCAAAGGACGACTAAATGAATAATAAAGAGAGGGAAAATATATTATGAGAGTAAACGAGCAAGAAATATAAAAACAGAGAGTAAGAGTTTCTACAGGTATATAAAAAGGAAGAGAGTAGCTAAAGTAAATGTTGGTCCCTTAGAGGATAAGACTGTGGAATTAATAAGGGGGAACAGGGAAATGGCAGAGACTTTGAACAAATATTTTGTTTCGGTCTTCATGGTAGAATACACTAAAAACATCCCAATAGTGGATAATCAAGGGGCTGTAGGGAGCGAGGAACTTAAAATAATCACTATTATTAAAGAAAAAGTACTCTGTAAGATAATGGGGCTAAAGGTGTACAAGTCCCCTGGACCTGATGGTTTGTATCCTAGGGTCTTAAAAGAAGTGGCTGCAGAGATAATGGATGCAGTGGTTGTAATCTACCAAAATTCCCTGGATTCTGGAGAGGTCCCAGCGGATTGGAAAACTGAAAATGTACCACTTCTGTCTAAAAAAGGAGGCAGACAGAAAACAGGAAACTATTGACCAGTTAGCCTAATATCTGTCATTGGCAAAATGCTGGAGTCCATTGTTAAGGAAACAGTCGCAGGACATTTGGAAAAGCATAATACAGTCAAGCAGAGTCAGCATGGTTTTATGAAAGGGAAATCACGTTTGACAAATTTGCTGGAGTTCTTTGAGCATGTAATGAGCAGGGTGGATAAGGGGAAACCAGTGGATGTGATGTATTTGGATTTCCAGAATGCATTCGATAAGGTGCCACATAAAAGGCACAAGATAAAAGCTCACGGGGTTGAGGGTAATATATTAACATGGATAGCGGATTGGCTAACAGAAAACAGAGAGTTGGGAAAAATGGATAATTTTCCGATTGGTAAAAGGTAACTAGTGGGGTGCTGGGTCCTCAACTATTTACAATCTATATTAATGACTTGGATGAAGTGACCGAGTGTAATGTAGCCAAGTTTGCTGATGATACAAAGATGGGTGGGAAAGCAAGTTGTGAGGACACAAAATTCTGCAAAGGGATATAGACAGGCTAATGAGTGGGCAAGCAGATGGGAGTATAATGTGGGAAAGTGTGAGGTTATCCACTTTGTCATGAAAAATAAAAAAACATTATTATTTAAATGAGGAGTAATTACAAAATGCTGCAGTGCAGAGGGACCTGGGAGTCCTTGTGCATGAAGCATAAACATTTAATATGCAGGTATAGCAAGTAATCAGGAAGGCAAATGGAATGTTGGCCTTTATTGCAAAGGGGCTGGGGTATAAAAGCAGAGAAGTCCTGCTACAACTGTACAGGCTTTTGGTGAGGCCGCTCCTAGAGTGCTGCATGCAGTTTTGGTCTCCTTATTTAAGGAGGGATATACTTGCATTGGAGGCTGTTCCGAGAAGGTTCACTGAGTTGATTCCTGAGAAGAGAGGATTGACTTATGAAGAAAGGTTGAGTAGGTTGGGCCTATACGCACTGGAGTTTAGACGAAAGAGGAGCGATCTTATTGAAACATTTGAGATAATGAGGGGGCTTGACAAGGTAGATGCAGAGTGGATGTTTGTCCTCCTGGGGGAAGCTAGAACTAGGGGGCATAGTTTCAGAATAAGGGGTCGCCCATTTAGTTCTGAGATGAGGAGGAATTTCTTCTCTCAGAGGGTTGTGGAAGTCTCTGCCCCAGAGAGCTGTGGAGGCTGGGTCATTGAATATATTTAAGGTGGAGATAGACAGATTTTTGAGCGATACGGGAGTCAAGGGTTGTGGGGAGTGGGCAGGAAAATGGAGCTGAGTCCATGATCAGATCAGTCATGATCTTATTGAATGACGGATCAGGCTCGAGGGGTCAAATGTCCTACTCCTGCTTCTATTTCTTATGTTCTTATGAAGTGCTCTTGCAGAGAGCCGTATGGGCTCGATGGGTTGAATGGCCTCCTTCTGTGCTGTAACTATTCTATGATTCTATTCATTAAAGAGAGCTTAGCCATCAGCACCCCTTTTAAACTCAGTTATGAATAATCAAAATTATCTTTAATATCCTTTAGTTTACTCTTTGCTAAATAATTGTTTGGAAAGTAAGTGCTGATGTCATTGTCAGGAGAGAGGGCTTGGAGGAGATATTGGGGCAGATAGCGCAGTTAATGTTCAGCTCATCCGAGACTGCTGTTGCTGAAGTGAAACTGTGCTTGTGCCCACATCAGCTGATTTAGTGGGGATTAGAAAAAGTGGGATGCCAAGTGTCTAATGAGAGTGAGGAACTTAAAGTAATTAATATTAGTAAAGAAAAAGTATTGGAAACATTTATAGGACTAAAAGTCGACAAGTCCCCTGGATCTGATGACCTATATCGTAGAGTTTTAAAAGTGGCTGCAGAGATAGTGAATGCATTGGTTGTGATCTTCCAAAATTCCCTGGATGCTGGAATGGTCCCAGGGGATTGGATGGTTGCAAATGTAAGAGCGTTATTCAAGAAAAAAGGAGAGAAAAAACTAGGAACTATAGGCCAGTTCGCCTGACATCAGTGGTCGGGTAAATGCTGGAATCTATTAATAAGGTAGTGGTAACAGGGCACTTAGAAAATCATAATATGATTTGGTAGAGTCAACAGGAAGAGTCTTTTAATGTTGCCAACAGAGCAGTAAGCCTGAGGATTGGGAGGATTTTGGAATTCAGCAAAGGAGGACCAAGAAATTGCTAAAGAAAGGGAAAATAGAATATGAGAGTAAACTAGCGAGAGACATAAAACAGACGGTAAAAGCTTCTATAGGGATGTAAAAAAGAAAAGATTAACGAAAGTAAATGTGGGTCCCCTACAGGCTAAGACAGAAGAAATTATAATGGGGAATAAGAAAATGGCAGAGAAATTAAACAAATACTCTGTGTCTGTCTTCACGGAAGAAGGCACAAAAAATCTCCCAGAAATAGTGATGAACCAACGGTCGAGCGAGAATGAGGAACTGAAAGAAATTAGTTTTAGTAATAAAATATTACTGGAAATATTAATGGGACTGAGAGCCGATAAATCCCCCGGACCTGATGGCCTACATCCTAGGGTCTTGAAAGAGGTGGCTATAGAGATAGTGGATGCATTGGTTGTCATCTTCCAAAGATTCTAGAATGGTTCCCTCAGATTGAAAGCTAACTAATGTAACCTCCCTATTTAAGAAAGGAGGGAGAGAGAAAATGGGAAACTTTGACCAGTTAGCCTAACATCAGTCATAGGGAAAATGCTACAATCTATTATTAAGGACATGGTAACAGGGCACGTAGAAAATAATAATAGGATTGAGCAGAATCAACACGGATTTATGAAAGGCAAATCATGTTTGACAAATCTGTTTTTTGAGGTTGTAACTAGTGGAAGAGATAATGGGGAACCAGTGAATGTGGTGTATTTAGATTTTCAGAATGCATCGATAAGGTGCCACACAAGAGGTTATTAAATAAGATTAAGGCTCATTGGATTGGGGGTAATATTCGAGCATGGTTTGAAGATTGGTTAATGGACAGAAAACAGAGTAGGAATAAATGGGTCATTTTTGGGTTGGCAGGCTGTAGCTAGTGGGATGCCGCAAGGATCGGTGCTTGGGCCCCAGCTATTCACAATCTATATCAATGACTTGGATGAGGGGATCAAATGTAATATATCCAAGTTTGCTGATGATACAAAGCTAAGTGAGAATGTAAGATGTGAGGAGGATGCAAAGAGGCTTCAAGGGGATATAGAAAGGCTAAATGAATGGGTAAGAACATGGCAAATGAATATAATGTGGAGAAATGTGAAGTTATCCACTTTGGTAGGAAAAATTGTAGAATTTACCAATATTTCGCGAAGATTCCTGGTACCTTTTCCCTGCAGAGGAGAAGAATCCCTTTCTGGACTTTTAAAATGGAAGAAAAAACTTTGGGACACAAATGAGTTTTAAAGGGGGAGACGAAGCCTGCAGGGGATAAAAGGGGATGCATTCACGGAGACCCCCACCCCCCCCCGCCCAGTGTTTGGACTTTTTGAAAAGAGAATTCAAAATAGACTTAAATTACAGAAGCCTGAGATCCCCTAAACATCTATGAGAAGGAGCATATCAATTTTAAGATTCTACAACATTTTGGCTGAGAAAAAGAGTTACCGAATATAGGAGGTGGGGCTAACCTCTGTGAAGCAAATTTGTGTATTAAGGATCCCAGACTGTCTGGGGAACTATGCAACACCAATTCACCCCCTAAGAGATAATCAAATTACCCAATCAAGCACAATGAAAATCATGGGCCCAACTAGATGGTCAGGAAACTGGACAATCCTAAAACAATGCAAAACCAGTGATAGCACATTATCACACCCTAATCAAGTTACTGCTGGCTAGCCCACCAAAAACACTGACAAAGGAGACATTTGAAAATCAATGGACAGAACAGTTTAAACAAAGCCCAAGAACTGATTTGGCGCAAAGATAAGGAAGCCTGTTTTAGTATAATTGAAGGCCTGTTCTGGCAGTTAGGTGTGCTTCTAGAGACACTATTAAGGTAGCAGTCTCGTTGCATAAGTTTAACACCAGCCTCGAAAAGTGGGACCCCGAAACATCGGCGAAAGGAATCTCTAAAACCCAGAAGGACAGCACCACAACAGCAAATAGGCTGTCAAAATGACTATCGGAAAGCTGCGGGCCATCGCGACCAACCAAACAGTCAACCGGAACCAACCCGACAAAACCGAAGAAAAAACGAAGATTTTCCACTCTACAAGCTGGTCCTACGCTACCAGGGGGTACAGACTACAGAACGTGGACCTGTCGCAACTGGGAGTTGGAACTGTCAAAAGGGGATTGGTGAGCATGGCCCCTGAAACCCCAGAGCTATAACTTAATTAGTTAGGGGAATTGGAAGGGGGGGAGGCTGGGATAATTTGTGTAAATGCATCTGCATTCTCCTCTTTACCCCATTTAGAGTTTAAGCTGTGTTATTAAAGGTGTGCCTTTTACTTATTTTTAGACACAATAAAGCCATACCTGCTTCCTACCTTGAAACCGATTGTCTGTCCAAGTCTGTCACAGTCCCTTCATAATTCCAGTGTCGAGAATCAAGGGTGTGGGAGCGATTCGGAACCGCTCATATAAGGTCAGAAGGGAAAGCTGACCCCCTGCAAACCACCCCTTACAAAATAGAAAAGCAGAGTATTTTTTAAATGGTGAGAGATAGGGAAGTGTTGGTGTTCAGAGGCACCTTGTGCACAAATCACTGAAAGTTAGCATGCAGGTGCAGCAAGCAATTAATGTCCTTTATTACAAGAGGTTTTGAGTATAAGAGTAAATTCATCTTATTGCAGTTATATGGGGCCCTGGTGAGACCGCACCTCGAGTATTGTGTACAGTTTTGGTCTCCTTAACAAAGGAAGGATATACTTGCCATAGAGGGAGTGCAATAAAGGTTCACAGACTGATTCCTGAGATGGGGTGGGCGGGGGGGGGGGGGGGGGGGGGGAGCGGGGGATTGCCTATGAGGAGAGATTGAGTAGACAAAGCCTATATTCTCTAGAGTTTCAAAGAATGAGAGGTGATTCTCATTGAAACATACAAAATTCTTACAGGGCTTGACAGGGTAGATGTAGGGAGGATATTTCCCCTGGCTGGGGAGTCTAGAACCAGGGGTCAATCTCAGAATAAGGGGTTGGCCATTTAGGACTGAGATGAGGAGAAACTTCTTCATTCAGAGGGTGGTGAATCTTTGGAATTCTCTACCCCAGAGGGCTGTGGAGGCTCAGTCTTTGACTATATTCAAAACGGAGATCGATAGATTTTTGAATATTAAGGGAATCAAAGGATATGGGAAAGTGCAGGTGGAGTTGAGGTAGATCAGCCATGATCTTTTTAGCGTGGAAAGTTCGCGTCCCGGGCCCGTACGAAGTTTTTACGGACCTGGGAAGGCATCGGAAAAGCCGGTTTTCAGCGCGCAATGCGCATGCGTTGAAAACCAGCTTTTCCGATCTATCAAGCTGGAGCTTGACAGATCGTAGCCAGATTGGGAGTGAGGATGACAGATCGCGAGCGAGGACATTTGTACGGGCAAGATTGGGCTATTTACCCATATCATGCCCAGCAAATGTCCTCAAAAATCTTGCGCCTGAAAAAACAGCCGCATAGCCTACTTTTACAGGCGCAAGTGTTTTAAAACACACAAAAACAATTGTAAAATAAAATTATAAACACATAGTTTATTGTTAAAAACCCTCCCCACTACGGTAAGTTTATTTTTAACCATAATTTTAAAAACTTTTTTAAAAATGGGGAAAATATTTTATTTTTATAAGACATAACTTTAATTTCAATGAATTTTAAATATTGGTCTGTTTTTTATTTTTTATTATTTTGTGTGATTGGTTTTGTTCCCATTAATACCACTGAGAAATCGTAGATACGCGAGTCTCAGTGCTATTAATGGGAACCTGTGAACTACCTACCGTACCACAAGTGACTGCATCTTCTGCGTCGGAACCTTCTGGGTGGGAGCACGCTTCGCAGCGCGGGAGGAGAAGGCCTCCCCATCAGAAATCAGGGCGCCTCCTATACTACCAGGTAAATTCATAAAAAATCTCCAGCGAGGAGGCAATTGCCCATGGGAAGACCCCCAGAGGAATTTCTGGGCCACTGAATGGCAGAGCAGGCTAAAGGCGCTGAATGGCCTATTCCTGCTCCTAATTCTTATGTTCTTATATAACGTGGTTTAATGAAAGGGAAATTGTGTTTGCCAAATGTATTCGAGATTTTTGGGGACATAACTAACAGGGGAGATAAAGGGGAACCAGTGGATATTTGAATTTTCAAAGGGCATTTAATAAAGTGCCACATGAAAGGTTGTGGCACAAGATAAGGGCTCATGCGGTTGGGTGGTAATATATTAGGATAGACAGAGGATTGGTTAAAGGACAGAAAACAGAGAGTAGGAATTAATGGATAATTTTCAGGTTGGCAGGCTGTAACTAGTAGATTGCAGCAAGGATCAGTGATGGGGCCTCAGCTATTTATAATCTATATTAATGACTTAGCTGAAGGGACTGAGTGCAATGTATCTAAGTTTTTTCTGATGATACAAAATTAGGTGGGAAAGTAAGCTATGAGGGCGCAAAGAGCCTGCAAAGAGATATAGACAGGTTAAGTGAGTGGGCAGATGGAATAAATGTGAGGAAATATGAGATTATTCACTTTGCTAGGATGAAGAGAAAAACAGAATATTTTTAAAATGGTGGGGAACTATTAAATGTTGGTGTTCAGAAACATTTGGGTGTCCTTTTACACAAAACATGCAGGTACAGCAAGCAATTAGGAAGGCAAATGGTATGTTGGCCTTTATTGCAAGGGGTTGGCGTACAAGGGGGAGAAATTGGGCTCCTTTGCACCTCCAGTTAGCACTTCCAGGGGGCAATAAGGGCGCAAATGGGTTTGGGACCGAGTGTGAGATCAGCGACTCCTGCTAAATTTGGCGGGAGTTTTGCGGCGACGGTATGGCGTCGCGCTCCCATCTCCTGTGCCCGGAGAATGTGAAGTTATCACTGAGAGCATCGCCCTGGACCCGAACTTGTGATTCGCCCCCTGCAGCATCGCCGGGCAAAAACAACAGTAGCTGCAGGAGGCGTTCATTGGGAGGTCGGGCGTTTCGGGGCTATGCTTAAAGGCGAGGTGGCCGAGGCAAGTAAAAAAAATTTCAAACCACTCTTTCCAATTTTTTTCCTCGTTTCCTGTCCATGATCAATCAGCCCGGCATTCCTCTGCAATGCATGGGCTGATCGGGCCAGATCGCGGTTGCTGTCGAGGAGAACGTAAGTCTTCTTTTGCAGTGTGCAGCAATGGCCCTCCCCTTTAAGAGAGGGAAAGACCCTTTCAATGTGCAGCATTGTATGGCTCATTGTGCAGCACTGCACAGCTATCGCCCTGCCTGCTGCCTCCTGCGCTCCAGGAAGGAAGTTGAATGCTTGATTTAGTGCTTCACTTCCTCCCTGGAGCACAAACGGCAATTTTTTTAAAAGTTTGAAAATATTAGTGCCTGCCGCTAATTTTTCAAGCTTTTAAAGTTAGTGCCCTCCAGAATTTCTCCCTCCAAGAGTAAGTCTTGCTGCAATTGTACAGGGCTTTGGTGACAACACACCTGGAGTACTGTGTACTGCCTTGGTCTCCTTACCTAAGGAATTATATACTTGCCTTGGAGGGATTGCAAGGTAGATTTATTGGATTGATTCCAGGGTTGAGGGGATTGTTCTATGAGATGAGATTAACGAGTAAACTTGTTAGCTGTGGCTCAGTGGGTAGCACACTCGCCTCTGAGTCAGAAGATTGTGGTTTCAAGTAGCACTCCAGTAACTTGAGCACAAAAATCTAGGCTGACACTCCAGTGCAGTACTGAGGGAAGCTGCACTGTCAGAGGTGCTGTCTTTCAGATGAGACATTAAACCGAGGCCCCGTCTGCTCTCTCAAGTGGACATAAAAGATCCCATGGCATAATTTCGAAGCGCAGGGGAGATATCCCTAGTTTCCTGGCCAATATTTATCCCTCAGTCAACGTAACAAAAACAGATTATCTGGTTATTATCACATTGCTGTTTGTGGGAGCTTAACTGTGCGCAAATTGGCTATCGCGTTCCCTACCTTACAACAGTGACCACACTTCTAAAGTACTTTATTCACTGTAAAGCACTTTGAGACGTCCAGTGGTCGTGATAAGCGATATATAAATCCAAGTCTTTTTTTCAAGACTAGGCCTATATCCTCTAGAGTTGAGAAGAATGAGAGGTGATCTCATTGAAACATATAAAATTCTTAAAGGGTTTGACAGGATAGATGCTAGGAGGATATTTTCTCCTGGCTGAGGAGTCTAGAACTCAGGGTCACAACCTCAGAATAAGGGGTTGAGATGAGGAGAACTTTCTTCACTGAGAGGATTGTGACTCTTTGGAATTCTCTACCCGAGAGGGCTGTGGATGCTCAGTTATTGAGTACAGATGCAGCGTCCCAAATCTGGAACCCTTGGGATCGAGGCCATTCCGGATTTTGCATTTTTCCCAGACTTTGGAACGTCTTTCTCTCATCACGAATCTGGAAATACCTGAGCCCAGGTTCGAGTATTTCCGGATTTTGGAACGTCAGAAAGTTGGAGGGGGGGCAGGGGGAATACCTGCCGAGAAGCTGTTCGGGCCCCGCCGAGAAAGTCGGCGTGGGGCTGGCCCCGCTGAGGTGGTGTTCGGGCGGGGTCCCGCTGAGGAGGTTGTCAAGCGAGCCGGCCCCACAGAGGTGATGTTTGGGTGGGGCACTGCCAAGGAGGTTGTTGGACCAGCGGGCCCCGCCAAGGATGTCATCGTCGGGCGGGCCCCGCTGAGGAGTTTGCGCGGGCCGGCCCCACTGAGGAGGAGTTTGCGTGGGCAGGCCCCGACGAGGAGGTGTTCGCAAGGGCCGACGAGGAGGCCCCGAGGTAAGGGCGACAAGGCAAGCGGCGGTGAAGCGAGGCCCCAAGGTCGGGCAAGGTCGTCCGGTGCGGATTCCGGAACATTTTACGGATTCCGGACGACCCTGCCACGAATCGTCCCGGAGTCCGGAACATTCCGGATCTTGGACTCTGCACCTGTATCAAGGCTGAGATCAACAGATTTTTTGGATTCTAAGGGAATCAAGGGATATGGGAATTGGGCGGGAAAGTGGAATTGAGATAGAAGATCAGCCATGATCTGATTGAATGGCAGAGCAGGCTCGAGGGCCCGTATGGCTTACTCCTGTTTCTATTTCTTACATTCTTATGAATTGAACAGTAATATGAAGTCAGTTCTTTTAAATATTTTAGTGGTGCTCCCAGCGTTTAGCATATGATATGCTGGAAGCACCTGATGTATTGGGGACCAGAATGTCAGATGGCAGCTGTGACCGCACAGCTCTCTGGGACCTCCCGCGCAGCCAGCATGCTGGCTTTTAAATGTGAAAAACCACACATGCATTGTTTTTGGAACGGGCGGTGAATCCCTGTAAAGGGCCGCGCAGCCGATAAAAATTTAATGGGAACATTGGTGGCAGCAGCTCAAGTAGAGCTGTCTTTACAATGCCATCATTTTTTTCTTTACGGTAGCGGCGACCTAAGTCCCTTTTCAATATTTCATAGTTGGGAGACTACAAAAAAACCCAGAGGAAACAAGAAAGGAGGGAAACCCAGCACTGCAATTTGTAGTTTTTGAGGCAGGTATCCCTTGAAACCTCTATAGGAAACAGGGTCTCAGAGTGATGCTCAGGGACTCCAGTTGCAATATGAAGAACTCTCCTAATTCGCATAACATCTGGGACCTTGGTGAGATTTGAGCACAATTGGTATACAGGCTCCTAGAGTCCAAGGCACTTCCTGCCACCATTTACATAGGATATATGGCACAATAACAGGCCATTCGGCCCAACCAGTCCATGCAGACTTTTATGCTCCACTCGAGCCTCCTCCCGTCTTTCCTCATCTTATCTAGTCTCCCCTTAAATGTATCTTTCCTATTTGCCTCGACTACTCCTGTGGTAGCAAGTTGCACATTCTCACCACCCACTGAGTAAAAAAGTTTCTTCTGAATTCCCTATTTGATTTCTTGGTGGCTATATTATATTGATGGCTTCTAGTTATGCTCTTCCCCACAAGTGGAACTACTCTCTTTGTATCTACTCTTTCAAAATCTTCCATAATGTTCAGGACCTCTATTAGGTCACCCCTCAGCCTTCTCGTTTCAAGAGAAAAGAGACCCAGCCTGTTCATCCTTTCCTGATATGTATACCCTTGCATTTCTGGTATCATCCTTGTAAATCTTCTCTGCACCCTCTCCAGTGCCTCTATATCTTTTTTCTAATATGGCGTCCCAGAATTGTACACAGTACTCTAATTGGTCTAACTAAGGTTCGATACAAGTTTAGCATAACTTCACTATTTTTCAATTCTATCCCTCTAGAAATAAACCCTTGTGCTTGGTTTGCATTTTTATGGCTTTGTTAATCCGTGTTGCTAATTTTAGTGATTTGTGTGTTTGTACTCCGAGATCCCTTTGCTCCTCTACCCCACCCAGACTTGCATTCTCCAAGTAATGTGACCTCCCTATTCTTGTTACCAAAATATAATACCTCACATTTATCTGTGTTGAAGTTCATTTGCCAATTATATGCCCATTCTGTAAGTTTATTAATGTCTTCCTGTAATTTGTTGCAGTCCTCCTCAGTATTGACTAACCTCCCATCCCCCCAATTTGGTGTCATCTGTAAATTTAGAAATTGTGCTTTTGATTCCAAAGTCTAAGTCGTCAATATAAAATGTGAACAACAGTGGTCCCAGCAGTGATCCTTGTGGAACACCATTACCAATCTTCTGCCACTGTGAATAGCTACCCTTTACCCCTACTCTCTGCTTTCTGTCTTGAAGTCAGCTAACTATCCATTCTGCTACTTATCCTCTGACCTTATACATAAGTCTACTATGTGGTAGCTTATCGAAGGCCTTTTGAAAATCCAGATAAATTACATCTACTGCATTACTGTTGTCTACTCGCTGTTACTTCTTCCAAAAATTCAATGAGGTTAGTCAAACAAGACTTTCCCTTTTGAAATACATTTCATTATTATATTTTTGGCTTCTAGATGTTCTTCTATTTTCGCCTTTAGTCATGATTCCATTATTTTTCCTACCACCAATGTTAAGCTGACTGGTCTATAGTTCCCTGGACATGTTCTACCTCCCTTCTTAAAAATAAGCATTATGTTAGCTATCTGCCAGTCCTCTGGCACGACACTTTTTCAAACAAATTATTAAATATGTGTAATGCCTCTGCTTTCTCTTTCCTGCATGTCTGGTACAGGGGGTAGAAGCGAAGGTAGCATCCGGGGCAGTACCGGGTGCTGTGTCCCAGATTACGTCACGATCTCCAGGGCGCTGATTATGCCGTTACGGTTTACCACCACCGCCCCTAACCTGGAAGGCAATTTCACAGGCGATAGTACTCTCGCCACGCCCTGTCAGAAAGCTGGTAGCACCCCATTATCGGAGGCGCTAATGGGAGGGGCAAATTAGGCCGATTTCTCCCCCCCTCCTCTTTATTTCAAATTCATTTATTTCATTTCTAATCTCACCTTCTGGTCTCCTGTCCACCTGTTCTATCTCCCTGGTAAATATTGAAACAAAGTAATTATTTAATATTTCTGCCATCTCTCTATTGCTGCCTGTGTTATTATCCTTTCTGTCCCTTCGTGGCCCTATTCCGTCAAATCCTTCCTTTTTTTATTTGTCTATAAAATATTTTACTATGTTGTTTCATGTTCCTTGATAATTTAGTCTCGTTGTTCCTCTTTGCCTTCCTAATCACTTCATATTCTCCCTTATCATGCTCTTCCTTGCTGTCTATGTACTTAATGTATGCCTCATTCCTTACCCTCAATCTTTCCCTAATGGCTTTATTTATCCATGGTGTCCCATTAGTGATTAGTTTTTTTTAGCAGAATATATTTTTACTGGACGTTGTTGAACACTGTTTTAAATGTTTCCCATTGCTGTTCTACGTCATTGATTGCCAATATTGTTATCCATTTTATTTTTTCAAGGTCTATTCTCAGCTCCTTAAAATCAGCTATTCACCAATCTATTACCGTGGTCTTTGTCATACATGTCCTTCACAATTATTATTTTAAAGCGTTTTATATTAAGATCATTATTGCCCAAATGTTCCCCTACCTCAAGATGTTGAATCAATATGGGTGGAGATAAGAAATAATAAGGGTAAAAAGTCACTGGTGGGCATAATTTATAGGCCCCCCCAACAGTACCTACACTGTTGGATGGAGTATAAATCAAGAAATAATGGAGGCTTGTAAAAAAGGTATGGCAATAATCATGGACGATTTTAACCTTCATATTGATTGGACAAAGCAAATTGGCCAGGATAGCCTTCAGGAAGAGTTCATAGAGTGTATCTGGGATAGTTTCCTTGAACAGTGCGTTGTGGAACCAACCAGGGAGGAGGCTATCTCAGATCTGGTACTGTGTAATGAGACAGTTAATAAATTATCTCCTAGTAAAGGATTCTCTAGGAATGAGTGACCATAGCATGGTTGAATTTCAAATTCAGTTGGAGGGTGAGAAAGTTGAACCTCAAACCAGTGTAGCAGTGAAGGCAGAGTTAGCTAAAGAGGACTGGGAAAAAAGATTAAAGTGTGGGATGGTTGTTGAGCAGTGGCGGGCATTTAAGGAGATATTTCATAACTCTCAACAAAAATATATTCCAATGAGAAGGAAAGATGGTAAGAGAAGGGATAACCACCCGTGGCTAAGAAAAGAAGGGATGGTATCAAATTGAAAACAAGGGCAAACAAAGTGGCCACGACGAGTGGGAGGCCAGAGGATTGGGAAACTTTTAAAAGCCAGCAAAGAACGACTAAAAAATAATAGAGAGAGAAGATAGATTATGAAAGCAAACTAGCACAAAATATAAAAACAGATCGTAAAAGTTTCTGCAGGTACATAAAAAGGAAGAAAGTGGCTAAAGTAAATGTTGGTCCCTTAGAGGATGGGACTGGGGAATTAATAATGGGGAACAGGGAAATGGCAGAGACTTTGAACAAATATTTTGTATCGGTCTTTACGGTAGAAGACATTAAAAACATCCCAATAGTGGAATCAAGGGGCTATAGGGAGGGAGGAACTTAAGGCAATCACTATCACTAAAGTAGCAGTACGTGATAAAATAATGGGACTAAAGGCAGACAAGTCCCCTGGACCAGATGACTTGCATCCTAGGGTCTTAAAAACTGGCTGCAGAGATAGTGGATTTATTGGTTGTAATCTACCAAAATTTCCTGGATTCTGGCGCGGTCCCAGCGGATTGGAAAACCGCAAATGTAACGCCCCTATTTAAAAAAGGAGGCATTCAAAAAGCATGAAACTATAGACCAGTTAGCCTAACATCTGTCGTTGGGAAAATGTTGGAGTCCATTATTAAGGAAGCAGTAGCGGAACATTCAATCAGCATAGTTTTATGAAAGGGAAATCATGTTTGACAAATTTGCTGGAGCTCTTTGAGGATGTAACGAGCAGGGTGGGTAAGGGGGAACCAGTGGATGTGGTGTATTTGGATTTCCAGAAGGCATTCGATAAGATGCCACATAAAAGATTACTGCACAAGATAAAAAATCACAGGGTTAATATATTAGCATGGATAGAGGATTGGCTAACTAACAGAAAACAAAGAGTCGGGATAAATGGGTCATTTACCGGTTATCAAGATGTGGCCACCATAACCGTAAGAGCCATATCTAACTCCCTCTTGAATATATCCAGTGAACTGGCATCAACAACTTAGCTAAAGAGGACTGGGAAAAAAGATTAAAGTGAGGGATGGTTGTTGAGCAGTGGCGGGCATTTAAGGAGATATTTCATAACTCTCAACAAAAATATATTCCAATGAGAAGGAAAGATGGTAAGAGAAGGGATAACCATCTGTGGCTAAGAAAAGAAGGGATGGTATCAAATTGAAAACAAGGGCAAACAAAGTGGCCACGACTAGTGGGAGGCCAGAGGATTGGGAAACTTTTAAAAGCCAGCAAAGAACGACTAAAAAAATAATAAAGGGAGAAGATTGATTATGAAAGCAGACAGACTAAGTGAGTGGGCAAACATTTGGAAGATGGAGTATAATATGGGAAAGTGTGAGGTTATCCACTTTGGCAGGAAAAAGAAAAAATAAAATTATTTAAATGGAGATTACAAAATGTTGCAGTACAGAGGGACCCGAGGGTCCTTGTGCATGAAACACAAAAAGTTAGAATGCAGGTACAGCAAGTAATCAGGAAGGCAAATGGAATGTTGGCCTTTATTGTAAGGGGGATAGAGTATAAAAGCAGGGAAGTCCTGCTACAACTGTACAGGGTATTTGTGAGACCACACCTAAAGTACTGCGTACAGTTTTGGTCTCCGTATTTAAGGAAGGATATAATTGCATTGGAGGCAGTTCAGAGAAGAACCACTAAGTTGATTACTGAGATGAAGGGGTTGACTAATGAAGAAAGGTTGAGCAGGTTGGGCCTGTACTCATTGGAGTTCAGAAGAATGAGAGGTGATCTTATCAGAACATATAAGATAATGAGGGGGCTCGACAAGGTGGATGCAGAGAGGATATTTCCACTCATAGGGGAAACTAAAACTAAGGTGAATAGTCTCAGAATAAGAGGCCGCCCACTTAAAACTGAGATGAGGAGAAATTTCTTCTCAGAGCACTGTAAATGTGTGGAATTCTCTGTCCCGTGGAGGCTGAGTTATTGAATATATTTAAGGCGGAGATAGACAGATTTTTGAGTGATAAGGAAATAAAGGGTTATGGGGAGCGGGCAGGGAAGTGGAGCTGAGTCCTTGATCAGATCAGCCATGATCTTATTAAATGGCGGAGCAGGCTCGAGGGCCAAATGTCCTACTCCTGCTCCTATTTCTTATGTACCTTTACCTCTCTTAGCTACTCTGGTTCATTCCCCATTATTAGATCGAATAACGAATCCTCTCTTGTTGGGCTTTTTACATATTGTGTTAGAATGGAGTCCTGTACGCATTGTAGGAACTCCATTCCCTTATCCCCTTTACCTACCTCTTCTGTCCAATTAATATTGGAGTAGTTGAAATCCCCATGGTTTGTGTATTTCTTCCTCCACCTCCCGGTGGTCTGTAGACTACCGCTATTAGTGTGATTGATCATTTATTATCTTTATCTCTAGCCACATGGATTTTATTACTGTCTTACTGATAGGTGCATCATATTTTTCTACTGCCATTATGTTATTCCTAATAAGTACAGCTACTCCACCTCCCCTTTTTCCCTCTCTATCTTTTCTAAATATGTTCTATGTTGCAATGTTTAATTTGCAGTCCTGATTTTTCTGTAGCCATGTCTCAGTAATCCCTATTATGTCTGGTTCCTCGCAATGCATGATTGCTTCGAGCTCCCCTGTTTTACATAAGAACATAAGAAATAGGAACAGGAGTAGGCCATACGACCCCTCGAGCCTGCTCCGCCATTCAATAAGATCATGGCTGATCTGATCATGGACTCAGCTCCACTTTCCTGCCCACTCCCCATAACCCCTTATCGTTTAAGAAACTGTCTATTTCTATCTTAAATTTATTCAATGTCCCAGCTTCCACAGCTCTCTGAGGCAGGGAATTCCACAGATTTACAACCCTCTGAGAAAAGAAATTTCTCTTCATCTCAGTTTTAAATGGGCGGCCCTTTATTCTAAGATCCTGCCCTCTAGTTCCAGTCTCCCCCATCAGTGGAAACGTTCTCTCTGCATCTACCTTGTCAAGCCCCCTCATAATCTTATACGTTTTGATAAGATCCCCTCTCATTCTTCTGAATTCCAATGAGTAGAGGCCCAACCTACTCAACCTTTCCTCATAAGTCAACCCCCTCATCTCCAGAATCAACCTAGTGAACCTTCTCTGAACTGCTTCCAAAGATATCATGTCCTTTCCTAAATATGGAAACCAAAACTGCACGCAGTATTCCAGGTGTGGCCTCACCAATACCTTATATGGATGCAGCAAGACTTCCCTGTTTTTTTTCTCCATCTCCTTTGCAATAAAGTCCATTGGCCTTCCTGATCAATTGCTGTATCTGCATACTATCCTTTTGTGTTTCATGCACAAGTACCTCCAGGTCCCGCTGTGCTGCAGCACTTTGCAATCTTTCTCCATTTAAATAATAATTTGCTCTTTGATTTTTTTCTGCCAAAGTGCATGACCTCACACTTTCCAACATTATACTCCATCTGCCAAATTTTTGCCCACTCACTTAGCCTGTCTATGTCCTTTTGCAGATTTTTTGTGTCCTCCTCACACATTGCTTTTCCTCCCATCTTTGTATCGTCAGCAAACTTGGTTACGTTACACTCAGTCCCTTCTTCCAAGTCGTTAATATAGATTGTAAATAGTTGGGGTCCCAGCACTGATCCCTGCGGCACCCCACTAGTTACTGATTGCCAACCCGAGAATGAACCATTTATCCCGGCTCTCTGTTTTCTGTTCGTTAGCTAATCCTCCATCCATGCTATTATATTACCCCCAACCCCGTGAACTTTTATCTTACGCAGTAACCTTTTATGTGGCATCTTGTCCAATGCCTTCTGGAAGTCCAAATACATCACATCCACTGGTTCCCCTTTATCCACCTTGTTTGTTACATCCTCAAAGAATTCCAGCAAATTTGTCAAACATGACTTCCCCTTCATAACTCCATGCTGACTTTGCCTGACCAAATTTTGCTTTTCCAAATGTCCTGTTACTGCTTCTTTAATAATGGACTCCAATATTTTCCCAACCATAGATGTTAGGCTAACTGGTCTATAGTTTTCTGCTTTTTGTCTGCCTCCTTTTTTGAATAGGGGCGTTATTTTTGCAGTTTTCCAATCTGCTGGGACCGCCCCAGAATCCAGGGAATTTTGGTAAATTACAACCAATGCATCCACAATCCCTGCCGCTACTTCTCAAGACCCTAGGATGCAAGCCATCAGGTCCAGAATATTTATCTGCCTTTAGTCCCATTATCTTACTGAGCACCGTCTCCTTAGTGGTTGTATTAAGTTCCACCCCCCCCATAGCACCTTAACTATCCACTGTCGGAATATTGTTAGTGTCCTCTACTGTAAAAACTGATACAAAATACTTGTTCAGAGTTTCTGCCATCTCCATGTTCCCCATTACTAATTCCCCGGTCTCGCCCTCTAAGGGACCTGCATTTACTTTAGCCACTTTTTTTCCTTTTTGTATACCTATAGAAACTCTTACTATCTGTTTTTATATGTTGTGCTAGTTTACTTTCATAATCTATCTTTCCTTTCTTAAATCATTTTTTTAGTCATTCTTTGCTGGCTTTTAAAAGCTTCCCAATCTTCTGTCCTCCCACTAGTTTTAGCCACTTTGTGTATGCTCTTGTTTTTAAATTGGATACCGTCCTTTATTTCTTTAGTTAGCCACGGATGGCTTTCTTTTCTCTTGCACCCTTTCCTCCTTACTGCCTGACCGAATTTTGCTTTTCCAAATGTCCTGCTACTGCTTCTTTAATAATGGACTCCAACATTTTCCCAACCACAGATGTTAGGCTAACTGGTCTATAGTTTGCTGCTTTTTGTCTGCCTCCTTTTTTAAATAGGAGCATTACATTTGCAGTTTTCCAATCTGCTGGGACCTCCCCAGATACTGTGTGCATTGCTATACAGATAGCTGAACTCATTTTTAATAGCAGTTCTTTTTACTTGATTTTTAACCATCTTTTTACTCTCCTATTCGATAATTCTATTTATTCCTTGGCTATCAATGTCCTCCTTTACTTTACTCTTTCCGATGCTCTCTTTTCCTGTTTTGATTATCTTTAGCTTGGTTTCATTTCTGGTAGATACCTCCCCCCATCTTACTAGTTCCTTGCACTCTATGCATTAGGCATCTAGTGTGCCTTAGCATCCATGTCTAACAATGCCAACAAATCATTCTATTTCCCATTGTAAGAAATTAAATTAGGCAGTGTAAATGAGCAATGGAACAGTCAGTATAGTGGCATGAGTACAATGCATTCAATTAGAAATCATCGAGAAGACACGGTTTGGGCTTCTTAGTGTTTGTGATCATGTTGGCCAATCTATAGTGATATCAATAACAGAAACTGCTGAATTAGTTTTGGATCTCTTTTTAGTTTTCTCTATTTTAACCATCACTCTCCTAAAGTTAGTGACTCAAGTTGTGGTAAAGTTCAACAAGAGCCAGCAGCCTTAGTGGTCCGCACTCATGTTACAATTCTTCGTTTGTGAGCCTGGGCAGTGAGTGTTGTCAGGCCATTCAACTGGAGGGAGGCTAAGTTCAAAGTTGTGATCATGCAATGTCTACACATGCAATTTCCAATAGAGGTCACAATGATCAGGAGTAAGAATCCTGGTTGATTCTTGCTCCCTAACCTAGTAGCACTGAAATCAATTGCAACACCCTCATTGTTGCCTAGATGAGATTAACCAACTGATTTCAGTTTTAACAAAATTCAAGTGCCATTTAAACAATGCTTGCCTAAATTTTCTGATTATACAACAAACCTCACCAACTGTCAGTGCATATGGATAAATTATGGGCAAGGTTCAGGTCATTATCGCTGTTTCCCTCAGTTTTACAACTATAGAAGATTTATAATAAATTTGCAGATGTTACTGTGCTAGCTAATCAAAATAATTTATCTTCAGTGATGTATAAATGAAACCATTTAGCCACCATCTTCAAGATGTCACGTTTTAACAGGGACAGGATTAAAAACAAAATCTATGTTTACAACATGAATAATGCACAGTAAAAAAATCAATTGATATCATTCACACATTGAACTGTATAAATTCTTGAAACTAATTCCCCAATATATTGAAAATTACACTATAGTACGGAATAACTGAAATAACTTAAAAATCAGATTCAGTTGGACAATTCCTATTTTGTAATGATCTCATTCACAGCTGGAAATCATATGTATTTTCTTTTTTAAATCAGGAAATAGTACAATGCTAATAGGTTTTCAGTCTAGTAAACTTGAATTAACATGGGCTTTACTTTGGAAAATCATAAATGGAACATTAATCATAACTTCAGCGTAAAGTTATACTGGAGCATGGCGTGGAATACTTTGATATTTGCTCCTGCAGCAGCTGCAAAGGTTGTCATTGTCCAGCAGAAGGTGTAGTTGTTCTTTCCTCTTTCTTTCTCACCAAGACCTGAGATCCTGCAGCCAGGATTACACAATGCCCTGAGGTTGCTGGTAGCTGATGAAGCAGGTATGCCCCAAAGGTCATCTGGAAAGAATCTGACTTCAGTTAAAAGGCCACAGATTATTTTTTTGACATGTTATTCAGTTATATCAAGAAAAAAATGACTTTGAGTTATTGGAACTGATGCTTCTGACTCCAAAATCATTGTTCCAGATCAAGAAAAACATAGATTTTTGTTTTACTCATCTGAAAATTTTTTTTTTTTCTGTTATATTTATTTAAGAACATAAGAATATATGGAACAAGAATGATTTCTCAGTCCATCAAGCCTATTGTTTCTGTAGGCCAATATACAAACAACCCTATTGTTGACTCAATCCCACCTACATAATCTAAAGAGGTTAAGGTTTAGAAATTACCCTATGCCCAAATAGGGCACACCTACCATTTTTTTAAGTTTTTCTCCGCCACAGTCCCTGGGGCGGAGATACCATAGAAATTCAGCACTTTGTTTTTTTTCTCCGTGGTACGGTTTTCCGGGGCAGAAGTGTCCTCACAGCCGGTCTGCCGCCCTGATCAGTCATCAGTCTGTTGCTAACACATCACAACGTCTCTCCCCTTCTGTTAAAGGGGAGAGCCACTGTGAACTCTGCAGCCATTTCAGTGGCGCCCACTGGGCCACAAGGGAGGGTTTCGGCCGGGCCAGCGGCCTGGCATCCAAGTAGGGGGTGCCAAGCTTCCTGTTGGCGGCACGGCCAAACCCAGATGCATAATTGTCGGGCCGACCTGGCAGTTGGCCGACAAAAAAGAATAACATGGCGGCCGCGGCAGTGCGCCCTCCCCTTTAAGGGCAGTTGTGTCGCCACTTCACATTGAGTGCACCGACAGCAAAAGCTGTTGTGGGTACCAGCCAGTGGTGGGGCCTCTCCCGCGGTGGACACCACTCCACTCCTGAGGAAGGGCAATTTCTAAAATGGCGGCCTGGCCTCTCCACGGAGAGTCGGCGGCCATTCTGCGCCGCACCGTGCCCGCCGCTTTCCGGCAGTCAATGGCCTTATCAAAATGGCCAATTTTGGCCTCTTAGTTTCATGTAAAAATATTCCTCAATGCTCAAAGACAATCAAGCATAACTCTTGTATATTTGGATTTCCAAAAGGCATTCAATAAGATGCCACCAAGGAGCTGTGGATGCTCAGTCATTGAGTATATTCAAGGCTGAGATAGATAGATTTTTGTACTCCAGAGGAGTTGAGGGATATCGGGATAGGGCAGGAAAGTGGAGTTGAGGTCGATGATCAGCCATTATCTTATTGAATGGTGGAGCAGGCTCAAGGGGCCGTACGGCCTACTCCTGCTCCTAATTCTTATGTTCCAACTTTGAGGTCAGCCAGACAAAATTAAGGGGTAGAAATTTACCTCCGCCTGAAACGAAGCACACCTTCCATTTTTTGTTGTTTTTCTCTTCCGCATGGGTTGTGGCAGAGGTGTCATCGATATTCGGCATTTGGACCTTTTTTTTTTGCTTGGAGCGGATGTAGTTGCCGCTGAGGGGTGTAAGTGCCATTGCAGTGGCTCGGCCACCCCGATCACTCATCAGCGCGTCGCTGACGACATCAGTGTGACGCGTAAGTGCCGTGTTGACCCGTCACACAGTCTCTCCCCTTCAGTTAATGGGAAGAGCCGCTGCGAGCTCTGCATATTTTTAAGTTAGGTCCACTGGGCCACCAGGGAGGGTTTCGGCCGGGCCAGCAGCCTGGCACCCAAGAGGGGGTGCCAGGCTGTCTGTTGGCAGCCTGGCCGAACCCAGGGGCATAATTGTGAGGCCAACCTGGCAATCGGTTGTGGGTTGGAGACATTGCTGCAGCATTTAAATGAGGCCCGGAAGTTAAAATGGCCTGGGCCTCATGCTGAACTCAAAGCAAGAGTTTCCCTCCCTCCCGCCTAGCCTCCTCCACTCTGATCGTGCCCTGAGTTAAAATCAACCCTCAGCTGTTCACTGAAGCTCTGTTCTGATGTTAAAAAAAGTCTACTAAAGTGCTTTATGGGATAATCACAGATTGTGTCATGAATTAAAGATTTTTTTGTAAAATTTATAATAACCACAATTTGCTTGAAGATGCTGATTATTTTCTTTTGATCTCATTAATGCCTTTGGTTTATAAAATGAAGAAAAAAAGAGAAGGGTCGATCACTTTTATCAAACTTTTCAAAAATTAGCAGGGTTATGTTATTAGTTAATTGCTTGTGGGAAATTTCTGTTATTCAAAGTCATCAATATTGAAACGCTCCAATAGCTTTGTTGCCATCATGAAGCATTCTTTAAATGTAGATAGATTTGGAATCCCCACCGTGAGAACTGAACTTGAAAAGGAAAGATTTGCAGATCTATGGGGAAAGAGGAGGGGAGTGGTACTAATGGGATAGCTCTTTCAAAGAGCTAACACAGGCACGATAGGCCGATAGGCCTCCTTATGTACTGTATGATTCTATGAACTCCATCTCTGCATTTGAGGAAAATACTTTACATCGAAACTGTTCAAGATTAAAAGCAGAACAGATTCACATTTCCAGTAAAAAGGTTTTCCATGTTTTTTTGTTTCATTCTCCTTTTTATAACAATAACATAAAATAGCATAACCTGCATGTGATCTTGAAAGAAAAAAACTTTAAAAGGGAAAAAAGGTCCACTTTTATTTATATAGAGAAGCATGGAATGAGAAGCTATCAGTTCCACTCCTTTGACAGACCATGTACAATCCACCGTATCCTACCCCAGCCATTTAATCTCGAGGGAAGATGCAGAAATACTCCTGATCCCAGACAACTGAGTGAACTAAGAATATTTACCCATTTCAACAGATAACCCAGTCTCACCTCTCTTCCTGGCAGCACAAGAATCCTCGGCCTACATTATCGGTCACATAGTGCCTGTTTTTTGGGTGCTAAACAGCCTCCTAAGCCTCCAATAAAGCAAGCAGGATGTGCACGCTCATTACAAGCCGGAAATGTGCCGCCTGCCATATTGATATACGCAACAAAAAAAATGGCGTCTAAAGCTCATGCCTGAAATTGGCATTAGGTCCTTTGCATATGCAAATAAGAGGCCTAACGACTGTTTGAAGCCCCCTCTGTAAGACTGGTTTGCCCTGAGACAGCCAGCGCTGGCTGCACTCAGGAAAACCAGATATACATGCCGCAACCAACAAGGTAAGATTTTAAAATATACATACATGTGGAACTAGGAGGAGCAGGAATGCTCTTCCCGACACCACATTCAAAGTATGCGGGCCGCTGCTGGCTCCCACTATTTTCCCCCTCCACCCCAATCACCACCGCTATCCTTCCGATCTGATCGTCCCCTCTTCCCAGTACCCTTTCATCACTTACCTGAGGGCCACTACTGGCATTGCCGCAGCAACCCGATTTTCCATTTCACTCAAGTTCTGATATAAAAAACCAACTTGCATTTATAGAGCGCGTTTAATGCCGAGAAACATCCGAAGGTGCTTAACAAGGCAATAATCAAAATCATGGACATTATGCCAAGAAAAGAGATATTAGGAAGGTGACCCAAAGCTCAGTCAAAGAAGTGGGTTTTAAGGAGGGTCTTTAAAGAGGAGAGGAAGATGGAGAGCGGGGAGGGATTTAGGGAAGGAATTTCAAAACGTGGGCCAAGAAATTGTACTTCCACCCAAAACGGACGATTGCTTTGTCCGCCGGTCCCCGACCTCATTTGCACTAACTAGGTGAGCAGCATACACCAATCACCCAATTCTGCCTGACTCTGATGCTGAGCTGGCCCACAGATAGGTCCTGGCAGTCGGGTTGCCAACTCTGGTTGAATTTATTCCTGGCGGTTTCATCCCATGAACTCCTACCTCGGCCTTTTGGCTAAGATCAAGTGTAGTACCGTTTCTGACCAGCCACCATGACCCCAGGGTGGTTCCTCCCTGGTCAGGAAGGTATATGCTTGCATTTTTGGAAACAGGAGGTGGGTGGGGAGGTTTGACCCATCCACCTCCACGGAGGTGTGTGGGGGACCTGACCCATCCACCTCCATGGCACGAACCTGGTATTGCAGTACTTCCAGGAACGGTGCAGTGGCTCTAGGCCTTTTGGCTAAGAGCATTGGCGCAGAGTGATCCTTGGCATGTGCAAGGTGACCTCTGGCGTTTGTGATTTGACAAAGAATTGGAACGATTGGCTACGAATTTAAAAAAAAAAAAAAAACTCCTACCTCCAACTGCCCCACCCTCACCCTCCCGTCATTGATCGCCCAACACATCCATCCTTATGGCACACTGCCATTTCGTGTCATTAGAAAGTGAAGTGACTCTTCATTATCCAACTGAATGATTCTCGACTGTCAGTCAATGATCCCTTTTTCCCATCTCCAATATTTTTATAGCTAGTAAACAGAAGTGTTCAAATAAAATGAAAAAGAAACACACAATTTTTTTTAATGCCTCTATGATTTCTCTCCCTGGTTGCTCACAGCAGTGTCCTGAAGATTAATCTTCAATTTCTGGTGACTTCAGGCCAATCCTGGAGGGTAGGGAGGGAGGGAGAGGGAATTTGGCCCTTCATCCTTCATTTATCCTCAAAAAACAAGCAAAACAATGTTGAATTTCCATGGGGCCTAGACAGCTTAAGTAACAGTGACCAAATCAGTGTTGGTATAAATCAGGTTCTCTAAGGGATGGTTTGCCTCTGGTTTTCTTCAGCCACAAACTGAGCTAACCTAGTATAATTAGAGAAGCTTGAATCTTGTGCCTGAAGCATTCCCATATACTAAACTAGGCTTACCTCATCATGTCTCAACACATGGGAGGCATAAAACATTGATGTTAAATCTTGAGAGAGCATTTTCACCTCAATTAGGAGTTTGCAGGCAGGTTTAATTCTCAGAACATTCTGATCTCAACATTACCCACATTGACTGTAGCAGAATACATTTTATTTGCTGCAACACAACATTTTTGAAAGCTGTTTAAAAAAAATTAAAAGGCAGGACTCTGCCTTTTACTACTATTCAGTGACTCCTTCTGGAAAGGAATATGTGGTTGAGGTCAGGATCAGTTGAATGGCAAGTTAGTTCTTGTATTGAACAGTGGTTAGACCATACTTGGAGTACTGTGCATAGTTTTGGACTCCATATTATAAAAGGAATATAGAGGCACTGGAGAAGGTACAAAAAGGATTCACAAGGATGATACCAGAACTGAGAGGATATACTTGATAGAGGTCTTTAAATTAATGAAAGCGTTTGATAGAGTAGACATGGAGAAGATGTTTCCACTTGTGGGGAGTCCAAAACTAGAGGTCACAAATATAAGATAGTCACTAATAAATCCGATAGGGAATTCAGGAGAAAATTATTTACTCAAACAGTGGGAAGAATGTGGAACTTGCTGCCACAAGGAGTAGTTGAGACAAATAGCATAGATGCATTTAAGGGGAAGCTAGATAAGCACATGAGTGAGGAAGGAATAGAAAGATATGCTGATAGGGTTAGATTAAGAGCATTGGGAGGAGGCTCGTGTGGAGCATAAACGCCGGCCTAAGCCAGTTGGCCCGGATGACCTGTTTCTGTGCTGTAGATTCACTGTAACTCGATGTTCTCACTAACTAGACTCACACATGACATGAGGGCTGCCAACAACTCTCTTAGAACTGACAAGAATCAGTGTCTTCAGGAGCATATGGCAGAAATGGGGAGAGAATTAGGGAGAAAACTGAATCTGCTTCCCACTGCTTCACAGTGCAGTTTATCAGTGTTGATTGAACACACTGCACCACAGCATGTGATTAACAGTAGTAAATTAGGAACAGTGAAGTGATGACATTCTGAATGGATCATTGCCCTGTCTTGCGAAACTCTTTACATTGTTTCCTCTTTAACACAACAAACTGATACACAATTGTCAGTTTTAATGGGCCCAAGTTTCCACATGATTTGCGCCTGATTTTTAGGAGCAACTGGTGGAGAACGGACTTTCTTAGAAATCGCAATTCTCCACATTTTTTTTTCTGCAGTTCTAGTCAGGTCGAACAGTTCTACTTTGGAACAGAATGTTTTCTTCAAAAGGGGGCGTGTCCGGCCACTGACGCCTGATTTCAAAGTTTCCACAGTGAAAACGTACTCCAAACTAACTTAGAATGGAGCAAGTGAAGATTTTTGTAGAACTGAAAAAACCTGTTCTACACATTAAAAAATCAGGCGCAGGTTACAAATCAGGCGTCCAGAACGAGGTGGGGGGAGGGGGGGGGGGGGAAGGGAAGTCATTAAATTCTACAATCAATCCTTATTTATACTTCTACAAACATTATACAAATAAATCCAACCTGAATAAACATTTATAAGCAAAGAAAAGATTAAATAAACCATCTTCCTACCTGTGTGAAAGTGCTTCAGTCAGCTCAGTGATGTGGCGTCGTTCCCGCGAACGGGAGGGAGGGAGGGAGGGAGGGGCAGTAAGCAGGAAGCCTCAGTGCTGATGTACTGATGGCAATGTGGTTTTATTAAAAAATGTTAAAAAATTAAACAGCTACAAAGAACTACAAAAATGGCCGAGTGCCAATGTTTCCTTCACACTGCCCGTGCGCGAACGCTCCAACGCGCACGCGCAGCCGGCAGGAAAAAAACTAATTTAAATAGTACCCGCCCCCTCCCACTTACAAAATCGGCGCGAGTGTAGGCTCCGCCCCCCCTGGGCGCCGCGCCAAACAGACAAGGAGCTGCAGGGCTCTCCAGAATCGCGATTTTTTTTTCCGCCGCCATTGGGCGCCCATCTTGGAGGGGCGCCTGTTTTTTATCATGTGGAAACTTGGGCCCAATATATTTAACTTTTTTTTAAAAAGAGGAGGTAGCAATTACCTTTCTGTCCCTGGTTGAAGACAGAGTCTGCAGAGGTTCGGTGCTCCTTTTTCCATTCTCTTGGTTAATGCAAATCATTTGGCATCTGCTACACAGCCCTACAATCTGTAAAATTTCAATATTCGTCATGATAGTGAATATTTTGTGTCATAAAAAGACAGCTTCTCCTATCATTCATAATCAACTATGTGCTGGTAATGAGTTCAAAATAAATGTATGAGTACTTGATAATAGAAAATGTATGAGTGCTAGATTACAGAACCAATAGTTACTCATTTAGGCCTGGGATGCAAACAATTTTTTTCTTACTCTGCTTTCTGGTTTGCAGTAATCAGTTGCAAATTTGGGGGTGGGGGGTGGGTTGGAGAAATCAAAGGATTTGTACCTATGGTTCAATCATTTCATTTTCATCATCCCTGTTATTTGATACATGGAGTACTTCTGTTCAAAGAATGTACAGCAGTTTTTATACTTTTGTATGCTACACTCTCATGTTAAGAATTCAGACTATATCTGAGTCCATGTGCTTTTGTTCACAGTTTTCTCTTTAACCTGCCTGGAATAATTTTCAACCCTTGGGCTTTGATTCTTTTTAAAGTAGAATGGACTCTTGGATATAAGGCATTCTCTATAGTTGCTAGCAATTTCTGTGGGCGTTCTACCAATTCACCCCATAACTTTGGCAGAGGATTTGGAGGAAACTTTGGGGAAATGGTATAAATGGCTGTTTATGTTCGTTCTCTGGGATTTTTGCTGATCTTCTGCCAAGGTTACTGTGGAATATTGGGGAACCCCTGCAGAAATTCTACCCCTTAATATTTTACGGTTGAGCAGAGGAGCCTCCACTCTTTCAAAATATCATGAGAGACTCTGCATACATTTATAAGTTGCCCAGGATGTCCAAAGAACCACACAAGCATAACGTGGCTTCACAATGCACATTCACTGTGCTCCATACAAGAGTGTGAAATAGGATCTCCATTGGAGTTTCACACTAGTACATTCTGCATAGTGGGACCCAACGCCAGAGTTATCGGCCCTGAAAATCCATAGGGCCATTTACACTGTGCCCTGCAAATGGGACCTCTGCCCGCTGATTGCCTGCAGCACTAACCTTGATAGAGAACGCAGGATCAACTAAGTTAAATGCCCACTGGTGTTTTAGTAATGCAACCCCCATGTAACACAAGGAATACTGTGCAAGTGGGTGCAAAAAATGTTTATAGCAGGCTTATAAAAAGGCTGAATGGTATAAAGATTGTAGCAGCCAGCTGGGGTAGCAGCGAGGAAGTACTGGACATATGCAAGGCTGAGGTAACTGTTATGTATGGAGAAAGAGTCAGACTGACACTGTGAGCTCAAAGTAAAGTGTGACCGTAGTCTTTTATTGCAGGTCTCCAGAGTGCCTCTCCAACCTGTGAGGCCTCCTTAAATACCTGTGCTCCCAAGGGATTATGGGATCCCTTGGGACGGCAGGGGATGAGCCCTCTGGTGGCTGTACAGAGTAAATAAAAGTTTACATATATAACAACACTCCCCCCGCCAAAGTCAATAGTGTAACTATTTACAATGTGAGTCGATCTGTGGCCCTTCTTGCCCTGGTTGATTGTCTCGGTGTGAAAGCTGGTATTTTTGGATCATTTGTTGGGCCCTCGCTGGGCTGCTGTGCAGCTGGCCTTGCTGGGCTGCCTGGTGTGTTGGGTCCTGCTGGGCTGCTGTGGATGATGGGTTTTGCTTCGTGGTCAACCGTGATGCCGGTTGCCACTGGTTTGTATGTTGGTCCAAGGTGGGTTGCTCAGGATAGTCCGTGAATCTGAGTTTGATTTGGTCCAAGTGTTTCCGGTGAATGAGTCCATTTGAAAGTTTGACCTGAAACACCCTGCTCCCCTCTTTGGCCACGACAGTGCTGGGAAGCCACTTGGGACCTTGTCCATAATTCAATACAAATACAGGATCATTGATTTCAATCTCACATGACACATTTGCGCTATCATGGTATGTACTTTGTTGAAGCCGCCTGCTCTTTACCTGTTTATGTAGATCAGGGTGAACTAATGAGAGCCTTGTCTTAAGTGCTCTTTCCATGAGCAGTTCAGCAGGTGGGATCCCAGTGAGCGAGTGGGGTCTTGTGCGGTAGCTAAGCAGGACTCGGAATAGGCAAGTCTGCAGTGAGCCTTCAGTTACCCTCTTCAAGCCTTGCTTGATGGTTTGCACTGCTCTCTCTGCCTGACCATTGAACGCTGGTTTAAACGGGGCAGATGTGACATGTTTGATCCCGTTACGGGTCATGAATTCTTTGAACTTGGCACTGGTAAAACATGGCCTGTTGTCATTCACCAGGCCGTGAGTGACAAATATAGCCCGCAGGCTTTCAGTAGTGGCAGCGGACATGCTAGCCGACATTATCTCACATTCAATCCACTTGGAGTACGCGTCTACAACCACAAGGAACATTTTACCCAAGAACGGGCCTGCATAGTCGACATGTACCTTAGACCACGGTTTGGAGGGCCAAGACCATAAACTTAGCGGCGCCTCCCTGGGTACATTGCTTAACTGCGAGCATGTATTAGATCTGTGAACGCAGGACTCTAAGTCCGCATCGATACCGGGCCAGCACACGTGGGATCTGGCTATTGCTTTCATCATTACGATGCCTGGGTGGGTACTGTGGAGGTCACTGATGAAGGTGTCTCTGCCCTTCTTGGGAACCACTATACGATTGCCCCACAGAAGGCAGTCTGCCTTCATCTTTGCGCCGCTGGAACGGCTGTATCTCTTCCTGCATTTCCACTGGGACACTGTACCAGGTCCCGTGAAGCACACAGCTTTTGACTAGGGATAATAAGGGGTCCTGGCTCACCCAGGTTTTGATCTGCCGGGCAGTGACGGGTGATTGCTCACTCTCAAATGCTTCCATAACCATGGCTAAATCTGTGGGCTGTGCCATTTCCATCCCCATGGTGGGCAATGGCAGCCTACTGAGAGCATCGACGCAGTTTTCTGTGCCTGGCCTGTGGCAGATGGCGTAGTTGTATGTGGACAACGTGAGTGCCCATCTCTGGATGCGGGCCGATGCATTGGTATTTATCCCTTTACTTTCAGAAAACAGGGATATGAGTGGCTTATGGTCAGTTTCCAATTCAAATTTTAGCCCAAACATTGATGTATTTTCTTTACCCCATAGACACACGCTAACGCTTCTTTCTCAATCATGCTGTACGCTCTCAGCCATAGACTGACTCCTGGATGCACAAGCAACTGGTTGCAGTTTCCCAAAATCATTAGCTTGTTGCAATACACACCCGACGCCATATGACGACGCATCACATGCTAGTACCAAACGCTTACATAGATCATACAACACAAGCAATTTGTTTGAGCATAACAATTGTCTCACTTTTACAAAGGCATTTTCTTGGCTTTTGTCCCAAACCCATTCGTCCCCTTTTCGTAGTAAGACATGCAGTGATTCTAACAGTGTGCTGAGACCCGGTAAGAAGTTACCAAAGTAGTTTAGGAGTCGTAGAAACGACCGTAGTTCCCTCATGTTCTGTGGCCTTGGTGCGTTCTCGATTGCCTCCGTCTTCGAGTCAGTAAGGACACGGACCTCTGGGGAGGCATGATCAGCAGAGCGAGGGGAGGGAAAACCACTCCAACGGTACCCTGCTCCTGGCAAAATGCCTAGAACACAACCTTGTCATCACCAACACCTTGTTCCGCCAGAGGGACAAGTACCAAGTATCATGGCAACAACACCCTCGCTCGTCATTGTTCAAGCGAGGGATCGCAAGGACGTGCGCATCACCCGCCCCATGACAGGAGCAGACGACTGCTGGCTGGACCACCGCCTAATCTGTTCAGTCATCAACATTAATATAGCACAAAAGCGACGACAGCAACAGAAGCAATGCCGCAGAAAAATCAGCGCCAGGGCACTCAAAGACCCAGCTAAGAGAGCCCTGTACAGCCAGCGTCTCACTGCCAACTTGGCAACTCTCGATGACCCTGAGACGCAGAGTGCCTCCAGGCCACCATAACCAGTGCCTGTGAAGAGATGCTCAGTCACTCAACCAGGAAACACCAGGACTGGTTTGATGAGAATGACCAGGAGATCCAGGAGCTAATAAACCACAAGCGCAGGGCATTTCTGAACTTAAAACAGCAACCCAACTCGGGAGCAGCAAAGCAGCTCTACAGACGGTTGAAGGCCGAGGACCAACAAAAAACCCGTGACCTAAAGAACAGATGGTGGATGGAAAAAGCACAGGAGATTCAGCAGCTAACTGACAGCCATGACGTGCGAGGATTCTTCACCGCAGTCAAGTCCACCTACGGCCCAAGCACCCAAGGCCCCACCCCATTGCTGGTAAAGAATGGGGAGACACTCATCAAGGACACCGAAGCAGTCAGGGTCCGCTAGAAGGAGCACTTGG
Organism: Pristiophorus japonicus; assembly: GCF_044704955.1. Taxonomy (NCBI): domain Eukaryota; kingdom Metazoa; phylum Chordata; class Chondrichthyes; family Pristiophoridae; genus Pristiophorus; species Pristiophorus japonicus. Next base: position 180,838,763 of record NC_091981.1, read on the forward strand.
AAGATCTCCTCAATTGAGACATGAGTGTCCTCGACTCCATCCTGCAGCATGCTACCTGCCATCATCTCAGCAAAACCCCAACCCTGCATGAGGTAGAAAAGACCATCCATCAGCTCAAGAACAACAAGGCATCAAGAGCAAATGGAATCTTCACTGAGGCACTAAAGTGTGACGGAGAGGCACTATTAGCTCGAATGCATGATCTCATCTCATCTGGAAGGAGGAGTGCATGTCTGGAGATCTCAGAGATGCCGTAATCGTGAACATCTTTAAAAAAGGGGACAAGTCCGACTGTGGCAACTACAGAGGAATCACCCTGTTGTTGGCCACTGGGAAAGTCATCGCGAGAATTCTCCTCAACTGTCTTCTCCCTGTGGCCGAGGCGCTCCTCCCGGAGTCCGCTGAGGGGTACAATGGACATGATCTTCATGGCGGGACAACTGCAAGAGAAATGCAGGGAACAGCATCAACCCTTGTACATGGCCTTCCTTGACCTCACAAAGGTCTTTGACACTGTTAACTGCAAGGGAATATGGAGCGTCCTCCTCCATTTTGGCTGCCCCCAAAAGTTTGTCGCCATCCTCCACCTGCTCCATGACGACATTGAAGCCGTGATCCTGACCAATGGATCCACCACAGATCCAATCCACATCCGGACTGTGGTCAAGCAGGGCTACATCATTGCGCCAACTCTCTTCTTGATCTTCCTCACTGCAATGCTCCATCTCACGCTCAACAAGTTTCTTGCTGGAGTGGAACTAAACTATAGAACCAGTGGCAACCTGTTCAACCTTCGTCGCCTCCAGGCTAGATCCAAGACTGTCCCATCCTCTGTCGTCGAACTACGGTACACAGACGACGCTTGCATTTGCACACATTCAAAGCCTAAACTCCAAGCCATCATCAACATCTTCACCGAGGCATACGAAAGCATAGACCTTACACTAAACATCTGTAAGACAAAGATCCTCCACCAACCTGACCCCGCCACACAGCACTGCCTCCCAGTCATCAAAGTCCATGGCGCGGCCTTGGACAATGTCGACCACATTTCATACCTCGGGAGCCTACTATCAGCAAGGGCAGTCATCGACGACAAGGTCCAACAGCGCCTCCAGTGCACCAGCACAGCCTTTGGTCACTTGAGGAAGAAAGAGTTTGAAGATCAGGCCCTCAAATCTGGCATCAAGCTTATAGTCTACAGGGCTGTAGTGATACCCACCCTCCTGTCTGGCTCAGAGACGTGGACCATATACAGCAGGCACCTCAAATCACTGGAGAAATACCACAACGATGTCTCCGCAAGATCCTGCAAATCCCCTGGGAGGATTGATGCACCACGTCAGTGTTCTCGATCAGGCCAACATTCCCAGCATCGAAGCACTGACCACACTTGACCAGCTCCGTTGGGTCGGCCACATTGTCCACATGCCCGACACAAGACTCCCAAAGCAAGCGCTCTATTCGGAACTCTTACACGGCCAGCGAGCCACAGGCGGGCACAGGAAACGATTCAAGGACACTCTCAAAGTCTCCTTGATAAAGTGCAACATTCACACCGACACCTGGGAATCCCGAGCCAAAGGCCACCCTAAATGGAGGAAGAGCATCCATAGGGCACTGAGCACCTCGAGTCTCGTTGCCGAGAGCATGCAGAAAATAAGTGCAGGCAGTGGAAGGGGTGTGCGGCAAATCAGACTTCCGATCCACCCTTTCCTTCAACGACTGTCTGTCCGACCCGTGACAGAGACTGTAATTCCCATATTGGACTGTACAGTCACCTGAAACTCAATTTCGAGGGACTGCCTAAAATGATGATGATGATGATGGATTACTGAGTGCAAAAGGACTTGCAGGGTGTCACAGCAGTCCAGCAGTGTGTCTTCCAACAGGTGGCTAGGATTGCTGAGGTGCCACCCTGGTGGAGTGCCAATGGCTCCATGGTGCACAAATATGCTGCCCTCCCAAAGGAAGTCAGTATTCATCCTCACGCCCCTTGCCATTTGTAGGGGAGGACGAAAACCCCCTCATTTTACCCAGAAGGAAAAGGGCTGTGGGATCAGTCTGTGCTGTGAATTGAAACCAATACGGTTTGACCTTGGCAGAGCAGTGATTGGACGGGGGAGGACACCGGAGGGCCAATGATGGGACAGAGTCAGCCCGAAGCATGTGGCTTTCAAGCCAATGAGAGAGCACTTGCTCGAAAACTGTGGGACTGACCCATAGCCATTATCGGGCTATTGTCTTCCCCATGTTTACACTATGGAAGGAAATTATGCAGACATTTTGAAAACTAGGGAACCCAAAACAAACCAAGGGCCTACACAATGGCTACAGGAGGCCAACCAAATTAACACCTACTCAAACCTTGAGTAGGTTAGAAAACCTGAATTGGAAGAAAATTATGCCGACCTTCAGAAACCAGGGAACCCAAAACAACCCAAGGGCCTACACAATGGCTACAGGAGGCCAACGCAATCAACACCCATTCAAACCTTGAGTAGGTTAACATCAGTGGAAAAAACCCGCAATAATCTAAAACTGCTGCATTTTTCAAAATCACAAATTTTGGGAAGAATCGATTTCAGCAGGAGAGGTGGACTGGATAATCTGGCTATAAAAAGGGGTTTCTGACGCATTGTGTGTGGTTCCCTGCTCTCGTGATCCAACAATCAGCAAATCTCCCGACACTGAAGGAAAACCAGTGTCCGACGCCACCGAAGATAGAAGAAACAAACCACGAGACTGCAGAAAGGCATAGTAGTGAGTATAACCTCTGGTCCCCGGAACTCCCAACTCAGTTAGGCCAGGAAAGGTGGGAGGTTGGGCATTATACTGCTAAACTTGTGTAAAGATTTTCGTTGTGTCCGTTTAGTGGGATTTAGGGGGATTGTTTTGTTGGTGTATTACTGTTTGTTGAGATACACCTTGTCAAATAAATTGGAAGCTGAAGTTCCTCTTGGAATCACCTTGTCTCAGTTCTATTGTATTACATCTCCTGATCGTGAGTCTTATGTCAGAACAGTGTTAGGGAAGCTAGGAGTGCCTTGAAAATGCTCAACTGTGTGTCACAGGCTAGGGAAGAAGGGGTTAGGAGTGTTTGACACTCACAGGTGCCTCACAGGCTAGGCATAAGCTGTGGGGACGCACGAATCTCAAACCCCGCCTTCATAAGCTGTGGACACAGTCTCTCCAGGGGTGCTCTTGCAGCACTCAGGGTACCTCACAGGCCAGGCATAAGCTGTGAGGGCAGAAGCCCAGAGAGAGACACCCAAGGCACAACAACACTCCCTGAAAACCCCTTACAGAACATGGTGACCGTGGCAGGACATAAGCAAACAGGAGATGTTAATATAACAGATGAGGTGATAAGAGAGGAAACTAAAATGGAGGAGAGAATTTCCTCATACATTTTTGGCAAGGTGAACCTCACCAAACCTTGGGTGCAAGCCCTCACTTGGGCAGAGCGCCCAGTGGATGCTGCTGCCCAGTGGACAACAGGGAAGGACCACAACCGCAGGGTGGAAAAGGCCATCTGGCTTATCTGCTTCACCCGCCAAGCCCGAAAGCTCGACCAACGGGTGAAGGACTTGGAACAGAGTCTTCAGAAATCAGAGGAGCTCTCTGCTATCTGGGCTGTGGTTGGGGACAACCTGCTGGCTGAATTAGCTGAGGAGCAGCAAGGGAAGAGGCAGTTGGAGGAGATCTTCCTAAATAGCCGGGACTATCTTCAGTGTCAGGTCACTGAGACCAAGGGTAGTGAGGGGTCCCTCCGGGAACAGAACTCTCAGTACACCCAGAAAATTTGGGAACTAGAGAATAAATTAAAAGACGTACAGGCAGCCTATAAAGTGGCCAGCAGCAGTGAGTTTGCAGATCACGGTCCCTGCCAGGAGAGGATTAAAACTCTCACCCACACTCTATCCCAGGCAAAGGGGATGGTCGCCCTGATAGGACCCGGAGGGACAAAGGAGAGTATTGGGGATTAGAGGAGAATCCAAAGGCAAGAGACGCCCGACCACCTCCTGAGGCACCGGTGGTTTGTCCGGTGGGGTACCAGGAGCAGCGGGACATGCAGGTAGTAGCATACCCAGGGTTGGAGGCAGGACCAATGTGTTCCGCTCGGCAGCAGGGATGTGAGGCTCCAGCCGAGGGTCAATTAAGGACTGGATCAGGCGACTAGGCACTGTCTGCTGCACCGGGTATGGTGGGACAGCTGGAGGTAGAGGGACCAGCGCAGAAAGATCCTGAACAAGGGCAGATGTGCCCGGTCAGGCAGCGCAAGTACGGTCCTCCACAGGCAGGTGGCCAAGGTCGGGGAGCGCTGAGAGCAACTTTATTATTCCCCATGGAGTTCAATCACTCAGGGCCATGGTGGCCCATTTGGCCAAACTCACTCGCAGCGGGGACCCGTCTATCCACTTTATGGAGGTGATGCAGGCAGGGGAAATTAATGGGTGCAACGAGGAAGAGACAGCCAAGCTGCTGCTCTTCTCTCTGGACAGCAAATTGTACCAGGCCCTACCGGCAGAATGCTGGAGGGGACAGCGTACATTTACTGAGATCCAGAGGGCCGTCCTTGAGGCTATGGTTCGAAAGGACATGGCAGCTCGCAGGGGAAACCCCGCAGGCGTTTGCGGACAGGCTGTGGGTGGTATACCACGCAGCCTGTGGGGAGCTCCTCGACTGGGCGAATCTTTCCGCGGTACAGACTGGCCGCTGGCTGAGGATGCTGGTGGCAAACTTCTTGCCCCAGCTCAAGGCCAGGGCAGAACTGTGGTTCGATTCCCGGGACCCCAACCTCACCGAGGAAGCAGTGGTCAGGCAACTGGCACTGGTCCAACGGAATGGAGGAGGGGAGGAGGAGAAAACCTCCAAAGGTCGGGTAAATGAAGTAAAACCCAACTCGATTCCCAAAAGGGAATGGCACCAGGAGGGTGGCCGCTCGTCTGATAAGGAGGGAGTGTGCTACGGGTGCGGGAAAGCTGGCAATTTTAAAAGGGATTGCAGGAGCCCAGTAAAGAGATATGGGGGGAGAAGTTCTTTAGGAGCCGCCCAGAGTGGGGGAAGTGGAGGGAGCTCCTCACCATCCCTTGATGAGATAGTAGCTGCAGTGAGGACAGCGCTGGAGGGGACTGGGAAGGTAGCCACGGCAACAGGCAGGGAAACACCAGCAACCCTGCCGTGACTAGCCCAGACCCAGCCTGCATACCTGTGCCCACTAGAATACAACCCCTGGGGACGAGCCTGGGTTAAGATGGAGGTTGAGGGTGTATTGGGTACTTACCTTTTGGACACTGGTGCTTCCAGCACGATAGTCCATTCGGAGGACCCCGCAACCTCACCTCTATCAAACGGGGTGCCGTATCAACTAGTTGGGTTCACAGGAAATGAGAAGGTTGTGTTTTTCTCAGTCCCGCTCGCAGTTCATTTAGGAGCACTCCAAACACAATGGAATTGCGTTCTGATGAACTGGGAGCAGGTGGGAAAAGGGATCTTGGGGGCTGATTTCATCATCGCTCGCCAGATCCTAGTAGGCTTGAGGAATCACTGTCCATGGGGCACAGTGGGCACGGGAGCAGAGGAAGAAGTCATGGTTATTGATAAGAAACAGGGAAAAGGGACTCTGTGTACAATGAAGCCAAAAGGGGGTTACGACCTGGAGGTTCTGGTCGGTAACACCCCGGCCGAGTACCGGGCCTATGTGCAAGCAAATCTTGCAGCATTTGCCACCCATAAACACGATTGTGGGAGAGTCACAGGAGTGGAGGTTAGAATAGATGGGGATCCCATGTCCCGCCCGCAAAAGCAGTATGGCTTTCCCCAAGAGGCAGAAGCAGACTTGGAGACAGCTTTAAGCTCGCTTGTCGAGCAGGGTGTTTTGAGACCCATAGCCACCCATGTCAACTCCCCGCTTTGGCCGGTTAGGAAACCGGACAATTCTTGGAGGGCTACGGTGGATTATAGGATGCTCAATAAAAACATCCCAGCTTGTGCTCCCACAGTAGCGGCGGTTGCGGATCTGATAGGGGAAATCCCTGCATCCGCAACCATGTTCACAGTGTTGGACATATCCAACGGGTTCTGGTCTATCCCTGTACGGAGGGAAGACCAGTACAAGTTTGTCTTCACCTTGAGGGAACAGCAGTATACATGGAGCTGCCTCCCACAGGGCTTTCATAATAGTCCCAGCATCTTTCACCAATGCATGGCGAACTGCTTAAAAGGCTTCAGCCAACCACACCAGCTGGTCCAGTATGTGGACGACCTGTTGTTGTTCACAGACAGCAGTGAGGAAAACGGTCCACTGCTGGCCGAACTGCTGGTCTTACTGAAGGAATGGGGTTTTAAAGTTAACCCCAAGAAAGCCCAGATAGGTCTAGGAGAGGTAAAATTCCTGGGCCTGACGATAAGGGCAGGAGAAAGGGCCATTGATGAGGCTAGAAGAAAGGCAGTGCAGGAACTCCCTGTCCCTAGGGATGTGTCGGGGGTAAGGTCTTTCCTGGGAATCACTGGCTACTGTAGGGACTTCATCAAGGACTATGCAGCCACTGCCGCCCCTCTGCTCAGACTCCTACATAAGGGGGTCGAGTGGGAATGGGACGAGGGCTGTGAGGCAGCATTTGTCCATCTTAAGATAGACCTGCAGGTAGCACCAGCCCTAGGGGCAATTGATGGGGGGGGAGGAATTCTTCCTGGAGGTGGCAGCCAGTGGTGACAGCTTAAGTGCAGTGTTGCTCCAGGGGCGAAACGGTCAGCTGAGACCAGTGGTGTACTCCTCCAGGGTCCTCACGGAGGTAGAAAAGGGATACTCCAGTTGTAAGAGGCACTTGCTTGCCACCCACTGGGCAGTAAAGAGAGCTCAGATCGTCTCAGACCGGAATATCCCCCATTACACTCCTCACCCATCATACCCCGACGCAGATGCTGTTGGATGGGAGGATTAAGGACGGGACAGTGAGCAGTGCTAGAATCACTCGCTGGACCCTCCTCCTCTCCCAAATGACTTTAAAGGTCAAGGGCCTCTGCGAGCCCAGGCTCGCAGCAAATTTAATCTATCCAGGGCAGCTGCATAGATGCTCTGTGGAGGGGGTATGGGACATCAACTTTGGATTTCGGGCAGGGATACACCCCACAGGCCGCGAGATCTACGTTGATGGCTCCAGTTCAGTGTCCGCGGGTACAAGACTCACGGGCTGCGGAGTTTGGGATCCCAAGGCAGGGATTGCCTTGGCTCTTAAACTTCCATGCACCCTGAGCGCCCAGCAGGCGGAACTCTCGGCGGTGATGTATGTGGTCACACACCCCGAGGAATTCCCTACTCCATACACGATTTGCTCGGACAGCATGTTCACTTGCAATTCGTGTACAGAGTATCTGGCGATTTGGTCACGCCGGGGGTACACCTCTGCGGATGGGAAGCCCCTTGTGACCAAACCACTGCGAGAAAAGATCGTGGCTGCAGTGGGAGAAACCGGGGATGTATATATCCATAAGGTAAAGGCCCACTCCAAAATTGAGCCACGGGGGGAAGGTAACCAACAGGCAGACCTGCTGGCAAGGGAAGGTGCTCGTACAGGTCACCCATGGACCCATACGAGGCAGGCAGGATAGCAGCAGCAAGAAGCAAGCCAGGGACACAAGGGAGTGTAGGGCCGGCTGCGGCCCCGGACCTTAAAGTAGTCCAGATGCAGGATCCGGTCCTGAAGGCTGCCTTGGCTGCGATTAAAAGGGGGGGAAAAGGCGGAGGGCCCATACAGTGCTGCAGATATTGCTGTGCGGGAAGGCATGTTGTTTAAAGGGGACAAATGGGTAGTGCCGCCACAACACCGGAGGGAATTCCTTCAGCTGGCCCATGACGGTCCAGGTGCGGGACACCCTGGGCCGGAATCTACCTGGCAACGGGTAGAAAAGGCAGGGTGGTGGCCAGACCTCCGGGAAGACGTCCGCGACTTCTGTGCGGGCTGTCTGGTTTGCGCTGCAAACAACCCGGATCCCCAGAAAAGGAAGGTGTCTATGGGACACGTCAGGCGGGTAGAGGGACCATGGCAGTCGATCCAGATCGACTACATCGGACCCCTACCGGCCGCCCAGGGAGGTTATAAATACTGCCTCGTCCTGGTGGATGTGTTTTCCAAGTGGGTGGAAGCCTTCCCTTGCCGAACAGCTACCGCGGTGGGGACTGCAAAAATCCTGGTGAGGGTGGTGTTCTCTCGGTGGGGTCTACCTCAAATCGTGGAGTCCGACCAGGGAAGCCACTTCACCGGCCAGGTGATGCAGGCCACCCTAAAGGTGCTGGGGATAAGAGCCAAATGGCATGTCGCCCACAACCCTCAGTCCTCAGGCCCCGTAGAACGCCTGAACCGGACCCTAAAGGAAAGGCTGCGCAAGGAGACGGGAGACCCACCGAACAAGTGGGTGGAGGTCTTACCGTTGGTCCTCATGGGAATCCGGGCCAGTCAGTCAAAGAGCACAGGGTACTCACCCCATGAGCTGATGACTGGCCGGATCATGAGAACCCCAGTGCATGTGTTGGTGCCGGTTCTCACCGAAGGGCAGCTTCGAGAGGTGAACCGGGACCGCTTCGTCAGGAATCTGTTTGAACAGCTTCAACAGATTCACTGGCAGGCGGCCAACAACATGGGTAAACAGCACCGTACCAGTCGGCTGCTGCTGGAACCCCGCAGTCACCATGATTGGGAGGTGGGCGACCAGGTGATGGTGAGAAGCTTCGCCCGGGTCGGGGTATTTGAACCACTGTATATGGGACCATACAGCATAGTCGACAAGGCTAGCCCTATGGTCTATGCGGTTCGATTGCCTTGCCGGGTGAAGTGGTATCACATTAATCAGTGGAAATTGTTTGACCCCAAAAGAGGTAAAAAACAGAGGGGACGAGCAAGGGAAGGGAATCAGGCACTGGGGGAAGAACAGGCCCCGGTGGATTTGGAGGCTCAGGAGGAGGCAGCGGGCCCCGAAGCTCTACAGCCGGGGCTGGTTCACTGCTCCTGTAAGGATATCCCACCACTGGGTAGAGGTTCCCAGCCCACTAACAGAAGTAAGGAGAAAGGCTCTACCATTAGCAAGGTCCAAGGGGAAGCTGAACCTCCCATGGTGGATCAGCTGGGGCTAGCCCAAGAGGTGGAGGAGATAGCATTGCAGCCCATAACATGGGACTCTGCACCGACAGTAAGGAGGAGTAACAGAGTGCCACAGCCCAGGGCGTTGTGGTCCCCTGTTTACTTAGCTCCCCGCCCCAGACCGAGAAGGCGAAAGGCAACAGGGAGAGTGCTCTGTTGCACTAGCAAGGGTCTCCCACCGATTATCAGGGGCTCGGGAGGGTCTTGGAGGGCAGCACAAGACTCATTAAGGGGGACTATACGAGCTCCTCAGCGGAGGGCATCCTGGTCCCCAGGGTACGGTCAGCCGAGTGGTCGATGACGCCTGCATAGTGACAGGATGTAGCCTGGCCACCCGGGGAGGAGTGGCGATGTATATATTTTCCCTTCCTGTTTTGTTACTTTGTGTTGTGTACATATGTGTTTCGGTAAGGCAGTGACGGTTGGGTACAGCATTTTTTGTGTTCAGAACAGTTATGCGGGCCGAGCCTGGAGAGGTCTCTCAAGGCAAGGCCATGTTCTTCTTGCCTTTCAGATGTCAACACCTCCCTACTGGACGTTAGTGATGCTGGTATCGCTAAGGATCTGCACCGAGCACCGAGGGGACACCGAGGACTCCCTGGTTTTTGGATGCTCCGGGGGCAGAGCGCCAACAGTGATCACAGGAGAAGGGACTCCGGCGGCGGATGGCTGGGTCACCTACTCCCACGAGGGGAGATGGCCTGGGTGGTTGGGATCGAACTCCACCAAGTACTCCAACCATAAGGACTTTACCTACGGAGAGGCCTCCATCCCCTGCCCGGAGATCACTGTGGCCACTTCCAGAGTGAGAGTGACAGAAGGCAGGAAGGTATGCCTAACTTGCCAAGGGGACATACCTCTGGGACGGTGGTGGTGGCTCAGAAAGCTCAAGAGGGACGTGGGAGACCGACACTCGGACTGGGAACGTCTGGATAATGATACCTACCGAATCATCATGGGGTCATCTGGCGGGGTCACGGTGTGCTGGGAGAAATGGTGGGCGTACGATCAAGGAATTTATTTGTGTATGTGGGGATCCACTCGCGTGTGTTCAGAGGGGGTCTCCATTGCTTTCTATAGGTGGTGGTCAGGATGCCCGTGATGGGGGCGTCCCCACGACCAGCACCTCTGTACCGAGTGGAGAATGTGGGAGTCATTCGTGGAGGGGTGCATGTCCAATTCCAAGAGGTCCCACCTTATGTCACAATGTGAGAGCACACTGTGACAGGTACAGACCTCTCGGGTTGTCGGAGCAAGGGAGCACAGGTAATCCTGTGCCCCCAGCACTTGAACGCTTTTGCAAGGCCACAATGCGGGTTCAGCACTGCTGGGGCAGAGCCTATCAATTGCACAATGTAGGTAATGGCCCCTAACCACATGCCTCCACAGGTAGCATATGTAGGCGGTGGGACATATTGTGTCACCACAAGTGCCCAACGGTATGAACACGGACCGGTAAGGTGGTGTCCAATACCGTACAGCAGCTTTTGCTTCAAACCCAGGGCAGAGGTTCAAGTGGCACACATCAGAATCACACCCATCCCTGAACCTTCCACGATTCACCTCATGGTACAAAACAACCTCAGCCACCTACAACAATATGTCGCCCATTTTGGCTATCCCATTGCCCCACTACCTGAGAAACTTACAGCCCTCCTCCAGGCAGTGGATTTGTCTCAAAACATTTTTACACCATGGAGCAGAAAACTGAAATTCTAGCAGGGGAGATTGCCCAGATTAAACTCCCAGCATGGTGGGATTTGGGAAAAAGGGCAGACATACCTGCATGGATCCGGATGGGATCGCATGCCTTAATAATCGGCCAACTCCTGATTGTAGCTTATCTGCTAGTTACAAGCTGTAAGCTCTGGAGAAAAAGAAAAAGAAAGCAGTTCCTCAGGCTACTACACAGACAGGAGAGCCGTTGCTAAACACTCAAGGCGTGTAAACAAAGCTTGACCGCGACACTTAGGTGGTTTTGTTATTCCCAGGGATGACTGCGTTTTCATACATGGCCCCTGGGGAGTTTGCAGGGCAGGTTTCTTTGTTTTACGGTTAAGACTGAAATGAGACTCAATGTACAATTGCTGCTGTAACCTTAAGTACATATATGTATATTGCTGTCGTATATTGTAACCTGTTGGATTCTGTGTTTTGTACCGCGTTAAAGGAATTACGATATATATTGACGGGATCAGTTTAGAGTTAAACTGGGGAAAGTTGGGCAATTTGGGAGACCTCGGGTTTTCTCACCACCCTGAACTTTGACACACTCGAGTGGTGTCTGACTGCGTCAGATGGGGGATTATGTAGGGGAGGACGAAAACCCCCTCATTTTACCCAGAAGGAAAAGGGCTGTGGGATCAGTCTGTGCTGTGAATTGAAACCGATATGGTTTGACCTTGGCAGAGCAGTGATTGGATGGGGGAGGACACCGGAGGGCCAATGGTGGGACAGAGTCAGCCCGAAGCATGTGGCTTTCAAGCCAATGGGAGAGCACTTGCTCGAAAACTGTGGGACTGACCCATAGCCATTATCGGGCTATTGTCTTCCCCATGTTTACACTATGGAAGGAAATTATGCAGACCTTTTGAAAACTAGGGAACCCAAAACAAACCAAGGGCCTACACAATGGCTACAGGAGGCCAACCCAATTAACACCTACTCAAACCTTGAGTAGGTTAGAAAACCTGAATTGGAGGAAAATTATGCCGACCTTCAGAAACCAGGGAACCCAAATCAACCCAAGGGCCTACACAATGGCTACAGGAGGCCAACGCAATCAACGCCCATTCAAACCTTGAGTAGGTTAACATCAGTGGAAAAAACCCGCAATAATCTAAAACTGCTGCATTTTTCAAAATCACAAAGCCCACCAATGGGAAGAATCGATTTCAGCAGGAGAGACGGACTGGATAATCTGGTTGTAAAAAGGGGTTTCTGACGTAGTGTCTGTGGTTCTCTGCTCTCGTGATCCAACAACCACAACCAGCAAGTCTCTCGACCCTGAAGGAAAACCAGTGTCCGAAGACACCGAAGATAGAAGAACAAACCACCAGACTGCAGAAAGGCACAGTAGTGAGTATAACCTCTGGTCCCCGGAACTCCCAACTCAGTTAGGCCAGGAAAGGTGGGAGGTTGGGCATTGTATGCTAAACTTGTGTAAAGATTTTCGTTGTGTCCGTTTAGTGGGATTTAGGGGGATTGTTTTGTTGAGATACACCTTGTCAAATAAATTGGAAGCTGAAGTTCCTCTTGGAATTACCTTGTCTCAGTTCTATTGTATTACATCTCCTGATCGTGAGTCTTATATCAGAACAGTGTAAGGGAAGCTAGGAGCGCCTTGAAAATGCTCAACTGTGTGTCACAGGCTAGGGAAGAAGGGGTTAGGAGTGTTTGACACTCACAGGTGCCTCACAGGCTAGGCATAAGCTGTGGGGACGCACGAATCTCAAAACCCCCCTTCATAAGCTGTGGACACAGTCTCTCCAGGGGTGCTCTTGCAGCACTCAGGGTACCTCACAGGCCAGGCAGAAGCCCAGAGAGAGACACCCAAGGCACAACAACACTCCCTGAAAACCCTTACACATTCCGCAGTGCCCTTGCTGTTGCCTGTTAGCCAGCCAGCCCAGATTGTTGCTGCCTATGCTAAAATGCTCGGCCCAGAACTGCTCGAGGTTCTCCTCCAAGGCCATCTGCAGTCACTTCTACTGAAAGTCAGCAGCATTCCACCAGCAATGCTGCAGTCACTGGGGTAGCACTGCATAGGAGCACTAGGACTGGCAACAGCACATGCAAGACAGGCACTAAGGGAATGCACAAGGGTGATTCATTGACTTTTGCATGCAATATGGCATGATTTCATTTATAAATTTAGTTTGGAATGTTTATTTTGTGGTGGCTTTTATTTTTGCATTGTGAACAAGTGGATGCTGTGATGGTCAGTGACAGAGACAAGGTAAGGTGTGGGACTGTTGGTGAATGGGGAACTGGGGTTGGCGGTACTGGCATCGCACTCAGATGAGTTCTTCACGGACATCCCGTGTAGAAAGGGGCTGTCTCGCTTGCCTCCTCTCTTCCTCTTCCTCCTCCTCAGCTGCTTGCCATGTAGCTGTCGGCAAGGGCTGTGCCCTCATGATGGCAAAGTTGTGCCGCATGTCACAAATCTTGACACCCACTCTGCCGAGTCTTCGGGGATCCTCCAGAGTGGTCCAGGTAGCAGAAGCGTTATGTAAGGACAGCAATGGTCTGCTTTGTTAGTTTCTGGACATGGCTTTCGTTATAAGCATGCTGCGCAAGTGTGCGTGGGTTGCAAACCGGAGTCACGAGCAATGTTGTCAGCGAATAGTCCTTGTCACCCAGTAGCCACCCTTTGGTTTGCCGTGGTGGTTCAAATGCAGCTGGAACAGTGGCCTGCCACAGAATGAAGGCATCATGATTGCTGCCAGGATACCGGGCACTGGCCTGCATGATTTGCTGCCTATGGTCACATATCAGTTGGACGGTGAGGGAGTGGAATCTCTTTTGGTTCTCGTATATGGCAGAGTTGACATTCGGCACTCGCATAGAGATGTGTGTGCAGTCAATGGTACCCTGCACAATGGGGAAGCCTGAAATATTAGTGAAGCCACATGCATGCTATGCCTGCTTGTCTCTGGCAAGGGAGAATGAAATGTAGTTAGCTCTTTTTGAATAGAGAGGCTCAGTGACCTCTCTTACACAACAGTGGACGGCAAACTGCGAGATGTTGCAAATAATTCCAGCTCCAGCCTGGAAAGAGCCAGACACATAAAAGTTGATTGCCACAGTCACCTTTACAGTCACTGGCAATGCAGTCCCTGCTCTGAGGCTGCAGTTGTGGCTGCAGCAGGTGGCAGATTTCAGTGAGGACGTCCTTACTGAAGTGCAGAAACATAGAAAATAGGTGCAGGAGTAGGTCATTCGGCCCTTCGAACCTGCACCACCATTCAATAAGATCATGGCTGATCATTCACCTCAGTACCCCTTTCCTGCTTTCTCTCCATACCCCTTGATCCCATTAGCCATAAGGGCCATATCTAACTCCCTCTTGAATATATCTAACGAACTGGCATCAACAACTCTCTGTGGTAGAGAATTCCACAGGTTCACAACTCTCTGAGTGAAAAAGTTTCTCCTCGTCTCGGTCCTAAATGGCTTACCCCTTATCCTTAGACTGTGATCCTGGTTCTGGACTTCCCCAACATTGGGAACATTCTTCCTGCATCTAACCTGTCCAGTCCCGTCAGAATTTTATATGTTTCTATGAGATCCCCACTCATTCTTCTAAACTCCAATGAATACAGGCCCAGTCGATCCAGTCTCTCCTCATAGGTCAGTCCTGCCATCCCAGGAATCAGTCTGGTGAACCTTCGCTTCACTCCCTCAATAGCAAGAACGTCCTTCCTCAGATTAGGAGATCAAAACTGAACACAATATTCCAGGTGAGGTTGAAAAAAGACTCACACATTGTTCCTCGCTGAGGTTCAGGTAGGAGCATTGCTCCCTGAGCACCCTGACGGATATGGACTCCTGCTGAGAGCCCTTCTCCCCCTCCTCCCTCTTCCAGCAGCTTGTTCTGCTCTGCGTGTCCTCTGTTCATTCTCCAAGTTATGCTGTATTCCAAGGGGAATGCCTACTAGTGCACCCATGTCTGGGATCAAATGGTTGGTGCAGAAGCCTTGAAGTCAACAAAATGTCCTTTAGCACCTGCCACACCACTTGCTGTAGACTTTCGCAAATTGAAACAACTAGACAAAGCACCAAACACTTATAGAATTGTAGCAACAGCCATAAGAATCAACCAGCAGCTAACCTGTAAGTAGTCGATGATCCCTATAAATAGCGCTGGTGGTGGTCCTTCCTGCTGCTGACACGTGTTCAGCTTTGCGAGATTAAGAGAGTGTGTTGGCAGGAGCGCTGAACTCCAAAATGGCACCGTTGATGTCAAATCTGCATTACACACTGATTGACGTCATGATCTGTCTGTTCTGCATACTTCTGGTGGACGTCCACTGCGCGCGTGTGCTAACCCCTGCACCAATATGGTGTCCGGAATGATACGTTCCACAAGTTTGTGCGTGTACCGCGGATGCAATTTTGAAACATAGAAACATAGAAATATAGAAAACATAGAAAGACAGAAACATAGAAACATAAGTATGCATAACATATGCATCCCAGAGTACTTAAGGAGGTGGCCTTGGAAATAGCGGATGCACTGACAGTCATTTTCCAACATTCCATAGACTCTGGATCAGTTCCCATGGAGTGGAGGGTAGCCAATGTAACGCCACTTTTTAAAAAAGGAGGGAGAGAGAAAACAGGGAATTATAGACCGGTCAGCCTAACATCGGTAGTGGGTAAAATGATGGAATCAATTATTAAGGATGTCATAGCAGCGCATTTGGAAAGAGGTGACAGGATTTGTGAAAGGGAAATCATGCTTGACAAACCTTCTGGAAATTTTTGAGGATGTTTCCAGTAGAGTGGACGAGGGAGAACCAGCTGATATGGTGTATTTGGACTTTCAGAAGGCTTTCGACAAGGTCCCCCACACAAGAGATTAATGTGCAAAGTTAAAACACATGGGATTGGGGGTAGTGTGCTGACGTGGATTGAGAACTGGTTGGCAGACAGGAAGCAAAGAGTAGGAGTAAATGGGTACTTTTCAGAATGGCAGGCAGTGACTAGTGGGGTACCGCAAGGTTCTGTGCTGGGGCCCCAGCTGTTTACACTGTACATTAATGATTTAGACGAGGGGATTAAATGTAGTATCTCCAAATTTGCGGATGACACTAAGTTGGGTGGCAGTGTGAGCTGCGAGGAGGATGCTATGAGGCTGCAGAGTGACTTGGATAGGTTAGGTGAGTGGGCAAATGCATGGCAGATGAAGTATAATGTGGATAAATGTGAGGTTATCCACTTTGGGTGGTAAAAACAGAGAGACAGACTATTATCTGAATGGTGACAGATTAGGAAAAGGGGAGGTGCAACGAGACTTGGGTGTCATGGTACATCAGTCATTGAAGGTTGGCAAGCAGGTACAGCAGGCGGTTAAGAAAGCAAATGGCATGTTGGCCTTCATAGCGAGGGGATTTGAGTACAGGGGCAGGGAGGTGTTTCTTCAGTTGTACAGGGCCTTGGTGAGGTCACACCTGGAGTATTGTGTCCAGTTTTGGTCTCCTAACTTGAGGAAGGACATTCTTGCTATAGAGGGAGTGCAGCAAAGGTTCACCAGACTGATTCCTGGGATGGCGGGACTGACATATCAAGAAAGACTGGATCAACTGGGCTTGTATTCACTGGAGTTCAGAAGAATGAGAGGGGATCTCATAGAAACGTTTAAAATTCTGACGGGTTTAGACAGATTAGATACAGGAAGAATGTTCCCAATGTTGGGGAAGTCCAGAACCAGGGGTCACAGTCTAAGGATAAGGGGTAAGCCATTTAGGACCGAG
The DNA here is from genome assembly GCF_044704955.1 of Pristiophorus japonicus. Taxonomy (NCBI): domain Eukaryota; kingdom Metazoa; phylum Chordata; class Chondrichthyes; family Pristiophoridae; genus Pristiophorus; species Pristiophorus japonicus. The sequence continues at coordinate 180,855,381 of NC_091981.1, forward strand.
ATGAGGAGAAACTTCTTCACCCAGAGAGTGGTGAACCTGTGGAATTCTCTACCACAGAAAGTTGTTGAGGCCAATTCACTAAATATATTCAAAAAGGAGTTAGATGTAGTCCTTACTACTAGGGGGATCAAGGGGTATGGCGAGAAAGCAGAAACGGGGTACTGAAGTTGCATGTTCAGCCATGAACTCATTGAATGGCGGTGCAGGCTAGAAGGGCCGAATGGCCTACTCCTGCACCTATTTTCTATGTTTCTAATTTTGAAGCTGTAAGGACACTCATAACGCCCATGTCAGACTTCATCACCTAGAAAAAAGGCATCTGAGAGATGATGTTATCGAGGCATATTTGATTGTTAAGGAAATAGAAAAAATAACCCACAAGATCACTTTAAATTAAATTGCAAAAGTAGAACAAGCGGACACAGATTCAAACTAATAAAAGGTAAATGTAGGATTGCTATCAGGAAATTCTTCAAATAGAGAATGATTAAGATGTGGCATAGACTTCCAGGTAAAACAGTGGAAACAAAAATCATGGAATCATTTAAGAAACAATTGGAGGCTACAATGGGAGGGTTTTAGCTAAGTTCTGGATAGTAGAAATAAGATTGGCTGAATGGTTTTCCATATCATTCAGAAATCAGAAAAACATCTCAACTACATTAGTGTGACATTTTCCATATCGGCCATGTTTACAACCTCTCTGAAAAAGTACACCAATTTAAAGCCAATTAATGCTGAATTATATGCAGGATTGTAAACTCTCACCCACTTGGAACTAGATTGAGGCAGTCGAAACTCATTTCACACGTGCCCTTTACAGAGAAGGAACTTTCAATCTATCAGTTTAGCTAGATAAAACTAATGTCCTGGAGGGGAAAAATTGGTGTGATTTTGTGCTGCCAGATAGGAGCCGTGCTTCACAAAGAAAATGAGTTAGAGAATCGGGGCTTCAGTGCTTTAGCCGTATCTCTGACCTGAATACCCTACAAAGAACTCCCCGTTGAGAACACAGGATCATGGGATCACCCTCAATGTGCCAACACACTGCACCAGGCAAACCTACTAAATTGACTGCTTTTATGTAAACAAGTCCATTGCCGGCAATTTTTCTGGAGCTGCTCCTGCTTTGCTGCAGTAATGTCACTGAAAGTCTGGTGGAATCCCCTTTTCTGTCAAGGTTATGGTAGTGGAGTGGGAGCAGCTCTGTGGAAATTTCCGACTCATGTTCCAAGAAAACATTAATTTGTATTTATATAGCGCCTTTAATGTAGTAAAATGTCCCAAGGTGCTTCACAGGAGTATTCTAAAACAAAAAACTTGACACCGAGCCACATAAGGAGAAATTAAGGCAGGTGACCAAAAGCTTGGTCAAAGAGGTAGTTTTTAAGGAGCGTCTTAAAGGAGGAAAGAGAGGTAGAGAGGCGGAGAGGTTTAGACCGGGAGTTCCAGAGCTTAAGGCCTTGGCAACAGAAGGCACAGCCACCAATGGTTGAGCGATTATAATCAGGGATGCTCAAGAGGGCAGAATTAGAGGAGCGTTGCAATCTTGGGGGGTTGTGGGGCTGGAAGAGATTAGAGGTAGGGAGGGGTGAGGCCATGGAGGGATTTGAAAACAAGGGTGAGAATTTTGAAATCAAGGCATTGCTTAACCGGGAGCCAATGTAGGTCAGCGAGCACAGGGGTGATGGGCGAGCGGGACTTGGTGCGGGTTAGGACATGGGCAGCTGAGTTTTGGATCACCTCAAGTTTGTGTAGGGTAAAATGTGGAAGGCCAGCCAGAAGTGCGTTGGAATAGTCAAATCTAGAGGTAACAAAGGCATGGATGAGGGTTTCAGCAGCGGATGAGCTGAGGCAAGGGTGGAGATGGGCGATGTTATGGAGGTGGAAATAGGCGGCCTTAGTTATGCTGCAGATATGTGGTTGGAAGCGCATTTCAAGGTCTTATATGTCAGCAAGGTCACTAACAGTGTGGTTCAGCCTCAGACAGATGTTAGGGAGAGGGATGGAGTCAGTGGCTAGGGAACGGAGTTTGTGGAGGGGACCAAAAACAATGGCTTCAGTCTTCCCAATATTTAATTGGAGAACATTTCTGCTCATGAAGAACTGGATGTTGGACAAACAGTCTGACAATTTAGAGAACATGAAGGGGTTGAGAGAAGTGGTGGTGAGGTCGAGCTGGGTGTCATCAGTGTACATGTGGAAAGTGATGCTGTGTTTTCGGATGATATCGTCAAGGGGCAGTATGTAGATGAGAAAGGAGGGGGTCAAGGATAGATCCTTGGGGGATACCAGAAGTAATGATGTGGGAGTGGGAAGAGAAGCCATTACAGGTGATTATCTGGCTATGATAAGATAATGGACGACGGTGGAGAGGTGTTGGAGAAGGTTCGAGTGGTCAACCGTGTCAAAGGCTGCAGCAAGTCAAGAAGGACGAGCAGGAATAGTTTACCTTTGTCACAGTCACAAAGGACGTCATTTGTGACTTTGATGAGAGCCGTTTCGGTACTGTGGCAGGGGTGGAAACCTGTTTGGAAGGATTCAAACATGGAATTGCGAGAAAGATGGGCATGGATTTGAGAGACGACAACACGTTCAAGGACATAGGAGAGGAAAGGGAGGTTGGAGATGAGGCAGTAGTTTGCAAGGACAGAAGGGGAAAGGGTTTTTTGAGGAGAGGGGTGATGACAGCAGATTTGAGGGAGAGGGGGACAGTACCTGAGGAAAGAACCGTTAACAATGTCGGCTAACATGGGAGCCAGAAGTGGAACTTGGGTGGTTAGCAGTTTGGTGGGAATAGGGTCGAGAGAGCAGGAAGTAGGTCTCATGGATAAGATGAGCACGGAGAGGTCATGAGGGGAGATCGGAGAGAAACTGGAGAAAGGTGCGAGTTCAGAGCGAGGGCGGGATGGGGGAACCTTCGAAGAAGTTTGGCCCGGTGGGCTAGGGAAAGGAAGGGAGGTGGCAGAGGCAGCTGAATGGATGGTCTCAATCTTAGAGACAAAGAAGTCCATGAGCTTCTCATACTTGTTGTCGGAAGTGAGAGTGGAGGAGACAGGGGAAAGGGGTTTAAGAAGATGATTAGCAGTGGGGAATAGAAGCCGAGGTTTATCTTTGCATTCCAGAATGATTCTGGAATAGTGAGCAGCTTTGGCAGATGAGAGCAGGACCCGATAATGCTTTTTGTAGTCCAGCCAGATCTGGTGGTGAATGGCTAAACGAGTTGTCCGCCATATCCATTCAAGTCTGCGTCCCTTGGGCTTAAGTGAGCGAAGATGAAGGCCGTACCAGGGAAACGACTAGGGTGAGAAGGAGTAATTGTTTTAACAGGGACCAGGGCATTAAAGGTAGTGGTGAGGATGTGGTTGAGTAGATCGATAGCTGCAGAAACGTTATGGTGAATGGAAGGCCAAAGACTGGACAGTTGGGATTTCGTAAGTGTAGTTGTAAGAGAGGTCTGAGAGTTTTCTTTTCCAGGGGTGAACACAGAAGGAGGTAGGGAAAAAGACTGAATAGATCAACAATAATGAGGTACCGTTTTAATAGAAAAATAACACTACCTAGTTATTTGGGGCCAGAAATTGTGTAGCGCCTCGTTTTGGGCAATAACTTTTGCAGTAGCCGGACGCTACACAAGTGAAGCCAACGCGAACTTCTGGTTTAGCTCCAGGAAGGAAATGGGAGTGCTAAATCAAGTGCTACCACTTCCCTTGGAGCACTATAGCCGGCAAGAGGGGCGGTAGCTGTGCTGCCGGGATCCGAGGCCCCTACCCTCCATTAAAGGGAAGGACCTTTGCTGCAGGCTCTGCATTACAACAGTGTCCCACCTCGCCGATGGCAGCTGTAATCCGCGGTGATCAGCCCCAAGCACTCTAACAGGGCTGATAAATCGCAGCACAGCAAAATAGTGAAAAAATAAGCTAAAGGGTGTAAACACATGTTTTACTTACCCAAGTAGCCTTACCTTTAAATACCATTTCCCAAGCGGCCGGCCTCATCAACAACGCCTCCTGCAGCTGTTGGTGTTGACGCCCGGTGATGCTGCAGGGAGCAGAACCGAAGTTCACATCCAGGGCAGTACCGGAGTGGAGATCATGATGCTAGGTGTTACCATCACAGCAAATGTTCATGGCAGGTTCGCGGGCGTCAGTCCTCTCACCACGCCCAGTCGCACAGCTGGTAGCGCTCAGTTACTGCCCCCTAGAGGCGCTAACGGAAGGCGTAATGTAGGCCAATTTCTCCCCCTTGGCGTCTCCTTATACTGTGAGTAAACGCTTCGGTAAATGATATCTTCAAGAAAGGTGACAAATCCGTCTGCAGTAATTACAGAGGAGTTTCCCTGCTGTATGCTGCAGGGAAAATCATCGCAAGAATCCTCCTCATTCGTCTTCTCCCAGTGGCTGAAGAGCTCCTCCTAGATTCCGCCCATTAAGGGGCACAACGGACATGATCTTCACCGCGCGATAAATCCAAGAAAAATGTAGGGAGCAGCATCAACCTCTGTACATGGCTTTCTTCGACCTCGCAAAGGCTTTCGTCACTGTCAACCGTGAGGGATTATGAATTCTCAAATTCGGCTGTCCTCAAAAATGTTTCAACATCCTCCACCTGCAAGCAGTGATTCTTAACACCGGATCCACCACAGACCCAATACAAGTGCAGACTGGGGGCAAGCAAGGCTCGCTGCAATGCTTCATCTCACCTTTAACAAGCTTCCCGCTGGAGTGAAGTTGATCTACAGGATAAGCGGGAAATTGTTCAACTTCCGATGTCTCCAGTCCAGATCCAAGGTTGTTCCAACCTCTATCATTGAATTACAATATACAGATGACACTTGCGTTTGTGCACACTCGGAGTCCGAACTCCAAACCAGTGTTGACACCTTCACTGAAGCGTATGAGAGTCTGGGCCTCACATTACACATCAGTAAGACAAAGGTTCTCTACCAACCTGCTCCCAACACACAGTACTGCTCCCTGATTATCAAGATCCATGAAGAGGCCTTGGGACAATGTGGACCACTTTAAATATCTTGGAAGCCTACTATCAGCAAGGACAGACCGAAGACGAAGTTCAACACCGCTTTCAGTGTGCCAGTGCAGCCTGCGGCCACTGAGGAAAAGAATGCTCGAAGACCAGGATCTCAAAGCCGGCACTAAGCTCATGGTTTACAGAGCAGCAGTGATATTCGCTCTCCTATTTGCTTAAGAGACATCGGGCTAGAACCTCCACTTTTTTTGCATGCTTAACGCACACTTAATACCCATTTTATCACTGAAATGACGTACAACGCCCAGATATTGCCCATTTAGCAACAAAATAGAAACTGACGGGCATTTTTCGGAAACTTATTGACGAGTGTTACTTTCGCCATGTGTTTAACACCGGGAAAAATATTACTGCTCAGCCACTTTTTTGGGGCGGAATCATCAGAATGGGTGAAATCAACGGCCATATCGCCCAGCGTTAATTTCCACGCTGATTTAACTCAATAATAACACCTGCCCACTTTTTTTGTCGTAGAGAGCATATTTACTGAAACTAGCAGCCATGAGATCGCCCAGTGTCAATTTCACCACCTCGCACACATATCGCCCACAATATCGCTCGCCCAAAAAAAGGCCCACAAAAAGTGGAACTGTTCTGAATGAACGCCAGCGGTGTGGCTGGCATTTTTAAATCTCACTCTTACGTGAGGAGCTGATAGCTGAACAATTTGCTTGAAAGAGCATTGATGTGAGTGACAATGCTGACACACTGCTGTGCGTGTGCAGCTCAGACATCAATGGTGCCCATCACCTTGATGCCAGTTAAAGTTTACGTTGATTGATGTTAAGTTGTATTTAACCCTTTCATGTTAAGGAATCACCAGTGTGTAACGGTCCAGCTATCTGAGACAATGCGCAACAAAGTTATGTTCAATAACAAACATTTTATACCAACATTGGTCTGAAATCATAAGTATCACAGGCAATAACACCCAACCTCCGCCCACACCCCACGTTTTCCACCATTGACATAAATCACACGTTCAACATGTCCAGCAACACAGAATACAAAGGCAAAGCAGGAGCATAGTCCCCAGCCCCCATACATTGCAACAAATTGCATAAACCCAGATGGAGATATAACATAGCCATCACCTGTGGACATGCACCTCACTTTCCTTCTCCCCTCCCCTTCTTCTCCCCACCTCTATCCTTTCTCCTACTTGCTCCACGGTGCCTGGCCGAGGAGCTTCTCAAGTGGTGCCTCATTGGAGGGGATGAAGGCAGTTGCGATCGTTGCACGGGTACGAGAGCGGGGGCTGCCGAGGGGGCAACATTCTCTGATGCAGAAGCAGGATCTTGGTCCTTGCTCTCATCTGTCGTTCGCAGTGGTGGTGCGGAACCTAGGGGTGGAATGCCGCGCTCGGGGACCACTGGGAGGCCTGTGGCAACAGTGTGCCTGGCTATCGCATCCAGGGCCTCTGCCATTAGTGGAATGTACTCCGTCATGGTGGCCAGCTGTCGGGATATGCCCCACAGTGCTTCGATGAGCTGGTCACTAATGTCTACAGTCCTCCTGGACAACTGTACCATCTCTCCGCTGTCATGTGGCGCTCGTGGAACAGACCTGCCGCATCCACGGGACCTCCGCGGGGTCAGCACCGTCCTGGGGACAAATGGGATGCCCTGTGGTGAGGTGCTTGGGGCCGGTACCTCCAGAGTGGAAGGGGGAATGACTGGAGGACCACTAGATGGCCTTGGGGTGGAATGGCTTCTGGAGCGTGACGATGCAGGTTCCTCGAAGTCCCGCTCTCATCCATGGAGAACAGACCCAGCCGATTGACGGGTGAGAATCGGAGCTCCTCAGCACCAGATGTAGGATCGTCTGCCGACTCCTGCCCCACGCCCCCACCTTCTGGCCTCTGTGGTCTTGCCTTGGGATGCGCTGCTGGCTGAGCTGAAAAAAACAAATGAGGTTATTCGAGGAGAAGTGGGTGCTCGGGTCACAAGTTGAGTCCAGCGCTACACACAGCATATGCACGACAAAAGCACCACCCTCTCAAAATCATCGCAGACATCACATTTGATGACCATCGACACATTTGCATTACAATGATTTTCATTAGGCCATCATTATTTATAGGACAATTTTAGAAATCATCTATCATATATGATTGTTTGGATATGAGTGGGTGTGGCATCTATTGACTTTACATCATGCAATGGCGTAAGCTTTACTCACGTGGCATTGCTTCACGGTCTGCAGATGCGTCCGTGGCTGTCCCGGGGTGCTTCCCCACAACTGTGAGCACCCGCTCCTCCATCTCTGTGATGTCACTGAGGACTGGTGGCCCCCCACCCGTTCGCCTCTGCATGGACCTCATCATCGATAGCTTCTTCTGTAAAAGATGACAGGACGACATGGCATGAGATCATTGCGTGATATCATTGCTAGGTACTGTCACAGACACTGATACAACACATAACCGACAGATGTAATCATGATTATTATGAAAATTATCATTCTTTACCTAAAGATGTACACCGTGACTGCAGGTTTTGAGTAAAACATTCCCGGTAAAAGTGAAAGGCCTCACATCTGATGATAGTCACTCATGACTGTTACAAATCAAATTATATAAATGCATAAGTACATGTAAATCAATGTAATACTTACTCTTGCGGATCCCACAAGGTCGTTCCATCGTTTGCAGCATTGGTTGCCCTCACGCACCTCATTGGTTGCTGACAAGACCACCTCTGCTCTCTCGGAGCATATCTTCTGATAGGCCTTTGGGTTGGGCTTCCCAAGTCCTCCCTGTGTCAAATCACCCCAGCATGACTCGACTTCCTGCAGAGGGAGGCATTTGCCTCGTCTAAGAACCTCCTGGCTCTTTTGCACCCTCCGATGTGCTCCTCTCCCACCTTACTGCTCTCTCCAGCGTCAATCTCCACAGTGTGCTGTGATGCCTCCTCCTCTCCCTCCATTATAGGCCAAATTCAAGCAAATATGTGGCTGGTAACAGCTACTTTTTGTTTGCCTACTTGCTGTGAAGCTCTAAAGTCTCCCTCCTTCCTCCCAAAGCAGCCACACCACACCCAGACACGCCTTCAGTCCCTCTGAGCTCCCTCTTTCTCTGTCTCCTCTTCTGCACATGTCATGATAACCCTTGACCTCCTGAATCGCGGGAATCGAGCATTGCCATGCCGTTGCTAAGAACGGCCACACTTTATGGCAGAAGGTCAAAAAAATATAATGCTACCGCCCATTTTATATCGCTCGTGGTAACGCCCATTTTTAAAAGTGAAGACTAGGTGCTTTGAGAATGGGCGAGAAGCTGGCGATCTGAAAACCCTTTTTTAACGCCCACGCCGGAAATATTGCCCATTTGGGCAATAACCACAAAAGTGGAGGTTCTAGCCCATGGACTATGTACAGTAGGCATATCATAGCACTGGAGCAGTACTACCTGGAGCAGTACTACCAATGCTGCCACCGCAAAATCCTGCAAATTCATAGGTGCACCAATGTCTGTGTTCTCTTTCAGGCCAACATCCCAGCATCGAGGCATTGACCATGCTCGATCAGCTTTGATGGGTGGGCCACATGGTCTGCATGCCCGATACTAGACTCCCGAAACAAGCTCTAAGAGCTCCGACACGGCAGACGAGCCCCAGGAGGGTAGAGACACCCTCAAAGCCTCCTTGAAAAAATGTAACATCCCCACCGACTCTTGGGAATCCCTGGCCCAAGACCGCTGAAAGTGGAGAAACATCCGAGAAGGTGCTAAACACTTCGAGTCTCTTTGCCGGGAGCACGTGGAAGCCTAATACAAACAGTAGAAGGAGCGCACGACAAATCAAGCACCCCACCCACCCGTCCCTCCAACCACCGTCTGCCCCACCTGTGACAGAGACTGTAGATCCCGCATTGGTCTCATCAGTCACCTTAGAACTCATTTTAGTGTGGAAGCAAGTCATCCTCGACTCCGAGGGACTGCCTAAGAAGAAGAAGAAACGACATCAGACAAATTTATGTATAAATGTCTAAGTTGTTACTCGTTGATTTTCTATGGCATTATTCACAGGTAATCTGGGGTCTAGAGAATGGATGTGATGTTTAACTGACTGTGTGTGCGTAGCCTAAATAGATCCTGTGGTAATGGAAGATTGCAGAGTTTATTCGGTGCTTGTAAATCTCTGGTTACAGGTCAGAAAAAATTAGCTTGTTTTCTCTTTTGTATTTTTGACACTTTGGAGTGTGACATCTGGATTCTAACCGACATGCTCGAATCGATTTACATAAATATATTCAACAGTTCATGTGAAAATTTCTATACACCTGAAAGGAAACGCCATCTATATCCATCTCAGCCCAGTCATCTTCCTCATACGGCCTCATTGCATTTATCACAAAGTTGGCACGAAAACGATGGATTAGTTCCTCAGTTGTTAATGCTTCAGCAGAATTAACATTGTTTGTTCCATCTCTGCCACAAATACAGAAGGACAATCACAATCAACAATGTCTTGGAATTATGATGAGGTAATCTGGAAAAGTATCTCAAATAATCAGCAGCTTCTAAAACCTTATATATTGAAAAAGAAATAGTGAAATGTGACCCAGAACCTCATAGAAAATAACCTTTACAAAACTGACCACAATTAATTTGCTGAAATGTTAACAATCTTTTTTCTAATGATTCCCAAAATGTGTTATTTTTAGGATGGTAAATTCAGTAACCCATCACTCTAACACTCAGATTAGGAGCAATTGAAGAACTAAATCACAGAGCAAGACACATTATCGCAAAGTTGAATAATCTCCCTTCTTTACTAATCAAGAAACAACAATTTACATTATGCCACAACTGTGATATATCAGAGGGTTTTGTGACACACTAGAGCCGCCTTTACACCTTCCCCTTACCGTCAGAGTGCAAGTCAGAAGGCAGAGACATGAAGTGCGCTTTGGCAGACCTGGCCTGAACCCGTTTGTATGGGTGGGTGTTATGAATTTGGTTATCTTCATGATGTCAGTGGCTCTTTTATGTAGGTTGACTGCCATTGCCCTATATCTATTTGTGCTGTCGGGGGACCCAGGAGTGTAACAATGAAACGTCCTTGTGACCTGGACTGGATTTCTGTGCCTTATGCATGTGTACTCCTTCAATCTCACTGAAGATGGATCCAGTTAACATTGGGTATGGTGATGTTCAGTCAATATCAGAAGCTGCTTTATTCCACAGTAGGGAAAACTTAGATGGATGAGTCATTTGATATAATTTATACAATTTCTGTCCACATACAGCTACAAAAATACATGTGAGCGCAGCCCAGTCTGGTGAAATATTGAACTCAAATTAAAAGCACTGTAATGTGTCCTACCTCAGAGATAACAGTTTAATCCATTTGCAATCTTCTGTTGCTCAACTGCCTCTTGGTGTTTGTGTTGTGTTTTTGAAAAGCTCCACTCACAGAGATCAAAAAAGACTTCCACTGCCAAGGTGTGAAACGTCTTTCTGAATAACCAGACATAGCTTATGAATTGTTCATTGTTTGGGTCTCGGAGAAACCACTTCCTATCCCCACTGTAATTGCTATTTGCCTGTCTACTGATCCACAATTCAGCAAGAGTCTGCCTTGGGAATCTAACCTCTTTTAGATAATCTTATTAGAAAAAAATACATGTTAGCATAGCTCATGTCCAAGTCCTTTCCATGAAAAAAATGGCCGAACCATGACAGTGTGTTCAGATCCTTTAAATCAGTCAGATGTACTACAGGCGAGCCCATCTCTTGACTGGGCCTTGTACTTGGAAACTGGGGGAGAAATGCAGCAATCCAAAAATAGGAGCCAGATGGCCTCTAGCCCCAAATCCTTATCTGGCTGGGCCTGTGGAAAGAAGTCACTTACTTTTTGACTGCCCACAAGTAGACACCCAGACCCACTCAAATCTTTAAATGCTATTCCGAGGTTATACCTCCAGGGTGCCCCCAGCCTCTCTTCACCTCAGGTGAAGGCATTACTATGCAATAATTTAGTTCGAAGCTTGTGCAGAACTTTTACTAGCCCTGTTTTTGGAATGCATTCAAAGAATGGACTTTCAGTGAGTTGTACCCTGGGAAATCCACTGGTTTCCATAATATTTCAGTACTTGCACCTGTCGTAAGTGCAAGTACTCCACCTCGCTACCTGGAGGACCACCAGACATCCCAGGCAAAAGGGTTGTAGACTGGCATAACAGATCTTCACACCTTTTTCTGCCCACAGAAAGACTTAGGCCTCGATATTGGTGGCCTTATCGCCCACTGCCGCCTGCTGCCAGTGACTGCCGCCAAATTTTCTTGCCGTTTTCCTCTCAACATTTTCCTCTCGGGCTGCAGCGGGTGGGAGAGGAGTACCGCCGGGAACCGCCCGCTGACGTTCTCTGCCGGCCAAGTCGCGTAAGTGGCCTCCTGCCCGCCGAGATGCCAGATTGGTGTGGGCGAGAGTTGGCAGGAGTCGGTGCCAGCAGGGGGAAGGACTGCTGAGTGCAGGCTGTTCTTACCCCGGCGGTAGGCATGAAGACCTGCAAAAGCAAGTGCGTAAATATCTTGAAAACATTTTTTTTTTTACAGCGACTTACCTGGATGGGGTCCCCTGAAGTGGTTCCGGTGATTTTTTTTTTGTGATGTTTTAACTTTTCAGATCTTCCACCCTCCCTGGGCCCGACTCCATCTTCGGCAGCACTTGAGCGGCAAGCTCCTTTGCCGCCGAGATTGAGAGCTGCCGCCCGCTGCTGCCAGACTGATGCCGCAAGCCGTTATTTTGCCGCCGGGCGGCACTGCTACCTCTTTTAGAAGAATCTTTCAGGCAAAGTACTGCCCAGTCTCTCGGCGGCCGTCGGCGGTCCTTTTAGGCGGCAAATGGGTGGGCCTTGCAGCTCATGAAAACCGGGGCCTTAGTATTGCTACCTTTTGATATTTTGACAATACATTCATAGAAACATCTGACATTGTTGCACGATTGATCAAGCACCCAATGAAAATGTTGTCAATAGATCTTCAGTACTTTCCGAATTAACTCATTGAAACCCTGCCAATAAATCATAGTTGTCCACCTTACTAGTACTGTCAAGGAAACATCCTTGCAATAATCAGGGAAAAAGTTAATTGGCACTGAGAAAAATATGGACTAATAAATGAAAGTCAGCAAGGATTTGTGAAAGCAAAATCGTGTTTGACTAATTTGATTGGTTACATAGAATTACGTAGGATATGCAGCACAGAAACAGGCCACTCACCCTAACCAGTCCATGTCGGGGTTTATGATCCACTCGAGCCACCTCCTGTCTTTCCTCATCTAGCTCTATCAGCAGAGTCCTCTATTCCCTTCTCCCTCATATGTTTATCTAGCCTCCCCTTAAATACATCTGCACTATTTGCTTCAGCCACTCCCTGTGGGAGCGAGTTCCACATTCTCACCACTTTTCGGGTAAAGAAGTTTCTTCTGAATTCCCTATTTAATTTCTTGGTGACTATCTTATATTATATCTCATATTTATGGCCTTTGGTTTTGCTCTTCCCCATAAGTAGAAACACTCTCTCTAGCCGGAATCTTACCAGCCCTGCGAGTGTGGGCTTGGTTGTGTCAAAATGGCTGTGAGTGACAGGAGGCAGGATCCTGCTCTCAACCCGCCTCCTTGCCAATTTCCAAAGTGCCAGGTCCGGCTGCGGTTCACAGACCTGACACCAAGTGGCGGGCCAGCCAATTAACATCATTGAGAGGTAGTTTAGAGATAGAGATTGAACCTCCCTTATCCGGCACCCTTGGGACCTGGCCTGTGCCGAATAAGGGATTTTACTGGCTGAGGGGAGGTCAATGGCCCAAGGTGGGGGGGGGGGGGGGGGGGGGGCGAGCAGGAGGTGGCCCGAGCGGGCCCGAAGTGTCGGCGGGCACTCGGCGGGCCGCGAAGGAAATTTCGGCGTGGCCGCAGCGGGCCGAGTGTCGGCACGGCCCCAAAGTCAGGGTGGTGGTTGGCCATGATCTGAGCATGCGCCCTCCAGCCGCCGGAATCAAGCCGGACGAGGGGTGGTGCTGGATAAGGGAGTCCCGGATAAGGGAGATCCAATCTGTATTTAAAAAGACTTTTACCAGGTACTTACTGTTATATATGTAAGCTTGTATTTACACTGTACAGTCACCAGAGGGCTCATCCCCTGGAGTCCCAAGGGATCCCATAATCGCTTGGGAGCACAGGTATTTAAGGAGGCCTCATAGGTTGGAGAGGCACTCTGGAGACCTGCAATAAAAGACTACGGTCACACTTTACTTTGAGCTCACAGTGTTCAGTCTGACTCTTTCTCCATGCATAACAACTGGCGACGAGATACAGATAGCGAACCCAAAGCTGCAGAGAATAGTGGGCATCCTGGAGAAATTCTCGGAGGGAGATGATTGGGAAACTTTTGTGGAGCAACTCGACCAATACTTCGTGGCCAACGAGTTAGATGGGGAAGAGAATGCTGCCAAACGAAGGGCGATCCTCCTCACCGTCTGTGGGGCACCAACGTGTGGCCTCATGAAGAATCTGCTCACTCCAGCGAAACCCACAGAGAAATCGTACGATGATTTGTGCACACTGGTCCGAGAGCATTTGAACCCGAAGGAAAGCGTTCTGATGGCGAGGTACCAGTTCTACACCGACAAAAGGTCTGAAGGCCAGGAATGGTGAGTTATGTCGCCGAGTTAAGATGCCTTGCAGGACATTGCGAATTTGAAGGACATTTGGAGCACATGCTCAAAGACTTTTTCGTACTTGGCATTGGCCACGAAACAATACTTCGCAAACTTTTGACCTTAGAGACCCCAACCTTGAGTAAGGTCATAGCAATAGCCCACGCATTCATTGCCACCAGTGACAATACGAAGCAAATCTCTCAGCACACAAGTGCTGCTACAAGTACTGTGAACAAAGTAATATTATTTTCGAATCGCAACGTACAATGTTTCAGAGTCCACTATCAAGATTGATGAATGCAAGGCCTTTAACATCTAGTTGGCGCTGCGGGGGTGATCATCGTTCCATTCATGCCGATTCAAAGGGTATGCTTGCAAGGGCTGTGAAACAATGGGACACCTCCAACACATGTGCAGGCGAGCTGCTAATCCTGCTAAAGCTGCAAACCACCATGTTGCAGAGGAGGACAGATCCAAGGAGGATCACGACGAACCAGAGCCTCAGACCGAGGAGGCAGAGATACATGGGGTGCGCACATTCACCACGAATTGACCCCCGATAATACTGAATGTTGAACTAGATGGACTCCCGTTGGCAATGGAGCTGGACACGGGCGTGAGCCAGTCCATCATGGGCAAAAAGGCTTCCGAAAGATTGTGGTGCAAGAAGGCCTCAAGGCCAGTCTTAACTCCAATTCGTATGAAACTAAGAACTAACACGAAAGAACTGATTCCCGTAATCGGCAGTGCTGCCGTAAAGGTCTCCTATGATGGAGAGGTGCACAAGAAACATAGAAAATAGGTGCAGGAATAGGCCATTCGGTCCTTCGAGCCTGCACCGCCATTCAATGAGTTCATAGCTGAACATGCAACTTCAGTACCCCATTCCTGCTTTCTCGCCATACACCTTGATCCCCCTAGTAGTAAGGACTACACCTAACTCCTTTTTGAATATATTTAGTAAATTGGCCTCAACAACTTTCTGTAGCAGAGAATTCCACAGGTTCACCACTCTCTGGGTGAAGAAGTTTCTTCTCATCTCGGTCCTAAATGGCTTACCCCTTATCCTTAGGCTGTGACCCCTGGTTCTGGACTTCCACAACATTGGGAACATTCTTCCTGCAACTACCCTGTCTAAACCCGTCAGAATTTTAAACGTTTCTATGAGATCCCCTCTCATTCTTCTGAACTCCAGTGAATACAAGGCCAGTTGATCCAGTCTTTCTTGATATGTCAGTCCCGCCATCCCAGGAATCAGTCTGGTGAACCTTCGCTGCACTCCCTCACTAGCAAGAATGTCCTTCCTCAAGTTAGGAGACCAAAACTGTACACAATACTCCAGGTGTGGCGTCACCAAGGTCCTGCCCTTGTACTCAAATCCCCTCGCTATGAAGGCCAACATGCCATTTGCTTTCTTAACCGCCTGCTGTACCTGCATGCCTTCGATGACTGATGTACCATGACACCCAGGTCTCGTTGCACCTCCCCTTTTCCTAATCTGTCACCATTCAGATAATAGTCTGTCTCTCTGTTTTTACCACCAAAGTGGATAACCTTACATTTATCCACATTATACTTCATCTGCCATGCATTTGCCCACTCACCTAACCTATCCAAGTCACCCTGCAGCCTCATAGCATCCTCCTCGCAGCTCACACTACCACCCAACTTAGTGTCATCCGCAAATTTGGAGATACTACATTTAATTCCCTCGTCTAAATCATTAATGTACAATGTAAACAGCTGGGGCCCAAGCACAGAACCTTGCGGTACCCCACTAGTCACTGCCTGCCATTCTGAAAAGTACCCATTTACTCCTACTCTTTGCTTCCTGTCTGCCAACCAGTTCTCAATCCACGTCAGCACACTACCCCCAATCCCATGTGCTTTAACTTTGCACATTAATCTCTTGTGTGGGAGCTTGTGAAAGCCTTCTGAATGTCCAAATACACCACATCAACTGGTTCTCCCTTGTCCACTCTACTGGAAACATCCTCAAAAAATTCCAGAAGATTTGTCAAGCATGATTTCCCTTTCACAAATCCATGCTGACTTGGACCAATCATGTCACCTCTTTCCAAATGCGCTGATATGACATCCTTAATAATTGATTCCATCATTTTACCCACTACTGATGTCAGGCTGACCGGTCGATAATTCCCTGTTTTCTCTCTCTCTCCTTTTTTAAAAAGTGGGGTTACATTGGCTACCCTCCACTCCATAGGAACTGATCCAGAGTCTATGAAATGTTGAAAATGACTGTCAATGCATCCGCTATTTCCAAGGCCACCTCCTTAAGTACTCTGGGATGCAGACCATCAGGCCCTGGGGATTTATCGGCCTTCAATCCCATCAATTTCCCCAACACAATTTCCCAACTAATAAGGATTTCCCTCAGTTCCTCCTTCTTACTAGACCCTCTGACCCCTTTTATATCCGGAAGGTTGTTTGTGTCCTCCTCAGTGAATACCGAACCAAAGTACTTGTTCAATTAGTCTGCCATTTCTTTGTTCCCCGTTATGACTTCCCCTGATTCTGACTGCAGGGGACCAACATTTGTCTTTACTAACCTTTTTCTCTTTACATATCTATCGAAGCTTTTGTAGTCCATTTTAATGTTCCCTGCAAGCTTCCTCTCGTACTCTATTTTCCCTGCCCTAATCAAACCCTTTGTCCTCCTCTGCTGAGTTCTAAATTTCTCCCAGTCCCCGGGTTCGTTGCTATTTCTGGCCAATTTGTATGCCACTTCCTTGGCTTTAATACAATCCCTGATTTCCCTTGATAGCCACGGTTGAGCCACCTTCCCTTTTTTATTTTTACACCAGACAGGGATGTACAATTGTTGTAGTTCATCCATGCGGTCTCTAAATGTCTGCCATTGCCCATCCACTGTCAACCTCTTAAGTATCATTCGCCAATCTATCCTAGCCAATTCACACCTCATACCTTCAAAGACAAGGCTCTCGTTAGTTCACCCTGATCTACATGAACAGGTAGAGAGCAGGCGGCTTCAACAAAGTACATACCATGATAGCGCAAATGTGTCATGCGAGATTGAAATCAATGATCCTGTATTTGTATTGAATAATGGACAAGGTCCCAAGTGGTTTCCCGGCACTGTCGTGGCCAAAGAGGGGAGCAGAGTGTTTCGGGTCAAACTTTCAAATGGGCTCATTCACTGGAAACACTTGGACCAAATCAAACTCAGAATCACGGACTATCCTGAGCAACCCACTTGGACCCTATCTTTTTTGATCCCCCAACATACACACTAGTGACAACCAGCACCACGGTTGACCATGAAGCAAAACCCATCATCTACAGCAGCCCAGCAGGACCCAACACACCAGGCAGCCCAGCAAGGCCAGCTGCACAGCAACCCAGCGAGGGCGCAACAAATGATCCAACAATACCAGCTTTCACACTGAGACGATCAACCAGGGCAAGAAGGGCCCCAGATCGACTCACATTGTAAATAGTTACATTATTGACTTTGAGGGGGAGTGTTGTTATATATGTAAACTTGTATTTACACTGTACAGCCACCAGAGGGCTCATCCCCTGGAGTCCCAAGGGATCCCATAATCCCTTGGGAGCACAGGTATTTAAGGAGGCCTCACAGGTTGGAGAGGCACTCTGGAGACCTGAAATAAAAGACTATGGTCACACTTTATTTTGAGCTCACAGTGTTCAGTCTGACTCTTTCTCCATACATAACACCTACCATTTTTCCTACTTTTTCAGTAGGTTCCCGTCACTCGGTCTTCATGCCAGGTAAGTGTGTTGGGTTCTCAATGACTCTCCTTTGCTTTGACTAGTTGATAGCTGAAGAAGTGGTATAAAAGCTACCATTTCACAGCTGTTCACTTTCCAATCTCAGAGGCTGAAACCTTCAGGATTTGGAAGACACTTTTGAACTGTATGCAGATTCAATAAGATCATGGGCAGTGAATACTCTACCCACAGTCATATCATAAGAACATAAGAAATAGGAACAGGAGTAAGCCATTTGGCCCCTCGAGCCTGCACCGCCATTCAATAAGATCATGGGCTCAGTCCACTCCCATAACCCTTTACTCCCTTATTGCTCAAAAATTTGTTAAACATGATTTCCCTTTCATAAAACCATGCTGACTCTGCTTGACTAAATTATGCTTTTCCAATTGTCCTGCTACTGCTTGCTTAATAATGGATTCTAGCATTTTCCCAACAACAGATGTTAGGCTAACTGGTCTATAGTTTCCCGTTTTCTGTCTGCCTCCTTTTTCAAATAGGGGCGTTACATTTGTGGTTTTCCAATCCGCTGGGACCTCCCCAGAATCCAAGGTAGATTACAACCAATGCATCCACTATCTCTGCAGCCACTTCTTTTAAGACCTGAGGATGCAAGCATCAGGTCCAGGGGACTTGTCCACCTTTAGTCCAATTATTTTACCGAGTACTTCTTCTTCAGTGATAGCGATTGTTTTAAGTTCCTCTCTCCCTGTAGCCCCTTGATTATCCATTATTGAGATGTTTTAGTGTCTTCTACCATGAAGACCGATACAGAATATTTGTTCAAAGTCTCTGCCATTTCCCTGTTCCCCATTATTAATTCCAAAGTCTCATCCTCTAAGGGACCAACATTTACTTTAGCTACTCTCTTCCTTTTTATATACCTGTAGAAACTCTTACTATCTGTTTTTATATTTCTTGCTAGTTTACTTTGATCATCTATCTTCCCTCTCTTTATTTTTTTCTAGTTGTTATTTGCCGGTTTTTTTAAGTTTCCCCATTGGAGCAACCTCTCCCATCATTGACAGATCGCTTCTGTCATCTCAACTTCAGCTGCATTCTATTCCAGCAGCATCGGTGCCCTTGAGAAAATCAGCCTGAACACCACATCACTAAACAAACAAGCAACACTACGAACAACAGCAAACTTCTCCGCAATCACCTGATGCTGCAGAGGACACAGGGCATCAGCACCTGCCCAGGACGCCAAGGATGGTCTCACCATGGCCACATTTACTTCACTTGATGCTGTACACCCTGGCTGCCACATGATGCACCAGGTTGGTACCACTCCACACCAACACTATAAGGCATCCCTGCAATGCCCAAGCCATTCCATTCACACTCATTGCCACTGCGGGAGGTACCCTTACGTCTCACCATTCACTACAACTCACTAAGCCAAAGGTTCACACAAATCTATCCAAGAACGTAAAGTGTTCAAAATAAAGATTTCAATGTTTGACAACACAGTAGCAGAAACTCTACATGAACATTGGCTAAAAGACTCTTGTGTGTTGTTAGTTGGTATGATTGGACAAGGATGAGGGCGAGTGTGAGGTGTGGCTAGTGAGATGGGGATGTGATAATGTAGATAGAGAGGGATGGACAGAGGTGTAAGGTAAGTTGGTGTGAGTAAAGATGTGTAAGAGTAGGGCAGAGAAGGCAGAGCGATGGGGATGTGATGAGTGGCACAGCAGGATGAGGTTGAGTGTGGCTTTGCAGTGACCACCGCACAGTCCTTGTGGGGACAAAGTCCCGTCTTCACACTCTCCAGCATGTTGTGTGGCACTACCACTGTGCTAAATGGGATAGATTCAGAACAGATCTAGCAGCTCAAAACTGGGCATCCATCAGGCGCTGTGGGCCATCAGCAGCAGCAGAATTATATTCTACCACAATTTGTAATCTCATGGCGCAGCATATCCCTCACTCTACCATCAGCATCAAGCCATGGAGCCAATCCTGGTTCAATGAGAAGAGCATGTCAGGAGCAGCATCAGGCGTACCTAAAAATTAGGTGCCAACCTGGGGAAGCTGCAACACAGGACTACCTGTATGCTAAACAATGGAAGCAACATGCTTTAGTCAGAGCTAAGCGATCTCACAAACAATGGATCAGACCAAAGCACTGCAGTCCTGCCACATCCAATCTTGACTGGTGGTGAATCATTAAACAACTAACAGGAGGAGGAGGCTCCATCAACATCCCAATCTGCAATGATGGTAGAGCCTAGCACGCAAGTGTAAAAGTCAAGTGTTTGCAACCATCTTCAGCTAGAAGTGCCAAGTGGATGATCCATCTCGGCTTCCTCCTAAGGTCCCCTCTATCACAGAAGCCAGTCTTCAGCAAAGTTGATTCACACCACGTGATATCAAGAAATGGCTGAGTACATGGATACCGCAAAGGCTATGGGCCCCGACAACAGCCAGCTGTCGTGCTGAAGACTTGTGCTCCAGAACTAACCGCGCCTCGAGCCAAGCTGCTCCAGTACTGCTTCATATCACCTTTAACAAGCTCCCCAGTGGAGTGGAGCTAATCTACAGGACAAACAGGAAACTGTTCAACCTCCATTGCCTACAGTCCAGATCCAAGGTTGTTCCTACCTCTATCATTAAACCACAGTATGCACACAACACTTGAGTTTGTGCACACTCGGAAGTCGAACTCTAAACCATCATTGACACCTTCACCGAAGCGTACGAGAGTCTGGGCCTTACATTAAATATACGTAAGACAAAGGTTCTCTACCAACCTGCCCCTGGCCCACAGCATTGCCCCCCGATTATCAAGATCCATGACGAGACCTTAGACAATGTGGACCACTTTCTTTACCTCAGTAGCCTACATGTCAGCAAGGACAGACATCGATGACAAAGTCCAACACCGCCTTCAGTGTGCCAATGCAGCCTTCGGTCGCCTGAGGAGAAGAGTGTTCGAAGACCAGGATCTCAAACCCAACACCAAGCTCATGGTCTACAGAGCAGTAGTGATACCCGCCCTCCTGTATGCTTCAAAGACATGGACTATGTACAGTAGACACATCAAAGCACTGGAGAAGTACCATCAACACTGCCTCCGCAAAATCCTGCAAATCCATTGGCAGGATAGGCGCACCAATGTCAGTGTTCTCTCTCAGGGCAATATCCTAAGCATCGAAGCATTGACCACGCTCGATTAGCTCTGATGGATGGGCCATATTGTCCACATTCCCAATTGTAGACTCACGAAACAAGCACTCTACTCCGAGTTCCGTCACGGCAAGCGAGTCCCGGGGGACAGAAAAAACGCTTCAATAGACATACTCAAAGCCTCCTTGAAAAAATGTAACATCCCCACCGACTCTTGAGAATCTCTGGCCCAAGACTGCTCAAAGTGGAGGAGAATTACCGGCCTCCCCCCAGCCCAGGGACAATTTCTGATGGATCAGCCCATCCGCCTGCCCCCGGTTGGAAATGCCTTAATGCCAGGCGGTAATGGACGGTAAGGAGGGGGGAAATTCTGGCCCTTTAGACTCTCCAGTCAGGGAAAAAATCCTCTCAGTATCTACCCGGTTAATCCCCCTCAGAATCTTATGTTTCATTGAGATCACCTCTCATTCTTCTAAACTCCAGAGAGTATAGGCCCAATCTACTCAATCTCTCCTCATAGGACAACCCTCTCCTCCCACTGTCAACTATGGCTCAGTGGGTAGCACTCTCGTCTGTGAGTCAGAAGGTTGTGGATTCAAGTCCCACTCCCGGGACTTGAGCGCAAAAAAAATCTAGGCTGAGGGAGCGCTGCACTGTTGGGGGGTGCTGTCTTTCGGATGAGACATTAAACCAAGGCCCTGTCTGCTCTCTCAAGTGGACGTAAAAGATCCCTTGGCACCATTTCGAAGAAGAGCAGGGGAGTTATCCCTGGAGTCCTGGCCAATATTTATCCCTTAATCAAAAAAAACAAAGAAACAGATTATCTGGTCATTATCACATTGCTTGTGCGCAAATTGGCTGCCGCGTTTCCCACATTACAACAGTGACTACATTCCAAAAGTACTTCATTGGCTGTAAAGCTCTTTGAGATGTCCGGTGGTTGTGTGGTTTCACCAAAATACCGACACAATTTTAGTAAGACTTCCTTACTCTTGTACTCCAACCCCCTTGCAATAAAGGCCAACATGCCATTTGCCTTCCTAATTGCTTGCTGTACCTGCATGATAACTCTTTATGTTTCCTGTAAGAGGACACCTAAATCTCTCTGAACCCCAATATTTAATAGTTGCTCACCATTTAAAAAATATTATGTTTTTCTATTACATCTACCAAATTGAATAATCTCACATTTCCCCACATTATACTTATTGCCTACTCACTTAATGGGTCTATATCCCTTTGCAGGCTCTTTGTGTTCTCCTCACAGCTTACCCACCTAGCTTTGTATTATCAGCAAACTTGGATACATTGCACTTGGTCCCTTCATCTAAGTCATTAATATAGATTGTAAACAGCCGAGGCCACGATCCTTGCGGCACCCCTCTAGTTACAGCCTGCCAACCTGAAAATGACTTGATTATCCCAACTCTCTGTTTTCTGTCTGTTAACCAATCCTCTATCCATACTAATATATTTTCCCCAAACCCATGAGTCCTTATCTTGCGTAGCAATCTTATTGAATGCCTTTTGAATATCCAAATATACGACATCTACTGTACCTTGCTAGTTACATCCTCAAAAAACTCTAATAAATATGTTAATGATTTCCCTTTCATAAAACCATGTTGACTCTGCCTAATCATATTATGATTTTCTAAGTGCCCTGTTACCACTTCCTTAATAATGGATTCCAGCATTTTCCCAACGACTGATATCAGGCTAACTGGCCTGTAGTTTCCTGTTTTCTCTCTCCCACCTTTCTTGAATAGCAAGGTTACATTTGCTATCTTATTTTGTTTGCAAAAGTAAAGACCATAGGATTAAAAGAACAGTGTCCCATGAAAAGGAATCCCTCTTTCTCACACTAGCCCTTTAGCCACGTGTTAATTCTCCTGATCTGACTGTTTCTGTGACAATTTGCATTTATCTCGGGCAATAATCCAGAGATTATTACCTTCAAGGTCTTGCTTTTTAATGTAGCTCCAAACTCCTGATACTCCCTCAGCAGGGCATACTCCCTGTTCCTACCTAAGGCGTTTGTTCGAACATGGACCACGACAACTGGATTTTCCTCCTTCCTTTCCAGGATTGAGTTCTTTGATGAATTAACCAAGAGGGTTGATCAGGGTAGTGCGTTTGATGTTATGCATCTGGACTTTCAAAAGATAAAGTACTATGTAATAGACAGCAGCATGAATACAAAATTGGCCAATGCAAAGAAAACAGAGTAGTGGGGAATAGTTGTTTTTCAGACTGGATGGAAGTTTACAGTTTTCCAAGGGTTGGTATTAGGATCACTGCTCTTTTTAATATGTATGAATGACCTGGAATTGGGTGTTCAGGGCATAATTTCAAAGTTTGCAGATGACACAAACGTTGGAAATGTAGTAAACAATGAGGAGGATAGTGACAGATTTCAGGACGATAGAGACAAACTGGTGAACTGGCAGATACATGTCAGATAAAATTTAACACAGATAAGTGTGAACTGATACATTTTGGTCGGAAAAATTAGGATATTAAAGGGGTTGCAGAAACAAAGGGACCTGGGGTGTATGTACACAAATCTTTGAAGGTGGCAGGACAAGGGGAGAAAGTGGTTAAAAAAGCATATGGGATCCTTGGCTTTATTAATAGCGGCATAAGAGTATAAAAGCAAGGAAGTTATGCTCAACCTTTAGAAAACACTGGTTAGACCTCAGCTGGAGTATTGTGTTCAATTCTGGGCAACACACTTCAGGAAGGATGTCAAGGCCTTAGAGCAGGTGCAGAAGAGATTTACTTGAATGGTATCAGGGATGAAAGAATTCAGTTATATGGAGAGGCTGGAGATGCTGGGGTTGTTCTCCTTCGAGCAGAGAAAGTTAAGAGGAGATTTGATAGAGCTGTTCAAAATTATGAACCATTTTGATAGGATAAACAAGGAGAACGATGCTGAGAATGACATGAGTAGCACGTATAGCGAGTTGGTCTTACTGCAGGTGAAGGGTCCACAGCCAGCTAGGGAATGGAAGACCAGCAGGAAGAGCAGTGCAAGGAAGGTAGTGCAGGGGTCCCCTGCAGTCATCCCCCTGCAAAACAGATACACTGTTGAGGAGGATGACTCATCAGGGGAGGGCAGCAGCAGCCAAGTTCATGGCACCATGGCTGGCTCTGCTGCACAGGAGGGCAGGAAAAAGAGTGGGAGAGCAATAGTGATAGGGGATTCAATTGTAAGGGGAATAGATAGGCGTTTCTGCGGCCGCAACCGAGACTCCAGGATGGTATGTTGCCTCCCTGGTGCAAGGGTCAAGGATGTCTCGGAGCGGGTGCAGCACATTCTGAAAAGGGAGGGAGAACAGCCAGTTGTCGTGGTGCACATTGGTACTAACGACATAGGTAAAAAAAGGGATGAGGTCCTACGAGACGAATTTAAGGAGCTAGGAGCTAAATTAAAAAGTAGGACCTCAAAAGTAGTAATCTCGGGATTGCTACCAGTGCCACGTGCTAGTCAGAGTAGGAATCGCAGAATAGCGCAGATGAATACGTGGCTTGAGCAGTGGTGCAGCAGGGAGGGATTCAAATTCCTGGGGCATTGGAACCGGTTCTGGGGAAGATGAGACCAGTACAAACCAGACAGTCTGCACCTGGGCAGGACCGGAACCAATGTCCTAGGGGGACTGTTTGCTAGTGCTGTTGGGGAGGAGTTAAACTAATATGGCAGGGGGATGGGAACCAATGCAGGGAGACAGAGGGAAACAAAATGGAGACAGAAGCAAAAGACAGAAAGGAGATGAGTAAAAGTGGAGGGCAGAGAAACCCAAGGCAAAAAACAAAAAGGGCCAATGTACAGCAAAATTCTAAAGGGTCAAAGTGTAATAAAAAGGCAAGCCTGAAAGCTCGGTGCCTCAATGCGAGGAGTATTCGGAACCCAGGAGAGGGCTCTGAGCTAGTTAGAGTAGGTGAGAGCGCAGATGAACAGGACCCCAAGAAAGAATGCAAAAGGCAGGAGGCAACAAAGCAGAGTAGCACTGGGGTAAGTGTAAACCACAAGGTGATAGGAAGGGACAAGATGTATGAATATAAAGGAGCTGCAGGAGGGGTCAAAACTAAAAATCATGGTTTAAAAACTAGTATTAAAACACTTTACCTAAACGCATGCAGCATTCGAAATAAAGTAAATGAGTTGACGGCACAAATCATTACAAATGGGTATGATTTGGTGGCCATTACAGAAACGTGGTTGCAGGGTGGCCAAGACTGGGAATTAAACATACAGGGGTATCTGACAATTCGGAAGGATAGACAAGAAGGGAAAGGAGGTGGGGTAGCTCTGTTAATAAAGGATGATATCAGGGCAGTTGTGAGAGATGATATTGGCTCTAATGAATCATTGTGGGTGGAGATTAGATAGTAAGGGGAAAAAGTCACTGGTGGGCATAGTTTATAGGCGCCCAAATAATAACTTCACGGTGGGGTGGACAATAATAAAGGGAATAATAGAGGCATGTGAAAAAGGAATGGCAGTAATCATGGGGGATTTTAACCTACATATCGATTGGTCAAATCAAATCGCACGGGGTAGCCTGGAGGAGGAATTCATAGAATGCATACGGGATTGTTTCTTAGAACAGTATGTTACAGAACCTACAAGGGAGCAGCTATCTTAGATCTGGTCCTGTGTAATGAGACAGGAATAATAAACGATCTCCTAGTAAAAGATCCTCTCGGAATGAGTGATCACAGTATGGTTGAATTTGTAATACAGATTGAGGGTGAGGAAGTAGTGTCTCAAACGAGCATACTATGCTTAAACAAAGGGGACTACAGTGGGATGAGGGCAGAGTTAGCTAAAGTAGACTGGGAACACAGATTTAAATGGTGGCACAATTGAGGAACAGTGGAGGACTTTTAAGGAGCTCTTTCATAGTGCTCAATAAAAATATATTCCAGTGAAAAAGGAGGACGGTAAAAGAAGGGATAATCAGCCGTGGATAACCAAGGAAATAAAGGAGAGTATCAAATTGAAAACCAATGCGCATAAGGTGGCCAAGGTTAGTGGGAAACTAGAAGATTGGGAAAATTTTAAAGGACAGCAAAGAATGACTAAGAAAGTAATAAAAAAAGGAAAGATAAATTACGAAAGTAAACTGGCGCAAAACATAAAAACAGACAGTAAAAGCTTTCACAGATATATAAAACGGAAAAGAGTGACTAAAGTAAATGTTGGTCCCTTAGAAGATGAGAAGGGGGATTTAATAATGGGAAATGTGGAAATGGCTGAGACCTTAAACAATTATTTTGCTTCGTCTTCACAGTGGAAGACACAAAAACCATGCCAAAAATTGCTGGTCACGGGAATGTGGGAAGGGAGGACCTTGAGACAATTACTAATACTAGGAAGGTAGTGCTGGTCAGGCTAATGGGACTCAAGGTAGATAAGTCCCCTGGTCCTGATGAAATGCATCCCAGGGTATTAAAAGAGATGGCGGAAGTTATAGCAGATGCATTGGTTATAATCTACCAAAATTCTCTGGACTCTGGGGAGGTACCAGCGGATTGGAAAGCAGCTAATGTAACGCCTCTGTTTAAAAAAGGGGGCAGACAAAAGGCTGGTAACTATAGGCCGGTTAGTTTAACATCTGTAGTGGGGAAAATGCTTGAAGCTATCATTAAGGAAGAAATAGCGGGACATCTAGATAGGAATAGTGCAATCAAGCAGACGCAACATGGATTCATGAAGGGGAAATCATGTTTAACTAATCTACTGGAATTCTTTGAGGATATAACGAGCATGGTGGATAGAGGTGTACCGATGGATGTGGTGTATTTAGATTTCCAAAAGGCATTCGATAAGGTGCCACACAAAAGGTTACTGCAGAAGATAAAGGTACGTGGGGTCAGTGGAAATGTATTAGCATGGATAGAGAATTGGCTGGCTAACAGAAAGCAGAGAGTCGGGATAAATGGGTCCTTTTCGGGTTGGAAATCGGTGGTTAGTGGTGTGCCACAGGGATCGGTGCAGGGACCACAACTGTTTACAATATACATAGATGACCTGGAAGAAGGGACAGAGTGTAATGTAACAAAATTTGCAGATGACACAAAGATTAGTGGGAAAGTGGGTTGTGTAGAGTACACAGAGAGGCTGCAAAGAGATTTAGATAGGTTAAGCGAATGGGCTAAGGTTTGGCAGATGGAATACAATGTCGGAAAATGTGAGGTCATCCACCTTGGGAAAAAAAAACAGTAAAAGGGAATATTATTTGAATGGGGAAAAATTACAACATGCTGCAGTGCAGAGGGACCTGGGGGTCCTTGTGCATGAATTCCAAAAAGTTAGTTTGCAGGTCCAGCAGGTAATCAGGAAAGCGAATGGAATGTTGGCCTTCATTGCGAGAGGGATGGAGTACAAAAGCAGGGAGGTCCTGCTGCAACTGTACAGGGTATTGGTGAGGCCGCACCTGGAGTACTGCGTGCAGTTTTGGTCACCTTACTTAAGGAAGGATATACTAGCCTTGGAGGGGGTACAGAGCCGATTCACGAGGCTGATTCTGGAGATGAGGGGGTTACCTTATGATGATAGATTGAGTAGACTGGGTCTTTACTCATTGGAGTTCAGAAGGATGAGGGGTGATCTTATAGAAACATTTAAAATAATGAAAGGGATAGACAAGATAGAGGCAGAGAGGTTGTTTCCACTGGTCGGGGAGACTAGAACTAGGGGGCACAGCTTCAAAATACGGGGGAGCCAATTTAAAACCGAGTTGAGAAGGAATTTCTTCTCCCAGAGGGTTGTGAATCTGTGGAATTCTCTGCCCAGGGAAGCAGTTGAGGCTAGCTCATTGAATGTATTCAAATCACAGATAGATAGATTTTTAACCAATAAGGGAATTAAGGGTATGGGGTGCGGGCGGGTAAGTGGAGCTGAGTCCACGACCAGATCAGCCATGATCTTTTTCAATGCCGGAACAAGCTCGAGGGGCTAGATGGCCTACTCCTGTTCCTAATTCTTATGTTCGTATGTTCTTATAGAAACCGTTTCCAATGGCAGGAGGGTCAGTAACCAGAGGACACTTGTCGACCCAAGTCTCGATGTTGCCCAGGTCCTGCTCTACACTGACATAGGCTGCTTTATTATCAGACGAGTTGTGAATGTAGATGAATGTAGAATTAAGTGAGGTCCATTCTTTTGTATGATGGAAGGAAAGTCATTGCTGAAGTAGCTGAGGAACATCTGCAGCAACATCCTGGGGCTGTGCTGATTGGCCTTCCACAATCTTCTTCTTTTGTGTCACATATGACTCCAACCACTAGAAGATGTTTCCTTTTGACTTCAGTTTTGCTTGAGCTTCTTGGTGCCATATGAGGTCGAATTCTGCCTTGATGCCAAGGGCTGCTATTGTCAGCTGCTCTCTGGCATTCAGCTCATGCACATGTCTGAATCAATGCTATGATGAGGTCTGGAGCTGAGTGGTTTTGGAAGAACCCAAGTTCAGCATCAGTGAGCAGGTGAGTACTTATTACTTCATTGCACTTATGACTTCTTCCATCACTTTGATAGGGTAATAATGAGCCGGGTTAGATTGTTCCTCCTCTTTGGGGGTCGGACACACTTGGGCAATTTTCCACATTGTTTGGTGGATGCCAGTGTCATAGGTGTACTGTAGTAGCTTGGCTGAGGGGTGGCTAGCTCTGGTGTTCAGGTCTTGTGCATTGCAGCCGGGATGATGTTTAGACCAATAGCCTTTGCTGTATCCAGTGTACTTATCTGCTTCTTAATGTCACATGGAGTGAAACGTCTATGCTAAAAAATTAATGCTATTGCCTGAATCCATTTTCTTTCTCACTAAGCGAACTTGGCTGAAACTATTCCAAATATTTTACATTATTAGCTTTTGAATACCACAGCTACCATCTACTTGGCATTATTTTATTTTTTTTTCTTTATTATCCATGAGGAGAGTTATAAAATACATCAATGTCCTTTCTGGACAGATCCTACCTTTGTAATATCTGCTCCTTGAGGCGTAGAATGCTCGCCATGTTTATGAGAAGATACTGGGCTTCATTCACCAATGAGAGGGAAGATGACTGGGTCAAAGCTTGTCCTTGAACTGAAAATTAAATGACATCATTATTGTACATGTGGAAGATACTACGGGCAGCATTCTAATCCTTTGTTCTAAACATTCTAAAGTTATGTTCGGACAAATTAGTTGGATATTCCATTTCCGCTTTGAAATATATATTACAACAGCAGCTTTTCAAAATATGCTTTTTCTTGTTTGCTTTAAAATCTGAAACCTTTAGATAGAACTTTTTTCTTCTTTTCTCTGATGTTCCCCATCCTAATGAATCTGTTCAGTTAGTAAAATCAGGTAATTTAGAACACCTTCAATATTGAGCAGACACTTGAACATAAAGGATCATGGTGGAGAAATTTGGAACCACTCCATTTTGGGTGCTAGCTTTTAAAAGTTGAAAAAATTAGCGCCAGGCATTAATTTTCAACTTTAAAAAAATTAGTGTTTCTGTTCAAGGAAGGAAGTGGACCGCTAAATCAAGCGCTCCACTTCCTTCCTGGAGCGCAATAGTACGCAGGCGGTGCGGTAGTTGTACTGCACAATGGGCCGTGAAGCACTGCCCATTCAGAGGCTCCTTCCCTTCCTTAAGGGGAGGGCCATCACTGCAGACTCTGCATTGGAACCACTTATTTGGTCCTCGATGGCAGCCGTGATCCAGCCCAATGCACTGCAGTAGAGTGCCGCGCTGATCGATCGTGGCCGAAGAGGATTGAAAAAAATTGACAGACACCAGGGTAGAAATTGTTTCACTTACCTCGGTCACCTCACCTTTAAGTTTCGCCCCCGAAGTGCCCGGCCTCCCAATCAATGCCTCCTGCAGCTGCCAGTGTTTTTGCCCGGTGATGCTGCAGGGGGTGGAACTGAAGTTCGGGTCCGGGCCACTACTGGGGCGATGCGCACGGTAATGACAATACGATCTCCGGGCAAAGGAGATCGGGGTGCAACATCCTACCACTGCCGCAAACCTCCCGCAGATGTTAGTGGGAGTCGTTCATCTAGCCACGCCCGGTTGGTAAGGAGGCGATAACGGGAGGCACGAAGGAGTCCAATTTCTCGGCCCATAAGTTGTAGTCCACAGCATGCTTTTTAATTTCTTTTGCAATGAAATGCATGTCTTACTCTATAATATCACCAACAGTTACTAAACAGATAGTGAGGCAGCACTCCCCATACACTCTACATTAATTAAAATATGTATTTTTAAACAAAATATTGTTCTCCTTAAAGAATAAGGAAACCTAACCTGTAATTAATAATACTTTCATTTATTTAGCATCTTGTTACACCAAAATGCATCAGAGCTTAACACACAAATTACTTTTGAAGTGTAGTGACTATTAACGTAGGCAAATGCAGCCACCATTCTGGGGCAGTGATATCCCACTAACAGTGAATGAAATTAATGAATAGTTGATCTACTTTTAATGGCGTTGATTGAGGGAGGAATATTGGATAGACACTGGGAGTACTTCCTATTCTTCTTCGAATGGTGTCATAGGATATTTATTGTCTATTGGAGCATGCAGGACCACAATTTACCAATGAAACAAAAGCAAAATACTGATGACGGGTCATTGACCTGAAGCGCTAACTTTGTTTCTCTCTTTACAGATGCTGCCTAACCTGAAGAGTGTTTCCACCATTTTCTTTTTTTATTCCGCAATTCACCATCTCATCAGAAGGCATCATGACAAAGATGGAATGTTTTATACGGGAGGTTTTCCTGCGTCTTCTAAGCGCAATGAATATTAAAAAATTGGTCAGGTTGGAGTGTATCCAGTTCTCTTCATTTAAATTAAGGGAGGAAAATCGGGTGGATTTATTTACAGGTGTACAGTCCAATCTACTGGATTTTCCGATATTCTCTGAGCCCAAGTGATCCATTGTGCCTGGGCGCAGATACAAGATAATCTTCTCTTATAGGTGTTTTCTGTGACTGTTTTGTAGATTCTTTTAAGAGAGATACCCCCCTTAAAATGGTTTCTGTATTTCATGCTGGGAAATCAGCTGCTTCTCTGGCCTCACCGATCTATATCAGAAAGAAGATAGTTAATCTGTTGATTGCCAAAAGACATAATACCCAAGATAAAAACAAGAATCCAAGTGCTTGAAACACTTAACCTACATTACTGCTCAATTAATTGACACCACAATCTAATTAGTGCAATTTTAGTTTCGAAACCCTCATCGACTCCTCCGGGTGGTCTTCAACAGGCCTTTTATATATGTGTTACTGTAACAGTCTATTTTGTGAGTAATTATCTTGGGTTAGCAGATTGACTTCTTAAAGGGCAAAACTGCATTTCTCATCATCATAGGCAGTCCCTTGAAATCGAGGAAGACTTGCTTCCACTCAATGGGCTCAAAATTGGCCCACCCTTTTTTTCAACGCACTCACTGGAGATGTGCCGCTTTTCTGCGTTGAAAAGTGCTCCGAAAAAATTGCTCCCCACTTTGGCCGCTGTCCGGCCTCTCCCGGGCAGTGTGGCCAGTTGGGTCCAGGGCGGAGCCAGCATCCCGCGCTGAAAACAGTGCGCGTTGGAGTGTGCGCACATGTGCAGTAGCTCCTCGCCCCCAGCCTCTCAGTGTGTTGCTGCGGTGTGGGACCCGATCATCATCATCATCATACCGGCTACTGGTACGTCCCGCCCCTATCCCAGGTCAAGTGGCCTTCTGCACAGGCCGGCCCGCTGCCTTCCCGGGCTGAAGATGAAGGTAAAGTAGGACTTTCTTACTTTTATTTTTTATTTGGATATTTTGAAAAAAATTATGTAAATATGTTTTGTTTCTTGTGAATAGTGGTGACCATTTGTCAAGCCTATTCGCCTGGTGCTATTGTGAAAGAAGAACATAAGTGATGGAGGAACACTGAGAGAATATCTTATTTATTGAAGTAGACTTTATTTAGATAATATGGGCTCAATTTTGGCCCAGTATAATCATTGCAAATAAATAGTTGTTTAAATTAGTTGTGAGATTAGGGCAATTTAATTCAACTATCTTTTACTTCTTTTATTTTTGTAGTTTAAGCTTCCATGAATGCTTCTGTTGTATAGTAAGTTAACTTTACGAAGTTTGTCATATGATGTCCTGTTTAGCTGTTTGATCCTATTCACATTCTTTAGTCAAGTCATTAAGTTCTGCTGGCCTCCGATGTACCTACCTGCGCCGATTTCTTAACTCTCCGCTAGGGTTTTCTGAAGTGGCCTAAGTAGATCAGCTGGCCAAAGTGGCCTAAATGGCCAAAACTGGAGTAGGTGGCTGGTAACGCCCCCTTTTGAGAAAAACTAAACTAAACTAAAAAAAATCGTAACTAACTCACTTACATAGGCGCAAATTGAATGTGCAAAATGGGGATTTTTAAGATGCTCCAAAAAAATCAAGTTGCTCCAAAAAACGAAGCAAATCCTGGCCAATTTTGAGCCCTAAAAGTGAGTTCTTAGGTGACTGAACAGTCCAATATGGGAATTACACAGGTGGGACAGACAGTCATTGAAGGAAAGGGTGGGTGGGGAGTCTGGTTTGCCGCACGCTCCTTCCGCTGCCTGAATTTGCTTTCTGCATGCTCTCGGCGACGAGACTCGAGGTGCTCAGCGCTCTCCCGGATGCTCTTCCTCCACTTAGGGCAATCTTTGGCCAGGGACTCCCAGGTGTCGGTGGAGATGTTGCATTTTATCAAGGAGGCTTTGAGGGTGTCCTTGAAACATTTCCTCTGCCCACCTGGGGCTTGCTTGCCATGTAGGAGTTCCGAGTAGAGCGCTTGATTTGGGAGTCTTGTGTCAGGCATGCGAACAATGTGGCCCGCCCAACGGAGCTGGTCGAGTGTGTTCAGTGCTTCTATGTTGGGGATGTTGGCCTGATCGAGGACACCAACGTTGGTGCATCTGTCCTCCCAGGGGATTTGTAGGATCTTGCGGAGACATCGTTGGTGGTTTTTCTCCAGCGATTTCAGGTGTCTACTGTATATGGTCCATGTCTCTGAGCCATACAGGAGGGCGGGTATCTCTACAGCCCTGTAGACCATGAGTTTGGTGCCAGATTTGAGGGCCTGATCTTCGAACACTCTCTTCCTCAGGCGGCTGAAGGCTGCGCTGGCGCACTGGAGGCGGTATTGAACCTCGTCATCGATACCTTGATGATAATAGGCTCCCAAGGTATGGAAAGTGGTTCACGCTGTCCAGGGCCAGGCTGTGGATCTTGATGACTGGGGGGCAGTGCTGTGTGGCGGGGTCAGGTTGGTGGAGGACCTTTGTCATACAGATGTTTAGTGTAAGGCCCATTCTTTCATATGCCTCAGTGAAGATGTTGACTATGACTTGGAGTTCAGTTTCTGAATGTGCACAGACGCAAGCGTTGTCCGCGTATAGTAGCTCGACGACAGAGGATAGGATGGTCTTGGATCTGGCCTGGAGACGACAAAGGTTGAACAGGTTCCCACTGGTTCTGTAGTTTAGTTCCACGCCAGCGGGGAGCTTGTTGAGTGTGAGGTGGAGCATTGCAGCGAGGATGATCGAGAAGAGGGTTGGCGCGATGACACAGCCCTGCTTGACCCTGGTCCGGACGTGGGTTGGATCTGTGGTCGACCCGTTGGTCAGGATCACGGCTTCAATGTCGTCGTGGAGCAGGCGGAGGATGTCAAACTTTTGGGGGCTGCCGAAACGGAGGAGGACGCTCCATAGTCCCTCACGATTAACAATGTCAAAGGCCTTTGTAAGGTCAAAGAAGGCCATGTACAAGGGTTGGTGTTGTTCCCTGCATTTCTTTTGCAGTTGTCGCGCCGTAAAGACCACATCCGTTGTGCATCATAGTGGACGGAATCAGCACTGTGACTCTGGGAGGAGCTCCTCAGCCACAGGGAAAAGACGGTTGAGGAGGAGTCGAATGATGACTTTCCCAGTGGCTGATAACAGGGAGATTCCTCTGTAGTTGCCGCAGTCGGACTTGTCCCCTTTTTTAAAGATGGTCACGATTACTGCATCTCTGAGATCTCCCGGCATGCTCTTCTCGTTTCAGATGAGAGAGATGAGGTCTTGCATTTATGCCAATAGTGCCTCTCTGCCATACTTTAGTGCCTCAGCGGGGATTCCATTCGCTCCCGTTGCCTTGTTGTTCTTGAGCTGACGGATGGCCTTTTCTACCTCATGCAGGGCTGGGGTTTTGCTGAGATGGTGGCGGGTAGCATGCTGCGGGATGGAGTCGAGGACACTTGTGTCAAAGGCAGAGTCTCGGTTAAGGAGCTCTCCAACGGGACCTGACTCCCTCGGGGTCCTTGATGAATGTCTCCCTGTTCTTGGCCAGCAGTGGGGTGGAGCCTTGGGTGCTCGACTGCGGTGAAGAATCCTCGCATATCATGGCTGTCAGCCAGCTGCTGGATCTCCTGTGCTTTCTCCACCCACCATCTATTCTTTAGGTCGCAGGTTTTTTGTTGGACCTTGGCCTTAATCCGTCTGTAAAGCTGCTTTGCTGCTCCCGAGTTGGTTTGTTGTTTTAGGTTCAGAAATGCCCTGTGCTTGCGATTTATTAGCTCTTGGATCTCCTGTTCATTCTCATCAAACCAGTCCTGGTGTTTCCTGGTTGAGTGGCCGAGCATCTCTTCGTAGACACTGGTTATGGTGGCTTGGAGGGCAGACCAAGCGCTGTGGGCATTCTGCGTCTCGGGGTCATCAAGGGTTGCCAAGTTAGCAGTGAGGCGCTGGTTGTATAGGGCTCTCTTAGCTGGGTCTTTGAGTGTCCCGGCATTGATTTTTTTGCGGCACTGCTTCTGCTGCCGTCGCCGCTTTGGGGCTATGTTGATGTTGATGATGGAATGGATTAGGCGGTGGTCCATCCAGTAGTCATCAGCTCCTGTTATGGCACGGGTGATGCGCACATCCTTGCGATCCCTGGCTCGAACGATGACATAGTCGAGCAGGTGCCAGTGTTTGGAGCGAGGGTGTTGCCATGATGCCTTGTACTTGTCCCTCTGGTGGAACAAGGTGTTAGTGAGGACAAGGTTGTGTTCTAGGCATTTTGTCAGGAGCAGGGTACCATTCGAGTTGGTTTTCCCTACCCCCTCTCTGCCGATCATGCCTCCCCAGAGGTCTGTGTCCTTGCCGACTCTGGCACTGAAGTCGCCGAGGGGGATCAGTTTGTCGTCCATAGGGACGTGGGACAAGGATTGTTCAAGGCTGGAGTAAAATCCCTCTTTGGCCTCATCCATTGCGTCGAGTGTTGGGTCGTACGCACTGACGCGCACCGGTTCTGGGATAGGGTGAGTCGGAGAGTCATGAGGCATCGCTAATCCCTCAGGGAGAGTCTCTGAGTCGGTTGACCAGCTCGTTCTTGATGGCAGAACCGACTCCGTGGATGCGGCGTTCTTCCTCTGGTTTGCCTTTCCAGAAGAATGTATAACCTCTAAGAGTGTGAGAAGTACCAGTTTTAGACATGACTGATTCTTTTGTTTGTTACAATTTGGGACAGTCTTCAATGGACACGAATGCAAGATACAAACTCTGTAGGTACGAAGGCCTAAGTAATTCAGAATGCAAATGTTACTGGTAGGGAACTGGGTTCCAGTATCTGTATTTGTTTCAGTTTTTCAACGCCTGTAGTTTTTTTTCTTTTATTAATAATTGCTGGTAGGAATTAGGGTACTACTTAAACTACCATGAAGAGTCAAAAAGCTTACCTGAAAAGTCTACAAAGAAAGACTATTCAAGGGAACTAAACTATCTGGTTTGCCTCTTTAAATCTTTTATGATCTGGTTCAAACAACAATGTTACTTGTAGAGACTTTGACAAATGGTGCCAATTACTGTTACTGTAAAAGACTTTGGGGGCGAAATTGTGCTCGCTAGCGCTCGTTTTGTGGGTGTTGCAAGGCCCCTTAGGGTTCCAAAATGGTGCCTGTTGTACGCGCACGTGCATACTTCTGACGCGAAGTGCGGCAGATATCATATTGGTAACATCTTCCGGCATTATGCAGAGCAGGCGGATCATGACATCATTCAGCATGCAACACTGATTTGATGCCACGGTGCCATTTTAGAGCTCCACACTTCAGCCGATGCCCTCTCTTAACCTCACATAGCTGAACACGATGTTAAGCAGCAAGAAAGTCCCCCAGGGCTATTTATAGGGATCAACTACTTACAGGTTAGTTGCTGGTTTATTTATTCTGGCTATTGCTATAATTCTACCTGTTTTTGATACTATACATAGTTGTTTCAAGTTTCAAAAGTCTACAGGGAGGGATGTGGCAGGTGCTGAATTACTTTTTGCTGACTTCAAGGCTTCTGCACAAATCCGTTGCTCTCAGACATGGGTGCACTAGTAGGCCTTCCTCTTGGAATCGAGCATGATGCAGAGGCTAGGCAGAGCAGCGCAAGCTGCAAGAGCAAGGAGGATAAAGGAGAGAAGGCTTTTCAGCAAGAGGCCATATCTGTCCAAGGTGTTTAGGGAGTAATTCTACTACCTGAACCTCAGCGATGAACAATGCTGCTGCCACAACTTCAACCTCAGAGAAGGCAAGGACCGCATTGCCAGTGGCTGTGAAAGTGACCGATGAACTTTTATACGTCTGGCTCCTTCCAGGCTGCTGCTGGAGATATCAGCAACATCTCGCAGTTTGCAGTGCATTATTGCATAAGGGAGGTCTTTGAGCCTCTCTATTCAAAGAGAGATAGCTTCATTTCATTCCCTCTTGCCAGAGAGAAGCAGGCGGAGCGAGCATGAGGGTTTACAGGGATTTCAGGCTTCCCCATGATACAGGATGTCATTGACTGCATGCACATTGCTTGCCGTGCACCTCATGTGAACTCTGCCAAGTACCTGAACCGAAATGTATTCCATTCCCTCAATGGTATGTGACCATAGGTAGCACATCATGCATGTCAATGCCCGGTATCTGCAGCAGTCGACTGCACCAGCTGCATTTCAGCCAATACAGCAAATCAAAGTGTGGCTGCTGGGCGACCAGTGCTATCCGCTGACGACATGGCCCATGACTCCGACTTGCAACTCGTGTGCAGCATGCATACAATGAGAACCATGTTGCCACAAGAAATCTGACAGAGCAGATGATTAGTATGCCGAAGCAACAATTCCGCTCTGGAAGAGCCCTGCAGTACTCGGCTGAGTGGGTCTCAAGCTCTGTGGTGGTCTGCTGCATGCTGCACAACCTTGCCATCATGAGGGAACAGCCCTTGCCTTCAGCTATCAGGGGAGAAGCTGAGCAGCAGGAACATGAGGGGGAGAAAGAGGAGGAGACGGAAGAGGAAAGAAGGCTGAAACCTAGATAGCCCATTTCCGCCCGTGAAGAACTAATTCAAGTGTGTTACCAGTAACCTCAACCCCAATTCCCCTTTCACCAACAGTCCCACACTTCTTACCTTCCCTCTGTCACTGACCATCACATTGTCCTCTTGGCCACAATGCAAAAATAAAAGTCAACTCAAAATACAGATTCAAAACCAAACCATTGCATATTGCATACAAACTTAAACTGATCACCCTGTTTCTACCTCTGTCACATCGCCCGACTCCGTCCCTGCTACAGCTCATCTTTGTAAAAATTTGTTCCTGGGATGTGGGCATCGCTGGCAAAGCCAGCATTTATTGCTCTTGAGAAGGTGGTGGTGAGCCACCACCTTGAACTGCTGCAGTCCATACTGTGAAGGTATTCCCATAGTGCTGTTAGGGAGGGTGTTCCAGGATTTTGACCGAGCGACTATGAAAGAACAGCGATATATTTCCAAGTCAGGATGGTGAGTGGCTTTGAAGGGAACTTGGAGGTGATAGTGTTCCTATGTGCCTGCTGCCCATGTCCTTGTAGATGGTAGAGGTCGTGGGCTTGGGAGATGTTATCGAAGAAGCCTTGGCGAATTGCTGCAGTGCATCTGCTGCTGACACCCTCATCCATGCCATTGTTACCTCTAGACTTGACTATTCCAATGCACTCCTGGCCGGCCTCCCAATTTCTACCCTCCATAAATGTGAGGTCATCCAAAATTCTGCTGCTTATATCCTAACTCACATTAAGTCTCATTCACCCATAATTGCTGTGCTCGCTAACCTACATTGGCCCCCTATTGATGCATGCAGCTAATGAACAGGGCACTTTAGCACTGGCTGCACGCAGAAATCATTATAATGAGCATGCAGCACAAAGTTGGTGTGCTGCTGCATTACACTGAACCGGTGAGGGTTAATTGCGCATCTCGATCCCTGCACCTGTTTTCAGGCACTATCCAATTTAACCCCACAGATCCTTGAAGAAATTTGTTTGGCAATTCCGTCTCATACTAAAAGGTTTGGCGTGACTGACATTAATCACCTTAAGAAATTATGTAGGCGTACCATTGAAATCCTATATACACATCCAAAGACATTAAATAGGTCAATTGTTCACCCAGGGCAAAATTCCACATAATATTGCAAACTAGGCATGCTTCGATCAAAGGGATCAAAAATGCTTTCCTATGAAAGTCGAAATTTGTGTTAGATATGAGAAGCACATCTGGTAATAACTGAAATTGTGTCATCCTCCAACATGCAGCAAAATATTAAGCAGATTCAATAGGAAATGTGATGTGTGTACCCACTTTTCCAAGGTTATCTCATTAGAATAGCTTCAGGAAGAGATTTGGACAGTTGCAGGGAGTATACGAGTGATGGGAATGGAAAACTGCTGGTAAGTGAAGTTTAAAGGGGTGGGGACAATTAAAGGGAGTGGCACAATTAGGCGACAACAATTTTGGAAGTCTCAAAGGTCATCTCAGGTCATTAGCAACCTTTTCCAGAGTTGAATGAGGAGGAGAGTAGAAATCAGAGGCAAAACTGGAAATTCAAGATGCAGGCATGAGTCTGTGATAAGTGACAGAGAAGTCCAGCACCTGATCCTGCTTGATAACTGCTAAAGTCGAGGTGGTATTGCATGAGGAGAATTGCTCCCTGTGCCAACTCACAGCACTATCCCATCAGATATGCATTCATGAATGTGGAGCAAAGTTATTGTCTATTATTAATTAGATGTGTCAGCCCCATGCTGCATGGTAGCTGCTGGTGTCTTT
The DNA here is from genome assembly GCF_044704955.1 of Pristiophorus japonicus. Classification (NCBI taxonomy): domain Eukaryota; kingdom Metazoa; phylum Chordata; class Chondrichthyes; family Pristiophoridae; genus Pristiophorus; species Pristiophorus japonicus. Next base: position 180,894,111 of record NC_091981.1, read on the forward strand.
GCACCAATGGTACAGCTTTGTTCTCTGCTGACTCAGACCCTATGATGTCAGATTTCCATGGTCATTGCCAAGAGGCATATCAAGGTCTCCAGAAATAGTTGGTGGTTCATGGTCATTGACATACCTTATTTCATGCAGTGCCACTGAAAGCAATATCTCTTACAATTCATCATCATCATAGGCAGTCCCTCGGAATCGAGGAAGACTTGCTTTCACTCTTAACATGTGTTCTTAGGTGGCTGTACAGTCCAATACGAGAATCATAGTCTCTGTCACAGGTGGGACAGATAGTCGTTGAGGGAAGGGGTGGGTGGGACTGGTTTGCCGCACGCTCTTTCTGTTGCCTGCGCTTTATTTCTGCATGCGTTCGGCGACAAGACTCGAGGAGCTCAGCTCCCTCCCAGATGCACTTCCTCCACTTAGGGCGGTCTTTGGCCAGGAACTCCCAGGTGTCAGTGGGGATGTTGCACTTTATCAGGGAGGCTTTGAGGGTGCCCTTGTAACGTTTCCACTGCCCACCTTTGGCTCGTTTGCCGTGAAGGAGTTCCGAGTAGAGCGCTTGCTTTGGGAGTCTTGTAGAAACATAGAAACATAGAAAATAGGTGCAGGAGCAGGCCATTCAGCCCTTCTAGCCTGCACCGCCATTCAATGAGTTCATGGCTGAACATGAAACTTCAGTACCCACTTCCTGCTTTCACGCCATACCCCTTGATCCCCCGTGTAGTAAGGACTTCATCTAAGTCCCTTTTGAATATATTTAGTGAATTGGCCTCAACTACTTTCTGTGGTAGAGAATTCCACAGGTTCACCACTCTCTGGGTGAAGAAGTTTCTCCTTATCTCAGTCCTAAATGGCTTACCCCTTATCCTTAGACTGTGACCCCTGGTTCTGGACTTCCCCAACATTGGGAACATTCTTCCTGCATCCAACCTGTCCAAACCCGTCAGAATTTTAAACGTTTCTATGAGGTCCCCTCTCACTCTTCTGAACTCCAGTGAATACAAGCCCAGTTGATCCAGTCTTTCTTGATAGGTCAGTCCCACCATCCCGGGAATCAGTCTGGTGAATCTTCGCTGCACTCCCTCAATAGCAAGAATGTCCTTCCTCAAGTTAGGAGACCAAAACTGTACACAATACTCCAGGTGTGGCCTCACCAAGGCCCTGTACAACTGTAGCAACACCTCCCTGCCCCTGTACTCAAATCCTCTCGCTATGAAGGCCAACATGCCATTTGCTTTCTTAACCGCCTGCTTACCTGGATGCCAACCTTCAATGACTGATGTACCATGACACCCAGGTCTCGTTGCACCTTCCCTTTTCCTAATCTGTCACCATTCAGATAATAGTCTGTCTCTCTGTTTTTACCACCAAAGTGGATAACCTCACATTTATCCACATTATACTTCATCTGCCACGCATTTGCCCACTCACCTAACCTATCCAAGTCACTCTGTAGCCTCATAGCATCCTCCTCGTAGCTCACACTGCCACCCAACTTAGTGTCATCCGCAAATTTGGAGATACTACATTTAATCCCCTCGTCTAAATCATTAATGTACAATGTAAACAGCTGGGGCCCCAGCACAGAACCCTGCGGTACCCCACTAGTCACTGCCTGCCATTCCGAAAAGTACCCATTTACTCCTACTCTTTGCTTCCTGTCTGACAACCAGTTCTCAATCCACGTCAGCACACTACCCCCAATCCCATGTGCTTTAACTTTGCACATTAATCTCCTGTGTGGGACCTTGTCGAAAGCCTTCTGAAAGTCCAAATATACCACATCAACTGGTACTCCTTTGTCCACTTTATTGGAAACATCCTCAAAAAATTCCAGAAGGTTTGTCAAGCATGATCTCCCTTTCACAAATCCATGCTGACTTGGACCTATCATGTCACCATTTTCCAAATGCGCTGCTATGACATCCTTAATAATTGATTCCATCATTTTACCCACTACTGAGGTCAGGCTGACCGGTCTATAATTCCCTGCTTTCTCTCTCCCTCCTTTTTTAAAAAGTGGGGTTACATTGGCTACCCTCCACTCCATAGGAACTGATCCAGAGTCAATGGAATGTTGGAAAATGACTGTCAATGCATCCGCTATTTCCAAGGCCACCTCCTTAAGTACTCTGGGATGCAGTCCATCAGGCCCTGGGGATTTATCGGCCTTCAATCCCATCAATTTCCCCAACACAATTTCCCGACTAATAAAGATTTCCCTCAGTTCCTCCTCCTTAATAGACCCTCTGACCACTTTTATATCCGGAAGGTTGTTTGTGTCCTCCTTAGTGAATACTGAACCAAAGTACTTGTTCAATTGGTCTGCCATTTCTTTGTTCCCCGTTATGACTTCCCCTGATTCTGACTGCAGGGGACCTACGTTTGTCTTTACTAACCTTTTTCTCTTTACATACCGATAGAAACTTTTGCAATCCGCCTTAATGTTCCCTGCAAGCTTCTTCTCGTACTCCATTTTCCCTGCCCTAATCAAACCCTTTGTCCTCCTCTGCTGAGTTCTAAATTTCTCCCAGTCCCCAGGTTCGCTGCTATTTCTGGCCAATTTGTATGCCATTTCCTTGGCTTTAATACTATCCCTGATTTCCCTAGATAGTCACGGTTGAGCCACCTTCCCTTTTTTATTTTTACGCCAGACAGGAATGTACAATTGTTGTAATTCATCCATGCGGTCTCTAAATGTCTGCCATTGCCCATCCACAGTCAACCCCTTAAGTATCATTAGCCAATCTATCTTAGCCAATTCATGCCTCATACCTTCAAAGTTACCCTTCTTTAAGTTCTGGACCATGGTCTCTGAATTAACTGTTTCATTCTCCATCCTAATGCAGAATTCCACCATATTATGGTCACTCTTCCCCAAGGGGCCTCGCACAATGAGATTGCTAATTAATCCTCTCTCATTACACAACACCCAGTCTAAGATGGCCTCCCCCCTAGTTGGTTCCTCGACATATTGGTCTAGAAAACCATCCCTTATGCATTCCAGGAAATCCTCCTCCACCGTATTGCTTCCAGTTTGGCTAGCCCAATCTATGTGCATATTAAAGTCATCCATTATAACTGCTGCACCTTTATTGCATGCACTCCTAATTTCCTGTTTGATGCCCTCCCCAACATCACTACTACTGTTTGGAGGTCTGTACACAACTCCCACTAACGATTTTTGCCCTTTAGTGTTCTGCAGCTCTACCCATATAGATTCCACATCATCCAAGCTAATGTCTTTCCTAACTATTGCATTAATCTCCTCTTTAACCAGCAATGCTACCCCACCTCCTTTTCCTTTTATTCTATCCTTCCTGAATGTTGAATACCCCTGGATGTTGAGTTCCCAGCCCTGATCATCCTGGAGCCACGTCTCCGTAATCCCAATCACATCATATTTGTTAACATCTATTTGCACAGTTAATTCATCCACCTTATTGCGGATACTCCTTGCATTAAGATACAAAGCCTGGCATGCGAACGATGTGGCCCGCCCAATGGAGCTGATCAAGTGTGCTCAGTGCTTCAATTAGGGTGCTTCTGGTGAGCAACCAATGAGCATTCACATGTCTTAATGTGCCATCTGGTCTGCTCTTCTAGCTTCCTTTACAGATAGGAGCCTCGACACGTAAAGTGAGATATTTTCACTTCTGCCTGCAGATACTGATACACAAGTACTGGTGGGTGGGGACAGAACATCTCTCACGCAGCTGGCATGCAGGGATGTAGCGTACTTATGTACTTATGCATTACCCCACAGAGCTTTGAGGCCATAATAGCTAAATATTTTACCAATGTCACTGAATGATACAGAATGGTAGGCACTAACCTTTCACCTTTGAGACTAGTCACAAATCCAGTCGAGTCAGATAGGTTGAAAATGTTGTCTGTCTGTTGGCTGTAAAGGCCTTATGTGAAATGACTAAGGGCAGTTTGAATCCAAATCCTATAGGGCCCTCATACTATAACCACCCCATATTCAACAATTAAGACATTCCATCAATTTGGTGATGTGGGAAATTTTAAAAATCTGACATTGGTAGGACAAAGGCAAAATACTGTGGATGCTGGAATCTGAAATAAAAACAGAAAATGCTGGTAATCTCAGCGGGTCAGGCAGCATTTGTGAAGAGAAAAACAGAGTTAACGTTTCAGGTCGATGACCCTTCATTGGAACTGGCGAATGTTTGAAATGAACAGATTCTTAAGGAGCACTGAAAGAGGGAGGGGAGGAAAGAACAAAAGGGAAGGTCTGTGATAAGGTGGAAGACAGGAGAGATTAGAGACACAAAAGGAATGATGGGCCGACTTGAAATGGTAATGGCAGAAGTTAGAAAAAGATGAGTTTAGATAGGGTCTGAATGGTGGAATAATTACCAGCTGCCATTGGAAACAGAGAGAGAAAAAAACATTACAGAAGATCGAGCGGAGGGGGGGGGGGGCGGAAAGGGGAGCCAAATATAGGCAGAGGTTATGGTCTGAAATTGTTGAACTCGATGTTGAGTCCAGAAGGCTGTAAAGTGCCTAAATGAAAGATGAGGTGCTCGAGCTTGGGTTGAGGTTCATTGGAACAGTGTAGGTGGCCGAGGACTGAGATGTCGGAGTGGGAGTACAACGGGGAATTAAAGTGACCGGTGACCGAGAGCTCGGGGTCACACTTACGGATTGAACAGAGGTGTTCCGCAAAGTGGTCACCCAATCTGCATTTGGTCTCCCCAATGTAGAGGAGACCACACCGTGAGTAGCGAATACAATATACTAAATTGAAAGTAGTATAAGTAAATCGCTGTTTCACCTGGAAGGAGTATACTAAATTGAAAGTACAACAAATAAATCGTTGTTTCACCTGGAAGGAATATACTAAATTTTTCTAACTTCTGCCATTACCATTTCAAGTTGGCCCATCATCCCTTTTGTCTCTAATCTCTCCTGTCTTCCACCCTATCACAGACTTTCCCTCTTGTTCTTTCCTCCCCTTTCAGTGCTCCTTAAGAATCTGTTCATTTCAAACATTATGCAGCTCTGACAAAGGGTCATCGACCTGAAACGTTAACTCTGTTTTTCTCTCCACAGAAGCTGCCTGACCCGCTGAGATTTCCAACATTTTCTGTTTTTATGATATTGGTAGTTCATTTCTGACAGTAAAGCTGGGACACATTAGACAGAGTAGAAGGAACTTTACTTTGCATCCATTCTTGGGAATTGATGCTGACATTGACTGCCTGTTGTGGAAACAGTTCTATTTCCCAGAATTGATATCGCTCACCATAATCAACAAAAAATATTTGAACAATTTTGACCCAATGTTTAAATTACTTTTTCCTGTAAATTTAATGTAAAATGTAATATAAAAATTGACATCAGTTCAGAAGAATTTGCTGTGGCATTGTTAGCTTAACAATGACCAAATACAATACAATTTGCTTATGCAGAGAAAAACATTACTACTTGTGTACCACTAGGCCAATCAGGCAGGTAGATCCATTAAGTCCCATCTTCACACTGAGGCCATCCTCCATCGTGTTGTGTGGCACTAGCACCATGCTAAATGGGATAGATTCAAAACAGATCTAACAGCTCAAAACTGGACATCCATAAGGTGTTTTGGGCCTTCAGCAGCAGCAGAATTGTATTCCACCCCAATCTGTAACCTCATGGCCTAGCATATCCCTCACCATTACAATCAAACCAGGGGACCTACTCTGATTCAATGAGGATTGCAGAAGAGCAAGCCAGGAGTAACACCAGGTGTACCTAAAAAAAAAAGAGGTGCCAATCTGGGGAAGCTGCAACACAGGACTACATGTTGCTAAACAGCAGAAGCAGCATGCTATCCAATCCGGTGAGCTAAGCAATCCCACAATCAATGGATCAAATCAAATCTCTGCAATCCTGCCACATTCAGTTGTGAATGGTGGTGGACAATTAAACAACTAAAGGGTGGAGGAGACTCCATGAATATCTCCATCCTCAATGATGGCGGAGCAATGCATGCGAGTGCAAGAGACAAGGGTAAAACATTTTCAACCATCTTCAGCCACAAGTGCCGAGTGGATGATCCATTTCGGCCTCCTCCTGAGGTCACCACCATCATAGAAGCCAGTCTTCAGCCAATTTGATTCACTCCATGTGATATCAAGAAACGGCTGAGGGCACTGGATATAGCAAAAGCTATGGGCCATGACAACGTCCCGGCTTTCGTGCTGAAGACTTGTGCTCCAGAACCAGCCGTGTCTCTAGCCAAGCTGTTCCAGTACAGCTGCAACACTGACATCTAACTGACAATGTGGAAAGCTGCCAGAGGATGTCCGATCCACAAAAAGCAGGACAAATTAAATCCGGCCAATTACTGCCCCATCAGTCTACTCTCAATAATCACCAAAGTGATGAAAGATATCGTCGACAGTGCTATCAAGCGGCCCTTACCAATAGCCTGCTCACCGATGCTCAGTATAGGTTCCACCAAGACTACTCGGCTCCAGACCTCATTACAGCCTTGGTCCAAACATGGATAAAAGAACTGAATGCCAGAGGTGAGGTGAGAGTGACTGCCCTTGACATCAAGGCAGCATTTGACCGAGTGTGGCATCAAGGAGCCCTTGTAAAATTGAAGTCAATGGGAATCAGGGGGAAAACTCTCCACTGGCTAGACTCATACCTAGCACAAAGGAAGATGGTTGTGGTTGTTGGAGCCCAACCATCTCAACCCCAGGACATTGCTGCAGGTGTTCCTCAGGGCAGTGTCCTCGGCCCAACCATCTTTAGTTGCTTCATCAGTGACCTTCCCTCCATCATAAAGTCAGATGTGGGGATGTTTGCTGATGATTGCAATGTTCAGTTCCATTCGCAACTCATCAGATAATGAAGCAGTCCAAGCAGCAAGACCAGAACGACATTCAGGCTTGGGCAGATAAGTGGCAAGTAACATTTCCGCCACACAAATACCAGGCAATGACTATCTCCAACAACAGAGAGGCCAACCACCGCCCCTTGACATTCAATGGCTTACCATCGCCGAATCCCCCAACATCAAAATCCTGGAGGTCACTATTGACCAGAAATTTAACTGAACCAGCCACATAAGTACTGTGGCTATAAGAGCAGGTCAGAGGCTGGGTATTCTGCGATGAGCAGCTCCAATAGCACACAAGATGCTTGACACCATCCAGGACAAAGCAGCTCGCTTGATTGGTACCTGATCCATCACCTTAAACATTCACTCCCTCCACCACTGGCATACTGTGGCTGCAGTGTGTACCATCTACAAGATGCACTGCAACAACTTGTCAAGGCTTCTTCGACAGCACCTCCAAAACTCACGACCTCTACCACCTAGAAGGACAAGTGCAGCAGGCGCAGGGGAACACCACCACCTGCAAATTCCCCTTCACGTCACACACCATCCTGACTTGGAAATATATCGGCACTCCTTCATCGTCGCTGGATAAAAATCCTGGAACTCCCGACCTAAAAGCACTGTGGGAGTACCTTCACCACACGGACTGCAGCGGTTCAAGAAGGCGGCTCAACACCACCTTCTCGAGGGCAAATAGGAACGGGCAATAAATGTCAGTCTTGCAAATGATGCCCACATCTCAGGAACGAATTTTAAAAAAATCATTGTGAGAACTGCATCTGATGCTGTATGATTTTTATTTTAGATCACAGAGACATTCTGGCTTAGAGGGGTTGTCGTGCCGAGTAATCTTTACTTTGTGGATATGTTCAGACAGTGGTGCTCATAAGAACATAAGAAATATGAGCAGGAGTAAGCCATCTGGCCCCTCGAGCTTGCTCCGCCATTTAATAAGATCATGGTTGATCTGATCATGGACTCAGCTCCACTTCCCTCTCCACTCCCCATAACCCTTTATTCCAGAATCACTCAAAAATCTGTTTATTTCCACCTTAAATATATTCAATGACCCAGCCTCCACAGCTCTCTGGGGCAGAGAATTCCATAGATTTACAACCCTCTGAGAGAAGAAATTCCTGGATGGCCCCTTATTCTGAGACTATGTCCCCTAGTTTTAGTTTCCCCCATCAGTGGAAACATCCTCTCTGCATCCATCTTGTCGAGCCCCCTCATTATCTTATATGTTTCGATAAGATCACCTCTCATTCTTCTGAATTCGATTGAGTATATGCCCAACCTACACAACCTATCTTCATAAGTCAACCCCTCATCTCTGGAATTAACTTAGTGAACCTTCTCTGAACAGCCTCCAATGCAAGTATACCCTTCCTTAAATACGGAGACCAAAACTGTACGCAATACTCCAGGTGTGGCCTCACCAATACCCTGTACAGTTGTAGCAGGACTTCCCTGTTTTATACTCTATCCCTCTTGCAATAAAGGCCAACATTCCATTTGCCTTCCTGATTACTTGCTGTACCTGCATACTAACGTTTTGTGTTTCATGCACAAGGAGCCCCAGGTCCCTCTGTACTGCAGCACTTTGCAATTTTTCTCCATTTAAATTATAATTTGCTTTTCTATTTTTTCTGCCAAAGTGGATAACCTCACATTTTCCCACATTATATTCCATCTGCCAAATTTTTGCCCACTCACTTAGCCTGTCTATATCCCTTTGCAGATTTTGTGTGTCCTCCTCACAATTTACTTACCCACCCATCTTTGTATCATCAGCAAACTTGGCTCCATTACACTTGGTCCCTTCATCCAAGTGATTAATATAGATTGTAAATAATTGAGGACCCAGCACCGATCCCTGTGGCACCCCACTAGTCACTGTTTGCTAACCGGAAAATAACCCATTTATCCTGACTCTCTGTTTTCTGGTAGTTAGCCAATCCACTATCCATGCTAATATATTACCCCCAACCCCGTGAAATTTTATCTTGCGCAGTAACCTTTTATGTGGCACCTTATCGAGATCCAAATACACCACATCCACTGGTTCCCCCTTATCCATCCTGCTCGTTACATCCTCAAAGAACTCCATCAAATTTGTCAAACATGATTTCCCTTTAATAAAACCATGCTGACTCTGCTTGATTGAATTATGCTTTTCCAAATGTCCCGCTACTGCTTCCTTAATAATGGACTCCAGCAATTTCCCAACGACAGATGTTAGGCTAACTGGTCTTTCGTTTCCTGCTTTTTGTCTGCCTCCTTTTTTAAGTAGGGGTGTTATATTTGCGGTTTTCCAATTCGCTGAGACTGCCCCAGAATCCAGGGAATTTTGGTAGATTACAACCAATGCATCCACTATTTCTACAGCCACCTCTCTCAAGACCCTAGGATACAAGCCATTAGGTCCAGGGGACTTGTCCGCCTTTAGTCCCATTATTTTACTGAGTACTACTTCTTTAGTGAAAGTGATTGTATTAAGTTTCTCCCTCCCTATAGCCCCTGGATTATCCACTATTTGGATATTTTTAGTGTCTTCTACCGTGAAGACCAATACAAAATATTTGTTCAACGTCTCTGCCATTTCCTTGTTCGACATTATTAATTCCCCAGTCTCATCCTCTAGGGAACTAACATTTACTTTAGCCACTCTTTTCCTTTTTATGTTCCTGTAGAAACTCTTACTTATCTGTTTTTATATTTCATGCTAGTTTACTTTCATAATCTATCTTCCCTCTCTTTATCATTTTTTTAGTCGTTCTTGTGCTGGTTTTTAAAAGTTTCTCAATCTTCTGGCCTCCCACTGGTCTTGGCTACATTGTATGTCCTTGTTTTCAATTTGATACCATTCCTTGTTCCCTTAGTTAGCTATGGATGGTTATCCCTTCTCTTACAGTCTTTCCTTCTCATATATTTTTTTGGATATATTTTTGTTGCGAGTTATGAAATATCTCCTTAAATGTCTGCCACTGCTCATCAACCTTTAATCTAGTTTCCCAGTCCACTTTAGCCAACTCTGCCCTCATACCTTTATAGTCTCCTTTATTGGCCAATTTTCTCATCCTCCAACTAAATTTAAAATTCAACCATGTTATGGTCACTCATTCCTAGAGGATCCTTTACTACGAGATCATTTATTAATTAGATCTCATTACACAGTACCATATCTAAGATAGCCTGCTCCCTGGTTGGTTCCGCAATGTACTGTTCAAGGAAAGTATCCTGGATATACTCTATAAACTCTTCCTCAAGGCTACCCTGGCCAATTTGCTTTGTCCAATCAATATGAAGGTTAAAATCGCCCATGATTATTACCATTCCTTTATTACAAGCCTCAATTATTTCTTGATTTATACTCCAACAGTATAGCTACTGCTGGGGGACCTCTAGACTATGCCTACCAGCGACTTTTCCCTTTATTATTCCTTATCTCCACCCAAACTGATTCAACATCTTGATCTTCTGAGCCAATATCATTTCTCACTAACGCACTGATCTCATCCTTCATTAACAGAGCTACCTCACCTCCTTTTCCTTTCTGTCTGTCCTTCTGAATTTCAAATACCCCATAATATTTAGTTCCCAGTCCTGGTCACCTTGCAACCACATCTCAGTAATGGCTATCAAATCATACCCATTTGTATCTATTTGTGCCGTCAACTCATCTACTTACGAATGCTGCGTGCTTTCATATAAAGAGCTTTTAATTTTGTTTTTTTACCATTTTTCCCTGCTTTGACCCCACTTTCTGATTCACCTTTATGTTTATTTATTCTGTCCCTTCTGGCATGCTCTGGTTTTCGTTTCCCCCAGTGCTACCCTGCTCTATTGCCTTCTCCTTATTCTTTGACTTTTTAAATTTTCGTTCACCTGAATCCTCCCACCCACATAATGGGGTGGAAATCCAGTTTGTTGCCACATCTGCTTGTGCCCCAGAGGGGTGGTAATGGCGGCGGTAATGATTTACGGGCGAGCCGCCTGCTTCCAGCGCCCGCTGGGATATTTGGTGGCGGTTTTGCAGGCACTTGTAGCAGTATCGCCCGGGAGATTTGAGCCGGTGTGCAACGCCCCAGGTTGCGACACCATTCTGAAATTTGGCTTCAGCAGGACCCATAGGACGCCCTAGTGGGACCACCTGGGAAAGTGGGCGATCCGAGCTGTTCTGGTGGAAAGGAATGAATACCTGAGGTAAGTGTGATTGTTTTTTTATTTTTATGCGATTTATGTTTATGTGGGCTGAGCAAGATATTGGAAATGTTTTTTGTGTTTTTCTTGCTAATTTTTTTCCCACAAGGAAGCCTCTCTTGGGGCGCTCCAAGGCCAGCTCTTTAGGTCAGGATTTTCAGTTGCTCAGCCAGCCTAACGCCCTAAGAGAGATGTAGAATGCCTCCCTTAGTGCTCTGCTCCACGCTCAGAGCCCAGCTGATGAATTTTGTGGCTGCAGATGCAAACCATTTCCCGGCGCAATATTTACCACCCCACTGCCATTATCGCCCTAATTAGCCGTCAACCAAATTTCAACCGCACAGAGTCTTATGTAACAAAGTAATGGAGGGCGAACTCTCAGCAGGTTTCTGACGGAAAACCACGTTGACAAGTTGATTTCTTGCCTAAATGGTGGCAGCATGAAGCCACTCCGATTTTAACCGTCGGGCCTCATTATTGTGTCACTGGTCCAGTTCCCTCTGAAATAGGGAAGAATTTGGCAGCAAGCGGCAAACAGCCTGCGGAAAATTGGCCGGCCAATGACATGCAGTTAGATTTGAAGAAGGGGACTCCAGGAGTGTATCACAGGAGGGTTGGGATGGGAGGAGTAAACGACTGACCAGTAGTGAGTCATCTGACCTAGATACAGTTTAAAAAGAGGCAGCTCGTGCAGAGCACGGAATGCAACAGCATAGTGACATTTGTGAGTTTGGTAAGTGGGTGAGTTTTAAGGGTTATTTTCTTTAAACCATTTGGAGGCTGGAGTAAATTGTTAGTGGCAAATGCCAGTAGCTTCTAAGTAAGTAGCAGTTTAATTTAAAGGGGAAAAATTAAATAGTTGGGAATCTTTCAGGTTTAGGCAGAGAAAAACAAGGTAACTCTCCAGTAGGAGGCAATTAGCAGCTAGTTAAAACCAGTTCTGTAAACGACTGACCAGTAGTGAGTCATCTGACCTGGATACAGTTTAAAAAGAGGCAGCTCATGCAGAGCACGGAGTGCAACAGCATAGAGTGGCATTCGTGAGTTTGGTAAGTGGGTGAGTTCGGGCAAGTGGGGGTGGTAGGTGCTGTTTTGTCTTGTTTTTCCTACCAGTGCTGACACTAGAGCAACTGATAAGGAGTGCGAGAGTAGGAGACGGAGGCCCAGAGACCAGCCCAACCAGTTGCAGACAAAGATAGAGGGGTGCGAAATCGAGAGGTGACGTCACAGCCAAGCTGGTAAGTGGTTGGCTGTTCGACTGGTAAGTATAACTCTCTTTTAGACTGACTTTTAGATTAGTTTAATTGGCAGCCAACCAATAAGTAGCTGTTTGGTCTTTAAGTAAATTTTAGTAAGTAAATTAATTTAAGGGTTAAGTCATGGCAGGAGAGCTCGGACCCGTGTCATGCTCCTCCTGTGCTATGTGGGAAGTCAGGGACGCTTCCAGTATCCCTGACTACTATGTGTGCGGGAAGTGTGTCCAGCTGCAGCTCCTGACAGACCGCATGACGGCACTGGAGCTGCGGATGGACTCACTCTGGAGCATGCGCGATGCTGAGAATGTTGTGGATAGCACATTTAGTGAGTTGGTCACACCGCAGGTAAGGGTTAGGACAGATAGTGAATGGGTGACCAAGAGACAAGGCAAGAGCAGGAAGGTAGTGCAGGAGTCCCCTGCGGTCATCTCCCTCCAAAACAGATATACCGTTTTGGATACTGTTGGGGGAGATGACTTACCAGGAGAAGGCAACAGCAGCCAGGCTCATGGCACCGTGGGTGGCTCTGCTGCACAGAAGGTTGGGAAAAAGCGTGGGAGAGCTATAGTGATAGGGGACTCTATTAAGGGGAATAGATAGGAGTTTCTGCGGCCGCAACCGAGACTCCAGGATGGTATGTTGCCTCCCTGGTGCAAAGTTCAAGGATATCTCGGAGCGGCTGCAGAGCATTCTGGAGAGGGAGGGTGAACAGCCAGTTGTCGTGGTACATGGAGGTACCAACGATATAGGTAAGAAGTGGGAAGAGGTCCTACAAGCTGAATTTAGGGAGCTAGGAGTTAAATTAAAAAGTAGGACCTCAAAGGTAGTAATCTCTGGATTGCTACCAGTGCCACATGCTAATCAGAGTAGAGGGAGCAGGATAGTTAGAATAAATACATGGCTTGAGCAATGGTGCAAGAGGGAGGGATTCAAATTCCTGGGACATTGGAACCAGTTCTGGAGGAAGTGGGACCTGTACAAAAGGGACGGTCTGCACTTGGGCAGGACTGGAACTGATGTCCTGGGGGTAACATTTGCTAATGCAGTTCGGGAGTGTTTAAACTAATATGGCAGGGGGATGGGAACCGATGCAGCGAGATAGGGCAAAGTAATGTGGAGTCAGAAACAGATGGTAGAAAGGTAAAAAGCAATAGTGGAAGGCCGAGTAAACAAAGGCAAGAAACAAAAAGGGCCACACTACATCATAATTCTAAAAGGACAAAGGGTGTTAAAAAAACAAGCCTGAAGGCTTTGTGTCTTAATGCAAGGAGTATCCGTAATCAGGTGGATGAATTAACTGTGCAAATAGATGTTAACAGATATGATGTGATTGGGATTACAGAGACGTGGCTCCGGATGATCAGGGGTGGGAACTCAACATCCAAGGGTATTCAACATTCAGGAAGGATAGAATAAAAGGAACAGGAGGTGGGGTAGCATTGCTGGTTAAAGAGGAGATTAATGCAATAGTTAGGAAGGACATTAGCTTGGATGATGTGGAATCTATGGGCTCAAGTTTCCACATGATTTGCGCTTGATTTTTAGGAGCAACTGGTGGAGAACGGACTATTTTAGAAATCGCAATTCTCCACATTTTTTTTTCTGCAGTTCGAATCAGTTAGAACAGTTTCACTTTGGAACAGAATTTTTTCTTCAAAAGGGGGCGTGTCCGGCCACTGACGCCTGATTTCAAAGTTTCCACAGTGAAAACGTACTCCAAACTAACTTAGAATGGAGCAAGTGAAGATTTTTGTAGAACTGAAAAAACCTGTTCTACACATTAAAAAATCAGGCGCAGGTTACAAATTAGACTTCCAGAACGAGGTGGGGGGGGGGGGGAGGGGGGGGGGAAGTCATTAAATTCTACAATAAATCCTTATTTATACTTATACAAATATTATACAAATAAATCCAACCTGAATAAACATTTATAAGCAAAGAAAAGATTAAATAAACCATCTTCCTACCTGTGTGAAAGTGCTTCAGTCAGGGAGAATTCTGCAGGAAGCCTCACAAGTTGAGGCAGCCGTTCGTTCCCGCGGGGGGGGGGGGGAGGAGGCAGCCATTCGTTCCCGACGGCGGGCGGGGGGAAGGAGGGAGGGAGTGCGGGCCCGACCGACCGAACGCAGCGGGGGGGGGGAGGAAGCCGTTCCAGACGGCGGGCCGGGGGGGGAAGGAGACAGTGAGAAGGCTGCAGGAAGCCTCACAAGTTCAGCAGCCATTTCCCAACGGCAGGGGGGGGGAGGCCATCGGGAAACGGCTGCCTCAACTTTCTGAGGCTTCCTGCAGCCTTCTCACTGCTGCAAGAAGCCTCAGTGCTGATGTGCTGATGGCAATGTGCTTTTATTAAAAAATGTTAAAAAATTAAACAGCTACAAAGAACTATAAAAATGGCCGAGTGCCAATGTTTCCTTCATACTGCGCGTGCGCGAACGCTCCAACGCGCACGCGCAGGGTTGCCGGCAGGAAAAAAACTAATTTAAATGGTACCCGCCCCTTCCCACTTACAAAATCAGCGTGAGTGGTAGGCTCCGCCCCCCTGGGCGCCCGCCAAGCAGACATGGAGCTGCAGGGCGCTCCAGAATCGCGTGTTTTTTCCCGGCGCCGTTTTTGGCGCGAAAAACGGGCGCCCAGCTCGGAGGGGCGCCCGTTTCTTATCGTGTGGAAACTTGGGGCCTATATGGGTAGAGCTGCAGAACACCAAAGGGCAAAAAACGTTAGTGGGAGTTGTGTACAGACCTCCAAACAGCAGTAGTGATGTTGGGGAGGGCATCAAACAGGAAATTAAGGGTGCATGCAATAAAGATGCAGCAGTTATCATGGGTGACTTTAATGTGCATATAGATTGGGCTAACCAAACTGGAAGCAATACGGTGGAGTAGGATTTCCTGGAGTGCATAAGGGATGGTTTTCGAGACCAATATGTTGAGGAACCAACTCGAGGGGAGGCCATCTTAGACTGGGTGTTGTGTAATGAGAGATGATTAATTAGCAATTTCCTTGTGCGAGGCCCCTTGGGGAAGAGTGACCATAATATGGTGGAATTCTACATTAGGATGGAGAATGAAACAGTTAATTCAGAGACCATGGTCCAGAACTTAAAGAAGGGTAACTTTGAAGGTATGAGGCGTGAATTGGCAAGGATAGATTGGCGAATGATACTTAAGGGGTTGACTGTGGATGGGCAATGGCAGACATTTAGAGACCGCATGGATGAACTACAACAACAATTGTACATCCCTGTCTGGCGTAAAAATAAAAAAGTGAAGGTGGCTCAACCGTGGCTATCAAGGGAAATCAGGGATAGTATTAAAGCCAAGGAAGTGGCATACAAATTGGCCAGAAATAGCAGTGAACCCTGGGACTGGGAGAAATTTAGAACTCAGCAGAGGAGGACAAAGGGTTTGATTAGGGCAGGGAAAATAGAGTACAAGAGGAAGCTTGCAGGGAACATTAAGATGGACTGCAAAAGTTTATATCGATATGTAAAGAAAAAAAGGTTAGTAAAGACAAACATAGGTCCCCTGCAGTCAGAATCAGGGGAAGTCATAACGGGGAACAAAGAAATGGCAGACCAATTGAACAAGTACTTTGGTTCGGTATTCACTAATGAGGACACAAACAACCTTCCGGATATAAAAGGGGTCAGAGGGTCTAGTAAGAAGGAGGAACTGAGGGAAATCCTTATTAGTTGGGAAATTGTGTTGGGGAAATTGATGGGATTGAAGGCCGATAAATCCCCAGGGCCTGATGGACTGCATCCCAAAGTACTTAAGGAGGTGGCCTTGGAAATAGCGGATGCATTGACAGTCATTTTGCAACATTTCATAGACTCTGGATCAGTTCCTATGGAGTGGAGGGTAGCCAATGTAACCCCACTTTTTAAAAAAGGAGAGAGAAAACGGAATTTTCGACCGGTCAGCCTGACCTCAGTAGTGGGTAAAATGATGGAATCAATTATTAAGGATGTCATATCAGCGCATTTGGAAAGAGGTGACATGATAGGTCCAAGTCAGCATGGATTTGTGAAACGGAAATCATGCTTGACAAATCTTCTGGAATTTTTTGAGGATGTTTCCAGTAGAGTGGACAAGGGAGAACCAGTTGATGTGGTGTATTTGGACTTTCAGAAGGCTTTCGACAAGGTCCCACACAAGAGATTAATGTGCAAAGTTAAAGCACATGGGATTGGGGGTAGTATGCTGACGTGGATTGAGAACTGGTTAGCAGACAGGAAGCAAAGAGTAGGAGTAAATGGATACTTTTCAGAATGGCAGGCAGTGACTAGTGGGGTACTGCAAGGCTCTGTGCTGTGGCCTCAGCTGTTTACATTGTACATTAATGATTTAGACGAGGGGATTAAATGTAGTATCTCCAAATTTGCGGATGGGTGGCAGTGTGAGCTGCGAGGAGGATGCTATGAGGCTGCAGAGTGACTTGGATAGGTTAGGTGAGTGGGCAAATGCATGGCAGATGAAGTATAATGTGGATAAATGTGAGGTTATCCACTTTGGTGGTAAAAACAGAGAAACAGACTATTATCTGAATGGTGACAGTTTAGGAAAAGGGGAGGTGCAACGAGACCTCGGTGTCATGGTACATCAGTCATTGAAGGTTGGCATGCAGGTACAGCAGGCGGTTAAGAAAGCAAATGGCATGTTGGCCTTCAAAGCGAGGGGATTTGAGTACAGGGGCAGGGAAGTGTTACTACAGTTGTACAGGGCCTTGGTGAGGCCACTCATGGAGTATTGTGTACAGTTTTGGTCTCCTAATTTGAGGAAGGACATTCTTGCTATTGAAGGAGTGCAGCGAAGGTTCACCAGACTGATTCCTGGGATGGCGGGACTGACATATCAAGAAAGACTGGATCAACAGGGCTTGTATTCACTGGAGTTCAGAAGAATAAGAGGGGATCTCATAGAAACGTTTAAAATTCTGATGGGTTTGGACAGGTTAGATGCAGGAAGAATGTTCCCAATGTTGGGGAAGTCCAGGACCAGGGGTCACAGTCTAAGGATAAGGGGTAAGCCATTTAGGACTGAGATGAGGAGAAACTTCTTCACCCAGAGAGTGGTGAACCTGTGGAATTCTCTACCACAGAAAGTTGTTGAGGCCAATTCACTAAATATATTCAAAAAGGAGTTAGATGTAGTCCTTACTGCTAGGGGGATCAAGGGGTATGGCGAGAAAGCAGGAATGGGGTACTGAAGTTGCATGTTCAGCCATGAACTCATTGAATGGTGGTGCAGGCTCGAAGGGCCTAATGGCCTACTCCTGCACCTATTTTCTATGTTTCTATGGCCTCAAATTTCCACACGCAGCGAAAAAGGTGCACCTCAGAGCTGGGCGCCTGTGTTTCGCGCCGAAAACGCCGCCGGAAAATAACTGCGGTATTCTGCTCAATGTCTGCTTGGCGCGGCGCACAGGGGGCGGAGCCTACCACTAGCGCCGATCTTGTAAGTAGGAGGGTGTGGGTACAATTGAAATGAGGCTTCTTGGTGCTGGCAACCCTGCGCGTGCGCGTTGGAGCGTTGGCGCACGCGCAGTCTGACGTAAACATTGGCACTCGGCCATTTTTTAAAGTGCTGCAGAAAAAGTGAAGATTTGTTTCTTGGACCCCTGAAAAGGCTTGTATTTTAATTTTCTTGATATTTCTGTGTGTGAGGGAGTGCTTTTAGCAGCACTGCTGAATAAATCACCTGCTGAAATCAGTGAGTTCAGCTTTTCACTGCTAAACTTGCAGAACCGGTGCCTGCAAATTAAGGACTGTGTGTTTGGAGAAATAAGAGTGCCAATTCAACTTTGCAATGGATCAATGTCCACCAAGAACAAAGAATTTCTTGCATGACGAAGTGGAGATATTAGTCAATGTAATTGAGCAGAGATGGCAGGAGCTAGATACCAGCAACAGAGGTCGCATAAAAGTGCCACCAAAAGAAATGAAGAAACGTTGCAGAAGATTACTGCGCAGTGGTGCATACCAGGAGATCTGGAAGTCAGTGTAAAAAGAAATGGCACGACCTTGGTCAAGTAGTTAGTGTAAATAATATTTCCCATTTTTAATTTAATCGTAATTGTAACCTGGCTATCCGTATGTCCCACCTTGTTATATAAAAAGTTATATTTTACTCTTTGCAGAAGAAATTGGCCCACAACAAAAGGGAGGCAGCTCGAACAGGAGGAAGCGTGCCCAATCTGCATCCACTGACACCCTTGGAACAAAGGGTAGCTGCTATGATGAGTCGGACACTGAGTAAAGCAATCGGTACAGCACAAGCTGGGCCCACACACGAGGAAGAGGGTAAGTCCTGAAAATGCATCGTGGCCCTTTAAATCAACCTGCTGCCTGGCCTGCTATGTGTGAGAGTACTCATGCCACCCACCCGGCCCCCTCCCTTGCTGTTAAGCATTTGACTGTTCTGATGTATTTTGCAGAACATGATGATGATGATGACGATGACGATGCTGCTGCTGCCAACCCTGAGGATCCTGAGGGTACAGAACAAGAACCAGTACAAACAGCTGCGGACGATCCAGACTGGATGATGGCAGTGATGACTGAAATGTCTGCAGGGGAGAGCTTCCAATTTAATGTTTATGAGCCCCCATCAAGGGGCATCAGAGTTCCTCATGCTCCGGCATCAGGCACTTGCATGCTTTCCTGATTGTCGTTATCATCCACATCCTGGTCTTCCGTAATACTATCATCATGCACTGGACCCTCACGTCGGTCTTCGGGTTCCACTACCAGCTCCTGCTGCCTCATAATGGCGAAGTTATGAAGCATGCAGCACACAACAGTGAAGTGACCGACAATCTGAGGAGAGTATTGCAACTGTCCTCCAGAATGGTCCAGGCATTGGAATCGCTGTTTCAATATGCCAATGGTCCTCTCAATGATGCTGCGCGTCGCAATGTGCGCCATGTTGTATTGACGGTCAGCTTCTGTGCGTGTCACGCGTATGGGCGTCATGAGCGTCAGGTCGTACCCTTTGTCTCCCAGTAGCCAGCTCTGCCCTTCTGGCTGCTGCTCAAACATGTCAGATAGAACGCTGTCGCGTAGGATGAACGCATCGTGGGTGCTGCCAGGGTATCTCGCATCGACTGACATGATGCGCTGCTTGTCGTCACACACGAGCTGCACATTGATAGAGTACTGCTCAGATTCCTCCACGGGTGCTTGCAAGGCTATGTGGGTACAATCAATGAAGCCCTGTACCTTTGGGAAGCTGGCAATCCTGAAGAAGCCCACAGCCCTCTCATGGATCGCTTGTGCGGTCATTGGGAAATTGATGAAGTCATTCCTTCGCGCATAAAGTGCAGCCGTGACCTGGTAATCGCAGGCATGTATTGCACGTTGAGAGATGGCACACACATCTCCAGTTGTAGCCTGAAACGATCTCGAGGCATAGAAAGAAAGTGCAGCTGTTACCTTCACTTCAACAGACAAGGCAGTTGTCCTTCTGCTTCTGGGCTGCAAATCTGCTCTCACCATATCACAGATCTCAGTGACAACTTCTCTGCGAAAACGCAGCCTTTTCACACAATCAGCCTCACTCATGTCCAGGTACGAGCGCCTGGTTCGATATTGTCGATGTGGGTAAGGTCTCCTGCCCATCAACCTATGGGCTACGACGTTCCTGGTGCGGTGAGCTCTAATCAATTCTCTCCTATGCAGTGAATTAATGGCGAACCATTGCATAATATGTGGTGTTGACAAAACAGCACCCATTCTGCAAATTTAAATATAAAACTGTCGATGTGGCTGCCTCTCCCTGTCCAAATGGCCTCAGTCCCCCTCACAGCTCGAAGGCTGCTGCTGTATCTTTGGCTGCCGGCCAGCCACTGACGCCGCCCCTAAAGCGTGGCCGAATGGCCTCAAGAACCTTAATGAGCTGCGTGTGTCCTGTGTTCATTCTTCGGCTCCCGGCCAGCCACTGACGCCGCTGCAATCCCATGGCCGAATGGCCTCAAGAACCTTAATGAGCTGCGTATGTCCTGCGTTGATTCTTCGGCTCCCGGCCAGCCACTGATGCCGCTGCAATCCCATGGCCGAATGGCCTCAAGTCCGTCTGGGTGCTGCATCTTCGCGGGGAATGAAGGCCTGCCTCAAGCACCGCAGCTCAGCTCGAAGGCTGCTTGCTGCCTGCCGCTGCCGTCGAGACATTGACGCCACACCGCTGTCTGAAAGACCTGCCTGAAGCACTTTCACACAGGTCGGAACATGGTTTATTTAATCTTTTCTTTGCTTATAAATTTTTATTCAGGTTGGATTTATTTGTATAATATTTGTATAAGTATAACTAAGGATTGATTGTAGAATTTAATGACTTCCCTTCCCCCCCTCCCCCCCCTCACCTCGTTCCCTACGCCTAATTTGTAACCTGCGCCTGATTTTTTAAAGTGTAGACAACGTTTTTTCAAGCGTACAAAAATCTTCACTTACTCCATTCTAAGTTAGTTTGGAGTACGTTTTCACTGTGGAAACTTTGAAATCAGGCATCAGTGGCCGGACACGCCCCCTTTTGAAAAAAAAATTCTGTTCCAAAGTGAAACTGTTCTACCTGACTAGAACTGCAGAAAACTAAATGTGGAGAATTCCGATTTCTAAGATCAGGAGCAAATCATGTGGAAACTTGGGGCCTTGGTTTCTAGGAGAGTCTGGGCCAGGATTGACCTAAACTTTCCTCTTGGGGCCCCCATGACCACTTCTACTTCTGGCCTCACAGGAAAAGTAAAATCTTACCTTTTAGGACCTTTCCACGACCTGATCCTCTTTTGACCTACTTCAACCTGGCGGGAAAGTCACAGCAGCTTCCCCGCTCAGAACGATTTAAAATTGCAGTCAATGCCCAATGATCTCATTGGACCTCATCTGCACATTTAGACCCGCCGGTTTCAAGTGAGTGTGTTTGTCACCTCATCTTCTGAAGGGGTGACCTGTATCTCTGCGAAGCAGACGGGAAATCGACTGGTAAGTCACCTGTCCGGTTTCTGCCAGACAGGTAGGGTTAAAATACTCAATCCAAATCGGTGAAATGTTTTAAAACATGCTCCTTTCCCTAAAATAAATCAAATCAAGCTGTAAAATCCAAGTTCATATTTTCCTCAGAGCACAGATAAATAAAACTCTGATTCCTTTCAACCTGTGGCATCGAGTTACGTGAGGTACTTAGCGCATAATGTAAATGTGACTTCAATGTTTGACATAGTTGGCCTTAGCAAATGTCACTTTTTCAATTAACATTTGGCTGTTTTACCTTGTGTGTGCTGCTTTTTCAAGACTCTCTGAAAACCAGAACTCTGTCTGATCAGACAACTCTGCCGTCCAAGAAATGTGGAGATCCATCCTGCAACCTTTTCCCCACAGTTAAATCCTTTCACTCTGCATTAAAAAAGATACATATTATTAATTTTATGAAGATACGAATAGATGAAAAAGGCCTGGCTGATCCAACCTGTCCCATACCCACCCCACCAGAAGCCATGTAATCTACTGGTAAAGCCAAAAAAACAGGTAGGTATGTAGCCTGTCATGTTACCCTCTTTTCTGTCTTTCTTGGGCTATTTCCTGCTGTTGAAAGGTGGATTGTTCTCATGTCACAGAAATTCCACCATTGGCTGGCTACCAGGAGATGCATGGTCCAGTGAAGACCTATTTCCCCTCACTTCTTCTGTTCCTAGCCTGTGCTCTGTTTGATGAATTCAGTAACGTAGGGGATTGAACTTACATTCTGTCGGTCCATACACTGTGAGTAGGCACTTCAAGAACCGGCATCACCTTATAATGTCTTGTTATGTCCTCAGCTCTTATTGTGATAGATTTTGGGAAGTTAAAGTACCTTTACCAAGAATAGATGAAATGATCCTCACTGCAGACACCTAAAATAGTTTATTAACTTAAATGGTGGTTTTGTTTCTGGTTACTTCTTCGATGATATTTTAATTCTAATATTTATGTCCTTTATCCCACGTCATTCCGGTGGCCCCAAATTTCCATGGGAATTCCACTGGTGTCCACCAGAAAATGGAAAGGACTCAGATATGCCGGGTCCGTGATGTTACTGGGAATTTCTGGGTGGCCATTTAAGGGGTGGGACCTCCATCCAGCCTGTTACAAAGTAAATAACATAAAAGGATAACCCTGTGAGTGGAGCAGTGGGAGAATGCTGGGAGTTCACACTTCCCCAGCTCAGTCAGGAGCCAGCACAGGGCTGGGGACCAGCATGCTGAGTGAGATCAGGCCTCTTAGCCTCCAGATGTGAGCACCACTAGGTGGGACCAGGGCAGAGAAGTGACCTTGATAAGCATTTGAATTAAGTAAATTATTTATGTGAGCTTCATGCAGATCAACTGTTGCAAGATGAACGAAGATTGGGCAATTTGAAAAAAAGTCAGGATCACAGGGAGGTTGGGGTCTGGAAGATGATGGCCTGACCAAGCCACCCCCACCGCCTCCCAAAGTTGGCTAGGCAAAGGTGAGCATCCAATGACCTCATGCAAACTAGGTGCTCTCCCATTGACTCCAAAATGGTTATGGTATTGGACTAGCAATCCAGAGGGCGTGAGTTCAAATCTCATTCTGGCAAATTATGAAATTGAATTGAGTAAATCTAGTGATGTGTGAGCTGACATCAGATATAATTGCCATGAAAGGTGCTGGATTGTTGTAAAAACCCAACAGGTTCACTAATGTGCTTCAGGGAACAAAACCTGCCATCCCTACCCTGTCTGGCCTAAATGTGATTCCAGACCCACACTACATACTCAGGGCAGCTAGGAATGGACAATTAATGCAGCTGTGCCAGCATCTCTAACATCCTGAGATTTAAAATATAAAATAACCCAGGGAAGGGCTTTTGGCCAACTAGTTTCCAGTGATAATATTCACCCTTAGTGTTACATAGAATTGCATTGAAACTTTAACATAGAAACAAACTGGTGCAATAGGTCCATGTTGGTGGTTATTTTCCACACAGCATTAGTTCTAATTCCATGTGCCTGCCATGTTCCCATATCCCTTTATCCTCCTTACCTTCAACCACCTATCGAACCTATCTTTAAATGCTAACATTTGCTCTGCTTCAATCACTAACTTTTGTAGTGCATTCCACAGCCTCATAACCCTCTGTGTAATAATGTTTCTTCTGATCTCTGTCCTAAATCTCTTACATTTAATCTTATAGCGACATCTCCTTGTTCTAGATCGCTCAACAATCTGTTTCTATTTATCCTGTCCCATCCCTTCAAAATTTTAAACACCTCTGTCACACCACTCTTAGCGAATGAAAACATGGTTTCGTAATTTCAGGCAGGAGCTTTCTGTGCCAAAAAGAAATCCCATTGGAAATGTACATGATATTCAAAATGGGCAGATATTCAGCATGATGGACCTTTGCGCAAGTTTCTGATCTGTAAAAGCTACTTTGTGCCTCGACATTGGGTGTTACTAATTGGAAAATCTAGACTAGGAAACAAAATGATGCAGAAAAATAATAAAAATTACATTATATCTAACTCAATTTTCACACTTTAAAAAATTTTTTTTCACCATAAGCAACATCAGTACTTTTAAGATTTCTTTCACTCCAATGTCTTGTGCCCCTGAATATATTGCTGTTGTAGAGCTGCCATGGGGAATATTCCTTCTGTCGGAAGGTGGCAGTGTTGATTGAAGTCATCATCAAAGCTCTTAATATTTCCATGTTTTTTAGAATGGATACATTATTTTACACTGTAATTAAGATACTTTCAACAAATTGTCCATGATTCATTCAATAATGTTAACTACTTGCTTCTGAGTCACAAGCATGTATTCTATCACTTATTTGCCGAAAATAATGTTCTTAAAATCACACTGAAGATCATGCCAGAACACAGTAAGAACCAAGAAAAGAAAAAATGGAGCAAGTCTTTGTTTGTAACAAGTTGAAGGGAGGACAAAGGAAGGCTTTCACTCAAATTCAGATTCTTCATCATTCTGTGTCAGAGCTGTCAAAAGGGGTTTGAGAGGATCTAGACAAAATTACAATTTAACATTCAACGAAAGACAAATAATTAATGGGCAGCCTTGGTGTCCGAGATCAACAATAAGCTCAAAGGCACATTATTGTGTAGGTTCTATTGCACAATGTTATCAAGGATTCCTTTATTTGGATTTTGAAAAAGAACATTTCCCAAATGTATTCCCTCTTCAATAATTTTTCTCCCCTTTCTTCCTCTCCTGAAACTATTGATTTCTAAATGAGGGTTGGTTCCTTGTAAATCACAAAGTCTCCAGTACTTTGTGTACACTAATTACTATGTCAATATCATAGCCAAACCCAATCCTGCCCTCAGCCAATGTCAGGACACATGCAATTCCAGCAGGGTTGCTGGTTAACCATCAGGAGCAGGAACTCTGGCTCATCTTCCCCTTTCTAAACGACAAATTTCTTTGTAATGCCTCACCCATCAGTCCAAGAAAGATCAGGGCATACCATCCTGCTTTATGTGGATAAACTCACTGAGCCATCAGGGATCCATGAATCTTCAATAAGAACATGCTGTTTGGATTCAAAGAGATGGCTTGACTATAAAATAGGGCCTCAAAGTTGAAAACTGAGTGCTTTCTGGTAATGCAAAGCCTGTATAATACACTCTCATGCCATGATTATTTTACAAAGCCAAGTTGGAAAGTGGCTCCAAAAATTCAACGATTTTCCCTGCTGATGGTGGAAGTGCCCCATTTAGGCCATGGGGCGCTTTAATCAACATGAAGAATAAAAACATTGCATTTAAACATGAAAGAATCATGACTGATGCCAGCATATCTCTCTGCTTCCTGTTTCTTTCCTGGTCATCCTTCAAATGATTTTTTGCAACTAACTTGAACAGTTATTTTTTAAATCTTTTTTCTTCATTCTTTTTAGATTTACAGTAAGATGACCAATCTCTCAAAAAGGACCCATAGAAAATGCTTGAAGGGCAGCTGGGGAGGAGGCTGCAAGTGGATAGGTGGGAACTATGTTGATTTACTATCGGAGGTTTCGGTGTGGAGCCTCCACACTTTCCTCCTCCTTTGGAGGAAAGTCAGGATGAGCCAGAACATAGATGTCTCCACAGATTACTGTCAAGTTGCTTCATTATTAGCCAAAAAGAACAGCAGGAATGGTGCTGCTTTATTTTCTTTCCTCTTAACTGCTAATATTAAAGGTTTTGTCTTGTGGGGAAGGTGAGCAAAATACTGAACTGGAACAATTATAATACCAGTTTAGAATGGCCGAAGCAGCCACCATTGTTCTGTAGTCGGAATAGCGTAAACAAAGATGTCAGTGAAAATCAAAGGTATCAAAAACTTTTCAAAGCGATATCGTGCTATCTTTGTAATGTTTTATTGCACTTACAATTTCTGAAAACTGCAGTACAAGGTTACGGTTTGCACCATGTAGCATATTAGTACTGAGGGCAGATTGATCCATTTTGTTGAACTGATTCTAAATGTCCTGCTTTCACATCAGCAATTTTAAAACAAATGGCTTATGCATTAAATGCTTTTAGTTTAATATGCTGGCAAGGAGTGCCAAAGTGTAAGTGTATTAATGCTGATTCTAGTTTTTTTTAAAGGAAGCTGGGTTGAGTGTGGAAGATCACAGAAAGTAAATGGCAGTATGAAAGGAGACCCACAAATATTGTAAAAGGTGAACTGATGTAGGAAGAGACAGCAATTTAGTGGCTAAGATGAAATATATCTCAGAAGGCAGAAAACAATAGAAAAAAAACTTTGTCGTGCATAAAATCAGTTTTTCTATTTCAATGCACATTTTATACACCCTGCTGGAGTGATCTGGCACTGAATCATATTCTTGGGGAAAAAAGTAATGAGGAACAACCTCGCCTTTAACTGGTCTGTAATGGGGTAGAAATTCTGACATCCCAGGCCCGTACGAAGTTTCTACGGACCCGGGAAGGCATCAGAAAAGCTGGTTTTCAGCGTGCAATGCGCATGCGCTGAAAATCGGCTTTTCCGATCTGTCAAGTTGGAGCTTGATAGTTCGTAGACATCTCGGGTGCGAGGACATTTGCATGGGCAAAATTGCGGGATTTATGCATATCTTGCCCAGCAAATGTCCTCAAAACTCTTGCGCCTGAAAAAGCAGGTACATAGCCTACTTTTACAGGCGTAAGAGTTTAAAAACCTATAAAAAACATGATTAAAATAAAATTTTAAAAAACGTATTTATGTTAAAACCCTGCCCACTCAGGTAATGTTATTTTAGACCCTAATTTTTTTTTTTAAATTGGCAATTTTTTTTCTTTAAAAAACATGTATAACAACTTTAATTTCTATTAGTGTATTGTGTGAGGTGTTTTTTAAATGTTTTACGTAGTGTTTGTGCGTTTTGGGGTTTTTCTCATTCATAGTAATAGGAGATTCGTAACTTACGAATCTCCTATTACTATGAATGAGAAAATACTTACCTGTGATTGGGTGTCCAGGCCCATGTGACTCCTGCGCATGTCCCTTCGAGCACGCACTGCGATGCGCAGGGAGAGGAGGCCTGTGGACCGGGATCTCGAGCTGGCGCAGCAGCTTCAGATAGGTGCGCATTTTTTCTCTACAATCTAGTCGAACGCCCGTGGGAAGGAGAAAGTGGAATTTCTGGCCCAATATAATGGCATAGTGACAGTGGAAGAGTTCTCCAAGTGATCACTTCCCACTCCCACCTTTCATAGAAGGCAAGCTCGTTCCCTGAGGCTTCAGTTTGTCTTTTTCTCCCCAGTTTGGGCAAAATGTTTCATGTATCTCATCTGTTAGATTACTGTGACAAAAGGTAAGCACGTCTATGGTACAATTTTTCTATAGCACCGTTAACATAGAGTAACATCCTAAAGTGCTTCCCAGAACTGTAGTAAAAAATGGACACGAAGCAAAGGAAAGATTAAGAAAGATGACGTAAAGCTTGTAAAAGCGGTGAGTTTCAAAGAGAGATAGATT
Source organism: Pristiophorus japonicus (assembly GCF_044704955.1). Classification (NCBI taxonomy): domain Eukaryota; kingdom Metazoa; phylum Chordata; class Chondrichthyes; family Pristiophoridae; genus Pristiophorus; species Pristiophorus japonicus. The sequence goes on from NC_091981.1 coordinate 180,921,409, forward strand.
GTTTATTGGATTCTTGCTTGCTGGTAACAGAATACATGGAGCTAAAATGAGCTCTCCTTACAGAATTGGCCTAGTTTGGCTGATGCAGAATTGGCCTAGAAATGGGTAATTTTCTGGTTGGCAAACGGTAACTAGTGGTGTGCTACAGGGATCGGTGCTGAGGCCTCAACTATTTACAATCCTTATTAATGACTTGAATGAAGGGACCGAGAGTAATGCAGCCAAGTTTGCTGATGGTACAAAGATGGCTGGGAAAGTAAGTTATGAGGAGGACACAAAGAATCTGCAAAGGGATATAGACAGGCTAAGTGAGTGGGCAAACATTTGGAAGATGGTGTATAATGTGGCAAAGTGTGAGGTTATCCACTTTGGCAGGAAAAAGAAAAAAGAAAATTATTATTTAAATGGAGAGATTACAAAATGCTGCAGTACAGAGGGACTCGAGGGTCCTTGTGCATGAAACACAAAAAGTTAGTATGCAGGTAAGCAAGTAATCAGGAAGGCAAATGGAATGTCGGCCTTTATTGCAAGGGGGATAGAGTATAAAAGCAGAGAAGTCCTGCTACAACTGTACAGGGTATTTGTGAGACCTAGAGTACTGCATACAGTTTTGGTCTCCTTATTTAAGGAGGGATATACTTGCATTGTAGGCAGTTCAGAGAAGGTTCACTAGGTCGATTCCTGAGATGAAGGGGTTGACTTATGAAGAAAGGTTGAACAGGTTGGGCCTATACTCATTGGAGTTTAGAAGGAGAGCTGATCTTATTGAAACATATAAGATACTGAGGAGGGCTTAACAAGGTGGATGCAGAGAGAATGTTTCCACTCGTAGGGGAATCTAGAACTAGGGGGCATAGTTTAAGAATAAGGGGTCGCCCATTTGGAACTGAGATTAGGAGGAATTTCTTCTCTCAGAGGATCCTAAATCTGTGGAATTCTTTGCCCCAGAGAGCTGTGGAGGCTGGGTCATTGAATATATTTAAGATGGAGATACAGATTTTTGAACAATAAGGGAGTGAAGGATTATGGAGAGCGGGCAGGGAAGTGGAGCTGAGCCCAAGTTCAGATCAGCCATGATCTTATTGGCCTACTCCTGCTCCTATTTCTTATGTTCTTATGTACATTCACATTGGTTACTCTGATACCATACCAAAAGAAAAGGCTTGCACAAGTGCAAGGAAAATTGGAAATCCAGCAGACTGGGAGAGCTATAAAAAGCAATAAAGTGTTATAAAGACAATAACATGAGGTGCAAAAAGGGTGTATGGGGGAAAAAAACTTGAAAGGAATATCAAAGCTAATGGTAAACATTTTAATAAATATATAAAGAGAAAGAGTGTTAAAAGGAAATGTGGGCCCATTAAAGACAGAAGTCAGTGATACTAGAATGGATAATAAGGAAATGGCAGATTTGCTAAATTAATACTTTGTATCCATTTTCACAGGAGAGGAAAAGGACAAAATCCCAGCAGTACAAGGGAACCCAAAAAATAAGGCAAGAGGAGAAACGTATTGGATTTAATATAAGTAAGAAAATGGTATTAGAGAAAACAATGGGATTTAAAGTAAAGAAATCTCCTGATGTCCACCTGAGTATTAAAAGAAACAGGTGGGGAAATTGAAAACACATTTGTCATAATTTTCTAAAGCTCTTTAGATTCAGGAAATATGCCTTTGGATTGGACAATTGCATTATTTAGGAAAGGAGTGATGGAGAAACCAGTAACAGACCTGTCAGTTCAATGGCAGTTGTGGGGACGTTATTGGAACCTATCCTTGAGGACAGAGTGACTGAGCACTTGGGTGTGAGCTAATCAAAGAGTCAGCATGGACTTGTGATGGGTAAATCATGTCTGACTAATCTAGTTGAATGTTTTTGAGGAGGTCACTAACATGGTGGAATAGGGAAGTGTCTACGGATGTTGTCTATATGGAGTTCCAGAAGGCATTTGATAAGGTTTTCCACAAGAGATTATTAGCAAAAGTAAAAGCGAACGGAATTGGAGGTAATCTTGTGACATGGTTTGATAATTGTTTGGAAGGTAGGAGACAGAGTGTCAGGATAAAGGATATGTACTCTGATTGGCGGGATGTGATGTGATTTTCCCCAGTGATCTGTACTGGGGCTTCAGTTTTTCATCATATATATCATTGTCTTGGATGAAGGAACACAGAGTTGCATATCCAAGTCTGCAGATAACACGGTTAGGAGGCACAGTAAGTTGCATAGAGGGGAGCAGGAAGTTAGAAAGGGACATAGACAGATTAAGTGAGTGGGAAAAACTGTGGCAGAAGGAATTCAATATGAGGCAGTGTGAGGCCATCCACTTTGGATCCAAGAAAGACAAATTGGAATATTTTCTTAATGGCTAGAGAGTAGGAACTGTGGATGAGCAAAGGTATTTGAGTGTCCATGTACACAAATCACTAAAAGCTAGTGCACAAGTACAAAATGTAATCATAAAAGGCTAATGAAATGTTGGCTTTTATCTCAGGACGGTTGGAACACAAAGGGGAGGAAAGAAAAATAAAGATTTGAATTTACAACCTTAGGTTGTCCCAAAGCACAATACAGTCAATTACGTACATTTGAAGTGTAGTCACAGTTGTAATGAAGTGATGCTTCAGTTGTATAGACCCTTGGTCATACCCCTTCTGGAGTACTGTATTTCGTTTTGGGCACCGCATGTAATGAATGATATATTGCCTTGGAGGGGGTACGGCACAAATTTACCTAATGATACTACACAGCTGGCGGCCATTACTGCTGCTTCAGGCTTCTATCAAATCCTTCCATAGTTTTGAAAACTTCTATTCGACCCACCCTTTACGTTCCCTGTTCCAGTATTAAATGTCCCTATTTTACAAGTCTTTCTTCAGAACTATCATATAATTCTAGTGAATCTTCGCTATACCCTTTTCAAGGATGTATGGGTTGCCCATAACTGGTAATATATTAGCATGGATAGAAGAGTGGCTAACTAACAAAAAACAGAGTAGGGATAAATGGGTAATTTTCTGGTTGGCAAACAGTGACTAGTGGGGTGCCGCAGGGATAGGTCCTGGATCCTCAACTATTTACAATCTATATTAATAACTTGGATGAAGGGACCGAGTGTAATGGAGCCAAGTTTGCTGATGATACAAAGATAGTGGGAAAGCAAATTGTGAGGAGAACACAAAAAATCTGAAAAGGGATATAGACAGGCTAAGTGAGTGGGCAAAAATTTGGCAAATGGAGTATAATGTGGGAAAAGTGAGGTTATCCACTTTGGCAGAAATAATAAAAAAGAACATTATAAGTTAAATGGAGAAAAATTGCAAAGTGCTGCAGTACAGAGGGACCTGGGGTCCTTGTGCATGAAACACAAAAAGTTAGTATGCAGATACAGCAAGTAATCAGGAAGGCAAATAGAATGTTGGCCTTTATTGCAAGGGGGATAGAGTATAAAAGCAGAGAAGTCCTGCTACAACTCTACAGGGTATTGGTAAGGCCACACCTGGAGTACTGCGTACAGTTTTGGTCTCCCTATTTAAGCAAGGATATACTTGCATTGGAGGCTGTTGTAGAAGGTTGACTAGGTTGATTCCGGAGATGAGGGGGTTGACTTATGAGGATAGGTTGAGTAGGTTGGGCCTATACACATTAGAGTTGAGAAGAATGAGAGGTGATCTTATTGAAACATAAGATAATAAGGGGGCTCGACAAGATGGATACAGAGAGGATATTTCCACTCATAAGGGAAACTAAAACTAGGGGACATAGCCTTAAAATAAGGGGCCGCCCATTTAAAACTGAGATGAGGAGAAATTTCTTCTCTCAGAGGGTTGTAAATCTATGGAATTCTCTGCCCCAGAGAGCTGTGGAGGCTGGGTCATTGAATATATTTAAGGCAGAGATAGACAGATGTTTGTGCGATAAGGGAGTAAAGGGTTATGGGGAGCAGGCAGGGAAGTTCATGATCAGATCAGCCATGATCTTATTGAATGGCGGAGCAGGCTCGAGGGGCCAAATGGCCTACTCCTGCTCCTATTATGTTCTTATGTACACAAAATAAAACTATGGCCTAACCAATGTCTTATACAAATTACTTCCTTGATTTTGAATTCAATGGGGCCAAATTTGCTATTTGGGGTGGATAATTGGAATTATCTTGTGAATTTCTGCCCGATTCGATAGGGAGGATAATGGAGGAAGGTTGCCCTCTTTTTTCTCCAAAAATCATCGGGGCGGTGTTTGTGGTGGCAGAGGGGCAGAAACAAGCCAGAGCAGGGCAGAAGGCTTAGCAACGTCCTGCCTCTTCACTTAAAGGAGACGGATGCTGCGAGGCCGACTTGGCACCAAGTTGGCCACCAGGGAGGGCTTCATTCAGGCCGGTAGCCTGGCACCCAAAAGGGGGTGCCAGGCTGTCTGTTGGCGGCCGAGCCGAACCTGTGGCCACCATTGTCGGGCCGACTGCAGAATCGGCTGATAATTAAAATAAAATGCCGCCCTCCTCTTTAAGGGCGGATGCGCGGCCAAGCCACTGGCAGCTTCCCGCCGTGCAAAGCTGTCAGTGGCACCGACAAGCGGTCGATTGACTGTTTGAGGACAATGTCGCTTCCAGGGCGGGGACCAGGTGGTGCGCACTCTAATGACGTCATTATCACCGCTCGCACAGGAGCAGGGCGGATACCTTCTCCGCAACAAAAAATCACGAGGGCAATGTCCCAATTGTCAGAGAGTCCACCCCGACTGGGCGGAAACTCATTTCTGCCCCGTTACCGCCTCTTTGAGGAGGTAACTGATCTTAAAGGGCTCCATTTTCCCCAGTATTTGCGCCGTTCTTTTTGGAGTAGGCTGCTTTTTCTGGCCTAACTTAAAAATCCCCAGTTTCCTCAATCAATTTGCACCAATGTAACTCAGTTCGTTACATTTTATTTAGGTAAGTTTTTTTTTCTCAAAAAAGGGCGTTACCAGCCACCTGGGCCATTTAGGCAACTTTGTCCAGCTAATAGTTACTCCATTTCTACTTAGGCCAGTGTATGTGGTCTCTCGAGAAAACCCTTGTGGAGAGTTAAAGAAATCGGCGCAGGTAAGGAAATTGGCACAGGTAAGTGCAGCAGATGCCCAGACAGTAGCAGCAGGAAAGATAAGAGAGATGGGGAGAGAGAGATGGGGGAGGAAGAGAGAGGTGGGGGGACGGAGAGGGGGCGGGGGGGTATTGTATATACAAGCTCTCTGTTAATGACTCCACGAGGCAGGGGTATGACACTTGAACTGTACAGACTGTAGTTCTTTATTGCAGTTCCTAGAGTGAGGACACCAAGAGGTGAGCTCCCTTTTAAACTTGGTTACCTGCAGTTTCCAGGTGACCCTTAGGTCTCCAGCAGCAGCACCCTCTGGTATACAGGTATGGTATATACAGGGTGATGGTACATTCAGGTCTAGTGTTACAGTACATCACTGACATGCATACATAACAACACTCCTCCCTAAGCCTTTCCCAAGTCCTTATTGCCATGACATGGGGAGGTGATCAATAGTGGGCTGTGGGAGGTTGTGGTGAGAGTTGTGTGGGTGCCAGGTGTGATCCCTGTGCTTGTGGCTGCCCTCATCCATTTCCCCTGCCCCCCTCACACACAGACCATGTGGGTGTCACTGTTGGAGGATTCTTCAGTGATGGAGCCAGTGCAATGGGTAAGGTACATACTTTGTAGAATGGGTAGGTGGTGGCATTTGGTGGTGGGCAGGGCCACAAGGCTGTGTGGGCTCCTTGTCCTCCATTGGTGATGGAAGTCTGGTCATCCCAGGTTCCACCAGGAAAGCTGGGGGGTACCGGCCTCTCGCTCCCGGTGCTGGCCCTGGTGGCCATGGGGTGTAGGGCCGATCTGGGGAAAGTTGCCAGTGGTGGTGGCTGTGCTGCCCATTGGCCACTGTCCCTTCCTGGAGCATCACATTTGTCCCAAAAGTCCAAGCTACATGGTCAGGTAGCCCGCTGGACCTGGGGGTCTCCCACAGGGGGTTTCCTCTGGCATTGACATACCTGTAGAACGCAGTGTCCTTTAACAATCTACTTTTTACATGCATGACACATTGGCTCCGATCACACCTAGTCGACTCTACACTGTTATCTCTCTTCACATTATCACATTTTGCACTTACAACACTTTCGTGTGTATCGATGTCCCCATATGGGGTTACATTTACCATATTAGCATTTCTGGCATCATTATTTAGCGGTATAAACTTGTTACTTACATCACTTTTAAAAGCAATCATTACATTTTTTCCATTAGTTTTTCCGGCATCACCATTTAGCATTACATTTGCATACCTGCATTCGCTTACTGCATTTTTAACTTTAATGTCCTTGGCATCGCTGTGCCTAGAGTGGAACTGTCCCTTTAATTGCCTTGGGTTGCCGGTCTCCTTTAAGAGGGCCTTCCAATCTGGTTCGCCGCTTGGTGTCGCTCCTCCAACGCTGTCCCTCGTGGTCTGGTTGTGGCCATTTTGATTCCAGGTTCTTCGCCTCGTGGTGCAGCTGCCATCTTCTCGTTCTCCTTGAGGTAGGCTATGGTGATTCGTTTCTCCTCAGGTTCGGCCACGGACGCCGGGAATCCACCTTCTACACTGATCTTCTTCCCTCGGAGTCCTGCCATGGCCCGGAAGGTGAGGTCTGGACGTTTGGGTTGGATGATCTTGCCATGGTGTTGTGCAGTATGTGTCGTTGCCATGCAGTCGAGCTGGACGGTCGGATTTCTAGGTGCTGCGATGGATCCAAGTTTGGAGCCGCATAGGATGTCGATCACTGGGGCACGGAGGCCGTCGTCGCTCTGACCGATTTGGACCTGCTTCATCCAACTTCTTCCCATCAGTGTTGGACCAGCGCCGGCAATGATCCACAAGGGTAGCTTGTACATCGTGCCGCCATGGGACACCTGGACCTCCACGCTGCCAACAACTGGAATGGTGCCTTTTGTATAGGTGACCAGCTTTGCCTGGATTGGGGACAGTTTTGGTCATTCGGCGGGATTGTTCCAGAGCTTTTCAAAGGCTATCTGACTCATCAACGACTGGCTTGCCCCTGTGTTGATCTCCATCGAAACTGGAACCCCGTTGATGTCCACTTCCATTTTCCATGGGGAACTCTCGGTGGAGCAGGTATATATTCCGTACTCTTCTTCCAGGGGCTGAGCAGCTTCGTCTTCATCAGTGTCAGAGCCCAGGTGATCGGCCAACTCTTCAGCGACTCGGTGAGTAAAACTTTTTCTACACATTCGCTGAAGGTGACTGTTCGCGTTGCAGCCTTTGCAGGTATAGTCTTTGTATTGGCACTGGTGGGCCCTGTGATTTCCTCCACAGCGCCAGCATGGGGATAGCCGGTTGGCCCCATGTGGCGGACTCAGGGTTGCGGGACTCGGGGCAGCATTCTTGCCTATGAAAGTCGCCATTCTGTTCACTATACTCATCAGGTTAGAGTCCTGGGTGTGGGTCATCATTTGTTTGGAGTCGCAGACCGAAATCATGAAAGCCTGGTTCACTTTGATTGCCTTCAGCAGGATGACTGTAGTGTCCACAGAGAGCAGTTTATGGAGGAGGCCCTCGTGGCCGATTCTAATAACGAAGATGTCCCTTAGTGCTTCGGTGAGGTGGTCGTCAAAATCACACAGTGCAGCCAACCTTCTTAGATCTGCAGCATATTTAGCAATTTCTTGGCCTTCGGGCCGCCGGTGAATGTAAAACTGGTGCCTGGCTGTGAGGATGCTCTCTTTGGGTTTCAGTTACTCTTGTATTAAAGTTACAAGCTCCGCATAGCTCTTGGTTGTTGTCTTCGCTGGGGCTAGCAGGTCCCTGACGAGGCCGTGGATAGTGGGCCCACAACTGCTGAGCAGGATGGCCGTGCGCTTGTTCGCCAGCGTGGCCGGTGAATCCCCATCCAGTTCGTTCACGATGAAGAAATGTTCCAACCTTTCCATGAAGGCATCCCAATCTTCCACATCAGTGAATTGTTGGAAGTTGCTGAGATTAGACATGTTATGTGTGGAATTTGTAACCTCGTCACCAGTTATTGTGTATGTAAGCACTCCGTTAATGACTCCACGAGGTAGGGGTATGGCACTTGAACTGTACAGACTGTAGTCCTTTATTGCAGCTCCTAGAGTGAGGACACCAAGAGGTGAGCTCCCTTTTATACTTGGTTACCTGCAGTGTACAGGTGACCCTTAGGTCTCCAGCAGCAGCACCCTCTGGTGTACAGATATGGTATATACACGGTGAAGGTACATTCAGGTTTAGTGTTACGGTACATCATTGACATGCATACTAACAGGGGGAAGCCTTTCGGGTGTAATTAGAGGCGGGACCAGGAGGGAGGAGACCACTTGGCCTGGGCTAGGGGCAGGAGAGTGCACCAGCAAGACCTTCGGCCAGGGCTAGGGGCGGGAGAACGCACTGGCAAGCCCTTCGGCCAGGGGTAGAGACAGGAGAATGCACCGGCAACCCTTCGGCCAGGGCTAAGGGCGGGGGAGCAGACTGGGTGACCTCTCGGCCAGGGCTAGGGGTTGGAGAGCGCACCGGCAAGCCCTTCGGCCAGATACAGAGAGAGATTGGTGAATCGAACCGGTGGGGACCGAGAATGGGGTTGGACCGACAAGCCCTCCCGGCAGGGTTGGAGGAGATTTGCTATTATGTGTTTATCAATTCTTTTAATGTGTTGGGAGCTGACTGTATGCTTCACTTTGCAGCCTCAGCTCGCATTATGTTCCTGGTTACCATGGCTTCACCCCTAAAACTAAAGGTCGGGTTACGCAAGGCCAAAATGAAGAAATCCAACAGGGAAACTTTAGAAAAATTTTTTTTGCCGTACTTAGACCCCCAAAAATCTGGCGTAACTCTTCAAGTGCTCCAAAAAAATGCTTTGGGGAAAACTGAGCCCAAAAAAAGGGGCAATTTCGGTCCCAATGTCACTACATTTAAAATCCAGAATTCTATTTACCTGGCATTTTCGACTTGCCTTCTCACTTTTAAAGATTTATTTGTCTGTATCCTTAGATCTCTCCCCCCCCCCCCCGTCACCCCCGATCCACAACTCTATGAAGTATTTAGGTCATACTTACTGTCACTGTTCTTTTTCTAAAATGTACTACTTTACATTTCTCGTTATTGGACTGCATCCATCACCCGTCACCCATCACCCACCACCCATCACCCATCACCCGTCACCCATCACCCACCACCCATCACCCATCACCCATCACCCGTCACCCACCACCCGTCACCCATCACCCACCACCCATCACCCACTCCACCAACCACTCTATGTCCTCCCGCAGTGACTTGCATTCTTCACAGTTTGCTGTGTCCCGAAATTTGGTATCATCAATAAACATCTTGTGCCTATGTTCAAACCATTTATATAAGTGGAAAATAAAAGAGATCCCAGCACAGAGCTCAAAAAGGTATTCTCCATTTTCATTAAAGGATTGTGCTTACATTGTGCTGTATCAAGTTTTAATATTTTGGCTACAATTCAATGAATTCAATGGCATTCCACCTTCGCTCATCCATTGAGAATACTCAGGCCCTGGCTGCAGCAAGGAATAAACACATTTGTAAGCTTGTCGCAGATACTCACCTGTCTCCACAGACTTTTGTTTGACAGAATTGAAGTGGAAATTGTTTTCCAACTTCTTCTTCGAGAGGCACCACTATAGGATCCATTCCTGAGGAATTGAAGTAAATTAATCATCAAAGATTTAGTATGTCAGAAAGCGCCTTGCAGTCACTCTGAATGCACTCTGGGCACCATCTCTAGATTATGTCTTGGCTAGATCCATCCCCCATCAAACTTGTTCTGCATTTTGACTCAGCACAGGTACAACATATTTTCTGCCTTTGAGAATACTTTATTTGGAGGCTGGCAGGATGGTTGAGAGAGATTTTCCTCGTTTTCAAGAAACATTAAAGGGTAAAATTTGATGTGAAGGTACTTAGCATATCACAAGCATGCATCGAGGAATCACGGGCCCGCTACCCACAATGCTCCGATGTATGCTGGAGGTTTGTGAGGTACATCATAGTGTTCAAGGATACAGAAAATCTACTCTTAAATGTCTTCTTCAAGGCCAAAGCGCAGTCCAGAGATTCGCTGTATTCCTGGTCTTAGGGGAACAGAGAAAGTTGTAAGTGACAAGCAGGCTGCTGTACTACCAACCATAAGCTAAATGTTCCAGACAGTATTTTCTGTATGCAGTGCCACACTTCACAACAACGTCCTGCATGTGATTTCTCATTGGGTGTGTGGTAGTAGATTTATTGTCCTTTGTGCCAGCAGAAATATCACAACTGTCCACAAATCTGATTTTTGCCTTGTGGGTGATGACATTTTTTTTAAACAATGTCTTTTGTGTGAACGTAACTCATTCCATGGCCATTTTTCCTGGCTGCTCATTTTTGTGTGGCAATTTAAAAAAAAATGTGTATGTTCCACCATGCACAATTGGAATTTTGTCTGAGAATAATTTTCCTCTAATTTCAAATCTAATATGAATATAAAAAATCTGTATTAGTGTTCAATCCATTAAAAGGTTTTGTTGTTCTTATTATCCTTTTTTTACTGTGGAAGAGACACCATGGGTGTTGTGGAGCATGCCCTGAGGAATAGATGTCTAGTTCTACAGAAAAACAATGGTTCCACTGGTGATTGACGTTCACTAATTACCAGTTGCTAACCCTGGGAGTTCTCAATGCCCTTTTCAGCTTTCAGTAGAAGCTCAATTTCAATTCTACAACATTCACAGTGGCTGAGGATCAGTCTTTTTTTTAGTCATGTTAGAAGACACAATTAGAAAAAGTACATAACCTTAGAATATATAATTTTCAACAGAACAATCAATCTTCAATTTGCAAAAATATGCAATTCTGTGTCATACTAAGACTGACTATGTGACAGTCTAATTATATGTTGGTGGACAAAATACTAACATACTGCAGATGCTGGGAATCTGAACCAAGAACAGATTTCCAGAAGATGCTGGAAACACTCAGTAGGTCAGGCAGAGTTTTTGGCGAGATCAAAAGTTGACATTTTGAGTGCAGATCCTTCCTCAGAAGTAGAAGGGGGAAAGAGGGAGAGAAACAACCTCACACACAAGGAAAAGAAATAGAATGACCTCTAAAGTGCTTAGGTGGAGAATGAGATGGTTAAATAGGAGATGTGATATTTGCATTGAGACAAAAGGAGATATAATGAAAGAAATCATATCAAGTAAATAAAATTCATATACGAGCTACAGAGAATGTGTGAATACCTAAAGGAGGATAGCTGGAGATAGGTATGCAGAAAGCGAAGCATGAAAAACTGGCAAACTGAAACAGGCTCCAGTAGCCCAAGAGTCTGGTCAACCCCAATGGATTATACCATTCTGGCAGCAGTACACCGACAGGGAGGGGCCCCTACCCAAGCACCAACCTGCTCTTTCCCCCATCTCCAGAAATTCCAGCACACCCCAGGATGGGTGAGCACTTGGGCCACAAATCCAGGACCCAGTGGAATGGCAACAGCTGGAATTCACCCATCTCTCAGGGCAGCAGCACATACCAGGCCTTCTTCCTTGCCCCTCAGAGTACCAAGCCAATGCAATGTGGAAGGTGACACCAGACGGCCAGGAGCTAGCTCCAGAAAATGCAGTCAGCAGTGGCTTCCCTCCGGGAGCAAGCTGCCATTTGACAAGGGCCACCTGTGTCATGTATCTCACACTACTGTATATAACTGTATCTTACCAGGCTATACATGACTGTAACTAGATATGACCTGTAACCACAAGCATACTTTACCACCAGGGGTGCACTTTCAGGAGACACTGCATACCTCTTCCACACAGGTATATAAAGGCAGGTCTCAGGCAAGTGAGGCACTCGGGAGCTGTGAAATAAAGGTGCAGGTCCAGAGTGACCTTGACTTCAGCATGTGCCTCTGTACTGCGGGGTCAGGACTTTACAGTGGCGACGAGTTACGGGATCACAGAATCCACAGAATGGCTACCAACGGCTCAGATGAGAAATATAATGCTGGAGACAATTGGGAGGACTTTATAGAAAGGCTCCAGCAAAGCTTTGTAACCAAAGACTGGTTGGGCGACGATAAGGCAGACAAGAGAATAGCCCATCTCTTGACCAGCTGTGGCTCGAAAACATATGCCTTAATGAAGGACCCACTGGCACCCGAGAAACCAGAAAGTCGTTTGTGGAGTTGAGCACACTGGTGAGAGACCACCTGAAGCCAGTGAGCAGCCTACACATGGCCAGACACAAGTTCTACAACTACAGACGCTGTGTGGGCCAGAACATACCCGACTTTGTGGCGGAACTTCGGAGGCTGGCTAGTTTATGTGAGTTATCCGATGAACTATGGAGAGAAGTACTGAGAGACTTTTTTATTGAAGGAAAAGGCCATGCAGGCATATTCCGAAAGCTTATAGAGACCAAGAACTTGACCCTAGAGGCAGCAGCACTGGGCGCACAGATATTCTTGGCAGGAGAAGAAGGAACGAGGTTGATCTATACTGCGGGTACGGCAGCTAACGAAACATCGGAACAAGGGGTTCACAGCGTGAAACAAGCTGCTACCCCCACACACAGACAAAGGCAGGAGAGCAGGCCTTCAACAGCAGGCAGTGGCGCCAGAAGCCATCAAGGGCCACATGAACGGCCGTTCACACCTCATCAACCCACTATGCGAGCAATCAACTACAGACTGAAAGAAGCTCAAGAGAGATCAGCCAGACGCAGCTCATCCTTCAGAAACAATGGAAGCGGTCTATGCTGGAGATGTGGGGGAAAGCATTCAACAAGGAGGCTGTCGATTTCAGCATGCTGTTTGCAGAAACTGCAACTATACAGGGCATCTGGCTTGCACGTGCAGAAAAACAGCAGCTCGGCTGGTATACGAATCGGAAGGGTCGGAAAGCGGACCAGAAGACAGTGATGACAGTGCCCGGGAGACCGAGGTACAGCGGGTCAACACGATCAATGTCCACTGTTCTTACAACAAGACGCCTCCAATAATGATGAGGGTCCTACTCAACGGGATACCCGTCAACATGGAACTGGACACGGGGGCCAGTCAATCTCTCATGAGCGTCCAACAATTTGAACAGCTGTGGTCGCACAAAAGCAATAGACCAAAACTCACAAGGATCGACACCAAACTAAGGACCTATACCAAAGAAATCGTCCCAGTCCTTGGCAGCGCCATGCTCTCAGTCACACACAAAGGGATGGTGACTTCCCCTGTGGATTGTCCCCGGAGATCTCCCAGCACTGTTGGGGAGAAGCTGGCTGGCAAAACTAAATTGGAAATGGGATGATGTTCACGTCATGTCATCAGAGGAATGGACCTCCTGCTCAACAGTTCTAAGTCGTTTTGAACATCTCTTTCAGCCAGGTGTGGGCACCTTCAAAGGGGCTAAAGTTAAAATCTACATCACACAGGATGATAGACCGGTCCATCACAAGGCTAGAGCTGTGCCTTATGTGATGAGGGAAAAGATTGAACACGAACTGGACCAGCTTCTGCGGGAAGGCATTATATCACCTGTGGAATTTAACGACTGGGCAAATCCCATCGTCCCCGTCATGAAGCCTGATGGATCCGTACGAATCTGTGGATTACAAGTCTACCATAAACAGAGTCTCCCTACAGGACCAATACCCACTGCCTAGAGCGGCGGACCTATCTGCCACATTGGTTGGAGGAAAACTTTTCTCGAAACTAGATCTCACATCTGCGTATATGACGCAGGAACTGACCGAAGAGTCTAAGCTACTCACCACCATCAACACACATTGAGGCCTTTTTATGTACAATCGATGCCCATTCGGCATTAGGTCGGCAGCTGTTATATTCCAGCGCAACATGGAGAGTCTGCTCAAGTCCATCCCGGGGACGGTGGTGTTTCAAGATGACATACTCATCACGGGCAGGGACACCGACTCCCATCTCCGCAATTTGGAGGAAGTACTAAGTCGATTGGTTCGGGTAGACCTAAGAGTTAAGAAATCCAAGTGTCTGTTTCTCGCGCCCGAGGTTGAATTTTTGGGCGGAAGGATTGCCGCTGATGGAATCCGCCCAACAGAATCCAAAACCGAAGCAATTCGTCTGGCACCCAGGCCCCGGAATGTCTCGGAACTGCGCACCTTTCTCGGGCTACTCAATTATTTTGGGAACTTTATGCAGAACTTGAGAACGCTGCTGGAGCCTCTCTACGTGCTACTCAGAAAGGGGTGCGATTGGTTTTGGGGGGACGCCCAAGAACACGCCTTCAATAAGGCACGCAACCTTCTATATTCCAACAGTGTTTTAGCCTTTTTTGACCCAGGTAAAAAGCTAGTTCTTACATGTGATGTGTCAGCGTACGGGGTCGGGTGCATTTTACAGCATGTCAATGATGCGGGTAAATTACAACCTATTGCTTATGCCTCCAGGTCACTTTCGCGGGCGGAGCGCGAGTACGGTATGATGGAGAAGGAGACGCTCGCGTGCGTGTACGGTGTCAAAAAGATGCACCAATACCTTTTCAGGGCCAAGTTCGCGTTAGAAACGGACCACAAACCCCTCACGTCCCTCCTATCTGAGTGCAAGGCAATAAATGCCAATGGCTCAGCGCGCATTCAGCGGTGGGCACTCATGCTGACGTCTTACGACTACACAATAAGGCACAGACCAGGCACAGACAACTGTGCTGACGTGCTTAGCAGGCTACCCCTGGCGACCATGGAAGGGTCCGATAAACAGGACTATGAGATGGTCATGGCAATCAATGCCTTTGAATCCACAGGTTCGCCCATGACGGCTCGCCAAATCAGAGCCTGAACGACCAGCGACCCCACATTATCCTTAGTCAAAAGATGTGTTTTAACTGTTGGCTGGGTAGAGGCTCGCGATGCCTGCCCCGAGGAGATCAAACCTTTCCATAGGCACATGCATGAACTATCACTGCAGGCAGACTGCCTGATGTGGGGCAGCCGAGTAGTTATGCTCTTGCGAGGCAGAGAGGTGTTTGTCCGGGAGCTCCACCGCGAGCACCCGGGGATCGTCCTTATGAAGGCCATAGCCAGATCCCACGTCTGGTGGCCTGGCATTGACGCGGATTTGGAGCTCTGCATCCGGCGGTGCACCATTTGTGCCCAACTCAGTAACGCCCCCAGGGAGGCCCCCCTAAGCCCCTGGCCCTGGCCCACCAAACCGTGATCGCAGGTGCATGTAGACTATGCGGGCCCATTCATGGGCAAAATGTTCCTCGTAGTCGTCGATGCATTTTCAAAGTGGATTGAGTGCACCATTTTAAACTCGAGCACCACCTCCACCACTGTGGAGAGCCTTAGAACCATGTTTGCAACGTACGGAATTCCTGACATATTGGTCAGTGACAATGGTCCGTGCTTCACCAGCGCAGAATTTCAAGATTTTATAGTTGACCACGGCATAAATCACGTTAAGACGGCACCATTCAAGCCAGCCTCCAATGGCCAGGTGGAGCGAGCAGTGCAAATCGTTAAACAAGGCATGCTAAAAATCCATGGTCCCACGCTGCAGAGCCGCCTGTCACGACTGCTGCTGGCATACAGATCTCGTCCGCATTTGTTGACTGGGGTTCCCCCCACGCAACTATTGATGAAATGGACCTTAAAGACTAGGCTCTCGTTAATCCTTCCAGACATGCATGAAATTGTTGAGGCAAAGCGCCGGTAGCTAACTTAGTACCATGACCGAAATTCGAGGGGGAGGTGGAATGAGATAGGGGACAAAGTGTTTGTGCTAAACTATGGCAGGGGTCCCAAATGGCTTTCAGGGACAGTAACAGGCAAGGAAGGAAACAGGCTACTGGTTGTACAAATGGACAATGGCGAAACCTGCCGGAGGAATGTACACCAAGTAAAAAGTAGATTCACCAACAACACTGCAGAACCAGAGGCAGACTACAATGTGGAACTCACACCACACCTGGTGGACAGACAGAGAGAACAACCTGAGGAAAGGGCAGCCTCAACAGACAGCCCAGGTGGGATACCAACAATCATACTGAACTAAACACACAGCCCAGGCTGGATACCAGCAATCACACCGAAAGAAAAACAGGCACCAAGGCAAACAACTGAACCACAACTAAGACACTCCACGCGAGAGCATAGACCACCTGAGAGACTGAATCTACAAAGACAATAAGACCTTGGGGGAGGGTGATGTCATGTATCTCACACTACTGTACATAACTGTATCTTACCATGCTATACATGACTGTAATTAGATATGACCTGTAACCACAAGCATACCTTACCACCAGGGGTGCACTTGCAGGAGACACTGCATATCTGTTCCACACAGGTATATAAAGGCAGGCCTCAGGCAAGTGAGGCACTCGAGAGATGTGAAATAAAGGTGCAGGTCCAGTGTGACCTTGACTTCAGCATGTGCCTCGTGTAAGTCTGTACTGCAGGGACAGGACTTTACAACCTGAGTCCCATGAGTCTTTAGTAGAACACAAGCAGCCAAAAAACCAACTCCCACATTCCTAGCCCTCAGGTAGCACCTAGAAGTATGAGACTAGATAAACAAAAAGGCATATTTAGGCACCCAGGGGGAAGCATGGTGTTAAGAAAGTTTAATTGTGTCCACATTGGAATTCATTGTATAAAGTAGAATGTGGACTAACATGGCACTTTGTTATTGATGGAGGTTAGAATTATACAGGAAAGAGTACACTTATTTGGTGCTGAGTCCTCACTCAGGTGATGATTACTGGCATGTTCACGTAGGAGCAAAGAGGGCTGATCTGTTATCATGCTGTAGGATAGGTAGTGGATTGTTAAAAGTGGAAGCAAGTCTTCCTCGATTCCGAGGGACTGCCTATGATGATGATGATGATGAGTGGATTGAGGGAATTCTATTTTATTCCAAAATTGGGGAGGAGATAAGGCTGTGACGGTAAAGGTATATTATGTTGCATAGAAGACTTCAGCAATGTGATGTGCTCTTATGCCTCTTGCAGTAAGTGTCCTTTGCTTCTTCCTGTCCTGTTCCTCTTCCTCCATAATAACAGCCCTGCAGGAGTGGGTGGAGTGGGTTGAAAGTCTCCCTGTGTCTGACCCTGTGAGAAGCAGTCAAAAACCAGTCCAAATATCTCTGGGCAGAATGGCAGTAAAATACTTTAAAAAGCATTTCCCAGCTGCAAAAATCTGTATTCAAAATCTCCAGGGACTTCTGTGTCAGGAACTCTGCAGTTCCGCTGATTCTGGCAGCTGCTGCAATCTCATCGAACTCAGTGCAAGCTACCCTGTTATTTTTGTAAACTTGTATTTACTCTGTACAGCCACCAGAGGGCTCATCCCCTGGAGTCCCAGGGGATCCCATAATCCCTTGGGAGCACAGGTATTTAAGGAGGCTTCACAGGTTGGTGAGGCACTCTGGAGACCTAAGATCACACTTTACTTTGAGCTCACAGTGATCAGTCTGACTCTTTTGCCATACACTACATACCCAGAGTATATTTGGAGTGGAAAATCAGAAAACAGAGATGCAGCGTCACTGGCCCTCACTTTGATGTATGCAAACAAGGTCAGTCAAGATATGGTGGGTGGATTACAAGAAGGCTCAAAAAGCGCAAGGGAAGTTGGGACAAGAGTTTTAATGGTGTAAATCAGGCAACAATAGCTTCAAACCGATTTTCCTGCCTTCAATAAATTCCTGCGCCGATAATACACCACGAATGCACTGAAACTGCTGATTAAATTCAGCCCATATGTATTCTCTGGATGTTTCAGACAAGAGGTGGGAGGGTTATAAAAACAAGCTGGATGAAACTGTATGTTACTGCACCACACAGTGAGTTAATGAGTTCAGTTATTCTGTTATATGTGGAACCAGCTCTTGAAAGGCTGAGGCCTGGAACCAGGACTCTGACCTCAGCTGACATCTGGCATGGAGCAAGTCGTCTGCAGAATTGCAAAAAATAAATATCTTAGTTTCTGTCATCATCATAGGCAGTCCCTTGGAATTGAGGAAGACTTGCTTCCACTCTTAAAATGAGTCCTTAGGTGGCTGAACAGTCCAATACGAGAGCCACAGTTTGTCACAGGTGGGACAGATAGTCGTTGAGGGACTGACTTGCTGCACGTTCTTTCCGCTCCCTGCATTTGATTTCTGCATGCTCTTGGCGATGAGACTCGAGGTGCTCAGCGCCCTCCCGGATGCACTTCCTCCACTTAGGGCGGTCTTT
Organism: Pristiophorus japonicus; assembly: GCF_044704955.1. Taxonomy (NCBI): domain Eukaryota; kingdom Metazoa; phylum Chordata; class Chondrichthyes; family Pristiophoridae; genus Pristiophorus; species Pristiophorus japonicus. Next base: position 180,939,667 of record NC_091981.1, read on the forward strand.
GGTCAGGGACTCCCAGGTCAGTGGGGATGTTGCACTTTTTCAGGGAGGCTTTGAAGGTGTCCCTGTAATGTTTCCACTGCCCACCTTTGGCTTGTTTGCCGTTTAGGAGTTCCGAGTAGAGCGCTTGCTTTGGGAGTCTCGTGTCTGGCATGCGGACAATGTGGCCTGCCCAGCGGAGCTGATCAAGTGTGGTCAGTGCTTCAATGCTGGGGATGTTGGCCTGGTCGAGGATGCTAATGTTGGTGCATCTGTCCTCCCAGGCAAGGAAACAGGTGGAAGGTCTGAGTATTTATGTTCTTTTTCCAGCTTTCACTGTAGAAAAAATGACAATACCAAGCGAGACAAGGAAGTCCATTAGAATCTTCATTAGGAGGTTTGCAAATGTTACAAGAGCTGAGGAACCTGGGGGTACGTATTCACAAATCTTTGAAGGTGGCAGGGCAAGTTGATAAGGCGGTTAAGAAAGGGTATGGGATAAAAACAGAAAATGCTGGAAATACTCAGCAGGTCAGGCAGCATTTGTAGAGAGAGAAACAGAGTTAATGGCCAGAATTTTCACATTGCAGCGCGTGCGGGTTTGGGGGCAGGTCGGTGGTTAAAAGCGCTGAAATTGACAGCCTGTTGGGAACCTGCCGTCATCTCGCCGACTGCCTGCCTTTCACTGGGGCACATCGTGAGGCACGCCACAGACCCACTCGGGAGAGGCAGGTGACCTCATTGAAATTGTTAACATCTTGTTGAGAGACCCTTAACAGCCTTTTTAACGTGAGGTTTCAACGTTAATTGGGTGCGCACGGGATTTGCGGAGCTCGGGAAGTTTGCCTGTGAAGGCAAGCCAGAAGCTCAGTGGCCATTGTGAGAGTTCATTAAGTGAAAGCTGGATAAATACTCACACCTTCCACCTGCTTCCTTGCCTCATTTTGTGCAGAGATTCAGCTTTCAGGAGTTTGCAGGTGATTTCTGCAACCTCGGAAGCCAGGCTCCCCACATTGCTAGTCCCTCTCAGTAAATTGGAGGATTGTGTCTGTTGTTCCCTGTAGAGGGCGAAATCCGCACTGTGACTCCGGGAGGAGCTCCTCGGCCAAAGGGAGAAGATGGTTGAGGAGAACTTTTACGACAACCTTCCCAGTGGTTGATAGCAGGGAGATTCCCCTGTAGTTGCTGCAGTCGGATTTGTTCCCCTTTTTAAAGATGGTCACGATCACTGCATAACTGAGATCTCCTGGCATACTCTCTTCCCTCCAAATGAGAGAGATGAGGCTATGTATCCGCGCCAACAGCACCTCTCCGCCATATTTTAGCGCCTCAGCAGGGATTCCATCCTCTCCCGTAGCCTTGTTGTTCTTGAGCTGTTTTATGGCTTTTCCTACCTTGTGCAGTGTTGGGGTTTCACTGAGGTGGTGGCGGGTTGCATGTTGCGGGATGGAGTTGAGAACACTCGAGTCAAAGGCAGAGTCTCAATTGAGGAGATCTTCGAAGTGCTCATTCCAGCGGGCCCTGATAGCCTCGGTGTCCTTGATGAGCGTTTCCCCGTTCTTGGCCAGGAGTGCGGTTGGGCATTGGGAGTTTGGACCGTAGGTGGCCTTGACTGCAATGAAGAATCCTTGCGTGTCTTGGCTGTTGGCTAGTTGTTGTATCACCTGCGCTTTTTCCATCCACCACCTGTTCTTTAGATCCCGGGTTTTTTGTTGGACCTCAGCTTTGAGCCGTCTGTAACGTTGCTTTGTAGCTCCCGAGTTTGGTTGTTGTTTGAGGCTCAGAAATGCTCTGCGCTTACGATTTATTAGCTCTTGGATCTCCTGATCATTTTCATCAAACCAGTCCTGGTGTTTTCTGGTTGAGTAACCAAGTGTCTCTTCACAGGCACTGGTTATGGAGGCCTGGAGGGCAGACCAAGCACTGTGGGCATTGAGCACCTCAGGGTCATCAAGGCACACCAGAATAGCTGAGAGGCGCTGGCTATATAGGGCTCTCTTAGCTGGGTCTTTAAGTGCCCCGGTATTAGAAACATAGAAACATAGAAAATAGGTGCAGGAGCAGGCCATTCGGCCCTTCGAGCCTGCACCGCCATTCAATGAGTTCATGGCTGAACATGCAACTTCAGTACCCCATTCCTGCTTTCTCACCATACCCCTTGATCCCCTTAGTAGTAAGGACTACATCTAACTCCTTTTTGAATATATTTAGTGAATTGGCCTCAACAACTTTCTGTGGTAGAGAATTCCACAGGTTCACCACTCTCTGGGTGAAGAAGTTCCTCCTCATCTCGGTCCTAAATGGCTTACCTCTTATCCTTAGACTGTGACCCCTGGTTCTGGACTTCCCCAACATTGGGAACGTTCTTCTTGCATCTAACCTGTCTAAACCCATCAGAATTTTAAACGTTTCTATGACGTCCCCTCTCATTCTTCTGAACTCCAGTGAATACAAGCCCAGTTGATCCAGTCTTTCTTGATAGGTCAGTCCCGCCATCCCGGGAATCAGCCTGGTGAACCTTCGCTGCACTCCCTCAATAGCAAGAATGTCCTTCCTCAGGTTAGGAGACCAAAACGGTACACAATACTCCAGGTGTGGCCTCACCAATGCCCTGTACAACTGTAGCAACACCTCCCTGCCCCTGTACTCAAATCCCCTCGCTATGAAGGCCAACATGCCATTTGCTTTCTTAACTGCCTGCTGTACCTGTATGCCAACCTTCAATGACTGATGTACCATGACACCCAGGTCTCGTTGCACCTCCTCTTTTCCTAATCTGTCACCATTCAGATAATAGTCTGTCTCTCTGTTTTTACCACCAAAGTGGATAACCTCACATTTATCCACATTAAACTTCATCTGCCATGCATTTTCCCACTCACCTAACCTATCCAAGTCGCTCTGCAGCCTCATAGCATCCTCCTCGCAACTCACACTGCCACCTAACTTAGTGTCATCCGCATATTTGGAGATACTACATTTAATCCCCTCGTCTAAATCATTAATGTACAGTGTAAACAGCTGGGGCCCCAGCACAGAACCTTGCGGTACCCCACTAGTCACCGCCTGCCATTCTGAAAAGTACCCAGTTACTCCGACTCTTTGCTTCCTGTCTGACAACCAATTCTCAATCCATGTCAGCACACTACCCCAAATCCCATGTGCTTTAACTTTGCACATTAATCTCTTGTGTGGGATCTTGTCGAAAGTCTTCTGAAAGTCCAAATATACCACATCAACTGGTTCTCCCTTGTCCACTCTACTGGAAACATCCTCAAAAAATTCTAGAAGATTTGTCAAGCATGAACTCCCTTTCACAAATCCATGCTGACTTGGACCTATCATGTCACCTCTTTCCAAATGCGCTGCTATGACATCCTTAATAATTGATTCCATCATCTTACCCACTACCGATGTCAGGCTGACCGGTCTATAATTCCCTGTTTTCTCTCTCCCTCCTTTTTTAAAAAGTGGGGTTACATTGGCTACCCTCCACTCGATAGGAACTGATCCAGAGTCAATGGAATGTTGGAAAATGACTGTCAATGCATCTGCTATTTCCAAGGCCACCTCCTTAAGTACTCTGGGATGCAGTCCATCAGGCCCTGGGGATTATCGGCCTTCAATCTCATTAATTTCCCCAATACAATTTCCCGACTAATAAGGATTTCCCTCAGTTCCTCCTCCTTACAGACCCTCTGACCCCTCTTATATCCGGAAGGTTGTTAATGTCCTCCTTAGTGAATACCGAACCAAAGTACTTGTTCAATTGGTCCGCCATTTCTTTGTTCCCCGTTATGACTTCCCCTGATTCTGACTGCAGGGGACCTATGTTTGTTTTTACTAACCTTTTTCTCTTTACATATCTATAGAAACTTTTGCAATCCGTCTTAATGTTCCCTGGAAGCTTCTTCTCGTACTCCATTTTCCCTGCCCTAATCAAACCCTTTGTCCTCCTCTGCTGAGTTCTAAATTTCTCCCAGTCTCCGGGTTCACTGCTATTTCTGGCCAATTTTTATGCCACTTCCTTGGCATTAATACTATCCCTGATTGCCCTTGATAGCCACGGTTGAGCCACCTTTCCTTTTTTATTTTTACGCCAGACAGGAATGTACAATTGTTGTAGTTCATCCATGCGGTCTCTAAATGTCTGCCATTGCCCATCCACAGTCAACCCCTTAAGTATCATTCGCCAATCAATCCTAGCCAATTCACGCCTCATACCTTCAAAGTTACCCTTCTTTAAGTTCTGGATCTTGGTCTCTGAATTAACTGTTTCATTCTCCATCCTAATGCAGAATTCCACCATATTATGGTCACTCTTCCCCAAGGGGCCTCGCACAACGGGATTGCTAATTAATCCTCTCTCATTACACAACACCCAGTCTAAGATGGCCTCCCCTCGAGTTGGTTCCTCGACATATTGGTCTAGAAAACCATCCCTTATGCACTCCAGGAAATCCTCCTCCACCGTATTGCTTCCAGTTTGGTTAGCCCAATCTATGTGCATATTAAAGTCACCCATTATAACTGCTGCACCCTTATTGCATGCACCCCTAATTTCCTGTTTGATGCCCTCCCCAACATCACTACTACTGTTTGGAGGTCTGTACACAACTCCCAATAAAGTTTTTTGCCCTTTGGTGTTCTGCAGCTCTACCCATATAGATTCCACATCATCCAAGCTAATGTCCATTCTAACTGTTGCATTAATCTCCTCTTTAACCAGCAATGCTACCCCACCTCCTTTTCCTTTTATTCTATCCTTCCTGAATGTTGAATACCCTTGGATGTTGAGTTCCCAGCCCTGATCATCCTGGAGCCACGTCTCCGTAATCCCAATCACATCATATTTATTAACTTTTTTGCGGCACTGCTTCTGCTGTCCTTTCTGCTTTGGGGCTATGTTAATATTGATGGTGGATCTGATTAGGGACATGATCTTTGCAGCACAACAACTGCAGGAAAATGCAGGGAGCAGTGCCAGGCCTTTATACATGGCCTTTTTTGATTTTACAAAGACCTTTGACACTGGCGACCGTGAGGGCTTATGGAGCGTCCTCCTCCGTTTTGGATGCCCCTGAAAGTTTGTCAACATCCTTCGCCTGCTCCACGACAACATGCAGGCCGTGATCCTTACTAACGGAAACATTACAGACCCAATTCACGTTTGGACCGGGATCAAACAGGGCTGCGTCTTCGCTCCAACCCTCTTCTCAATTTTCCTCGCTGCCATGCTCCACCTCACAGTCGACAAGCTCCCCACTGGAGTAGAACTAAACTACAGAACCAGTGGGAAGCTGTTTAACTTACGCCGCCTCCAGGCCAGGTCCAAGACCACCCAAACCTCTGTCGTTGAATTGCAAGACGCGGACGACGCCTGCGTCTGCGCACATTCTGAGGCTGAACTCCAGGATATAGTCGATGTATTCACCAAGGCATATGAATGCATGGGCCTCACGCTTAACATCTGTAAAACAAAGGTCCTCCACCAGCCTGTCCTCGCCGCACAGCACTGCACTCCAATCATCAAGATTCACGGCGTGGCCCTCGACAACGTGGACCACTTCCCATACCTCGGGAGCCTCTTGTCAATAAAGGCAGACATTGATGCGGAGATTCAACATCGCCTCCAGTGTGCCAGTGCAGCATTTGATCACCTGAGGAAAAGAGTGTTCGAAGACCAGGCCCTCAAGCTTACCATCAAGCTCATGGTCTACAGGGCTGTAGTAATACCCGCCCTCCTGTATGGATCAGAGGCATGGACGATGTACAGAAGACACATCAAGTCGCTGGAGATATATCACCAACGATGTCTCTGCAAGATCCTGCAAATCCCCTGGGAGGATAGATGCACCAACATCAGTGTCCTCACCCAGGCTAACATCCCCAGCATTGAAGCACTAACCACTCTCGATCAGCTTCGCTGGGCAGGCCATTTAGTTCGCATGCCAGACATGAGACTCCCTAAGCAATTGCTCTACGTGGTGCTCCTTCATGGCAAACGAGCCAAAGGTGGACAGTGGAAACGTTACAAGGACACCCTCAAAGCCTTCCTGATGAAGTGCGACATCACCACTGACATCTGGGAGACCCTGGCCGAAGACTGCCCTAGGTGGAGAAAGTATATCCGGGAGGGCGTTGAGCTCCTCGAATCTCAACGCTGCGAGCGTGAAGAGGTCAGGCGCAGGCAGCGGAAGGAGCGTGTGGCAAATAAGTGCTACCACCCCCTTCCCCCGACAAATATCTGTCCCACCTGTGACAGGGTCTGTGGCTCTCGTGTTGGACTGTTCAGCTACCAAAGAACTCACTTTAGGAGTGGAAGCAAGTCTTCCTCGATTTCGAGGGAACACCTATGATGATGATGATTGGAGGATTGCGCTCTGACCTCCAATTTACCTGGCATCTATTAGATCAGCATGGGTGCCGCTTATGATGTCTGACCTTGGACCTCAGATTTGAACCAAGATGAGCCCCAGCAGCAGCAGCAACCACACCAGCAGCCTTCTCCTCACCGATCGGATACAGCCCTGATCTTCGCTCCCTTAAGTCCATGGGACGTAGACTTGAACGGATATGGCGGACAACTGGTTTAGCCAGATCTGGCTGGACCACATAAAGCATTATCGGGTCCTGCTCTCGTCTGCCAAAATCGCTCACTATTCCAGGATCATTCTGGAGTGTAAAGATAAACACCGGCTTCTATGTTAGCTGACATTGTTAACAGTTCTCTCTCCTCAGGTACTGTCTCCATCTCCCTCAAATCTGCCGTCATCACACCTCTCTTCAAAAAACCAACCCTCGATCCCTCCATCCTTGCAAACTACCACCCCATCTCCAACCTTCCTTTCTGCTCCAAAGTCCTTGAACGTGTTGTCGCCTCGCAAATCTATGCCCATCTTTCCCGCAATTCCTTATTTGAATCCCTCCAATCCGGTTTCTGCATCTGCCACAGTACTGAAACGGCTCTCATCAAAATCACAAATTACATCTTTTGTGACAAAGGCAAACTATCGCTCCTCATCCTTCTTGACTTGTCTGCAGACTTTGACACGGTTGACCACTCGATCCTTCTCCAACACCGTTCCACTGTCGTCCAGCTGGGTACGACTGCACTTACCTGGTTTCATTATTACCTATCTAATCGTAGCCAGAGAATCACCTGCAACGGCTTGTCTTCCAGCTCCTGCATCGTTACCTCTAGTGTCCCCCAAGAATCTATCCTTGGCCCCTTCCTATTTCTCATAGGCATGTTGCCCCTTGGCGACATCATCTGGAAACAGTGCCAGTTTCCTCATGTACGCTGATGACACCCATCTCTACCTCACTGCCACTTCTCTTGACCACTCCACGGTCTCTAAATAGTTAGACTGATTGTCCGACATCCAGTTCTGAATGAGCAGAAATTTTCTCCAATTGAATATTGGGAAGATCGAAGTCATTGTTTTCGGTTCCTGCCACAAACTCCGTTCCCTAGCCACTAACTTCCTCCCTCACCTCAACCTCTGCCTGAGGCTGAATCAGATTGTTCGCAACTTTGGTCTCATATTTGACCCTGAAATGAGCTTTCGACCCCATATCCGCAGCATATCTAAGACCAACCTCCGTATGATCGCCCGTCTCCAACCTTGCCTCAGCTCATCCGCTGCTGAAGCCCTCATCCATGCCTTTGTCACCTCGAGACTTGATTATTCCAATCTACTCCTGGCTGGCCTCCCACATTCTACCCTACGTAAACTAGAGGTGATCCAAAACTCAGATCCCATGTTCTAACTCGCACCAAGTCCCGCTCACCCATCACTCCTATGCTCGCTGACCTACATCGGCTTCTGGTTAAGCAACGCCTCGATTTCAAAATTCTCATCCTTATTTTCAAATCCGTCCTTGGCCTCGCCCCTCCCTATCTCTGTAATCTCCTTCAGCCCCACAACCTCCCCTGAGGTGTCTGTGCTCCTCTAATTTTGTCCTCTTGAGCATCCCTGATTATAATTGCTCAACCAAGGTGGCTGTGCCATCTCTTGCTTAGACCCTAAGCTCTGGAACTCTCTGCCTAAACCTCTCCGCCTCTCTTTCCTCCTTCAAGACGCTGTTTGAAAGCTACCTCTTTGACCAAGCTTTTGGTCACCTGCGACCTACTTACGCGGCTCAGTGTTAAATTTTTAAATCTCATAATACTCCTGTGAAGCCCCTTGCGACGTTTCACTATGTTAAAGGAACTATATAAGTACAAGTTGTTGTTGTTGTTGAATGTATATTCGTTGAGAATTTTGGAATATTTCTTTATCACTGCTTATCTACCGTCATACTTTTTAATCTAATTTCCCAATCTACCTCAGGCTTGGGACGTTTCACTACATTAAAGGAGCTATATAAATACTTGTTGTTGTTGTTGTTGTGATGTGGTATTGTGTAGGATGTGGTATTTAAAGCTCAGCTCTGGATCAAACAGGGGTTTCACACTTCCTGGTTCAGCATGAAAGACTGGCTGGGGAGCAGGATGGAGTCAGTGACAAGGAGCAGAGTTTAAGGTGGTGGCGTAGTTTTGATCGCCTAAAGGGGTCAGAGAAGAATTTAATAGTTTTTTCCCTCATTGGATTAGTTTTTATCTGGATTTTCACCTCTCCCAAGAGATCACATAGTTTCAGGTGAGGTGGGGAGTGTATATATTGTGATGCACAATGAGTTGTGTGGGACAGGCTGGATGGACCAGAGGGTCTTTTCCCGTCCGTCATTGTTCGTATGCTTGTATAAAAGCTTTTTTATTGAATAAACACCAGTATACGCTCCTGCGATTTCCTTAAAGTTGATTTCTTATAAATCTCATTTAATATAAAGGCTGCCTCCCTGATTGGGTACGTGGTAAGGGAAAGGGCAGAAAAATTATTTAGATACATAAACAGGGTTCCTGCCAAAGTTAGAGTGGCGGACTAGATTACATCCTGAGGAAATTCATCCCCTAGGTATTGTCTTTAAATCAGCTTTCCTACTTGCCATGTGCCTTGTATATTATAGGCTCTCTCTGTGAAGGAGGTTTTGCAACAGGATTTTTTAGCTATAATTTAGGTAGGATTTCAAGCCTTTTTCTCCATGGCGATTCTTCTTGGACTGTCAGGGTTTGGCATATTAGGAGGAGAATGAGGAAGAGGAGTAGGAAGAAAACAGTGATGCAGCTGGACAGTCAACATGCAGAAGGAGGATTGTTCACAGGTGCTGTTACAGTAGTGTAGAGGCCAAAGGGGAAATACCTGCAGTTCCCCCAAGAGCTATGCATGAGGAGGTAATGCTTCCCCAGCGAGGTAGTGACAGATATACGATTCCGGAACCAGGGGTCACAGTCTAAGGATAAGGGGTAAGCCATTTAGGACCGAGATGAGGAGAAACTTCTTCACCCAGAGAGTGGTGAACCTGTGGAATTCTCGACCACAGAAAGTTGTTGAGGCCAATTCACTAAATATATTCAAGAAGGAGTTAGATATAGTCCTTACTACTAGGGGGATCAAGGGGTATGGCGAGAAAGCAGGAATGGGGTACTGAGGTTGCATGTTCAGCCATGAACTCATTGAATGGCGGTGCAGGCTCGAAGGGCCGAATGGCCTACTCCTGCACCTATTTTCTATGTTTCTATGTTTGCTGCAAGACAACCTGAGGCTGATCTTCCTCTCCAAGGGCTGTCCAGGAGCAATTAGTGTGGAGTGCACCGGAAGTGGGTCCAGGAGCTGAGTGCCCAAACTTGTTCTTTTCTATCTTATTTAAATAAAGGATGTGGCAGGTGTGCATACTTGAGTGGTGACTTTTGGTCACAGCCATTGTAATGTCTGTAAGCTTGTAATGTTTGTAGCTCCACACTGTGAATGTGGACGTATTGTGTACTGCAACTGCAGAGTTAATAATAAACAGAACCAGGCAGATTCCAGAGGCTTCCGAGAGAGCTGCCTGCCATGTTAGGAGCTGTGTGCGCTGTGCTCTGTGAAGATAGCACATTTGGCGGCGAGATGGGATTTTTCGGATGATTTAAAGCTTAAATTTTGTTGGTGAAGGATTCAGCCAGCCGACAGAGAGATTTTGGAAGTTTCTGTCTTTGGAAAAAGCTACAAAAATCCGAGGTAAAATACAGCACACGGTGCGAACAGCTAGAGATTAAAATGGCAGGTGTAATCGGACATTTGGGGGAATAAAGACATGACCGGGAACATTTTAAAGCATATGTGGATCGGCTAGAAATGTATTTCACTGCAAAATACATAATCGAAGTTCTAGACAATGCAGTCCAGAACCGGGCTGTGTTGGAACGTAAGAAAGCGATCTTCTTATCGGAGGCGGGTCCGGCATTGTACGGAACCCTTGTAAATCTGCTTGTGCCTGACGAGCCAAAGGACACAACTCTTAAAGAGATTTTAACGAAGCTGGAGCAGCACTATAACCCCAAACCGCTAGAAATTGCTGAAAGCTATCGTTTCGGGATTCGGAATCAAAAGGCTGATGAAAGTTTCAGTGATTACATCATAGCATTAAAGAAGCTATCGATGCACTGTAATTTTGGAAACTTTCAAAACCGAGCATTACGGGATCGTTTTGTTTGTGGGGTGAAAAATGATGCAATCAGAAGGAAGTTATTGACGACAGATAACTTGACTTTTGAGATTGCTTGTCAGACAGCAAGGTCGATGGGCATGGCCGAACAATATTCCCGAGAATTAAATAATGATTACGGTCGCCAGTCAACCGAGGTAAATCACCTGCAGGTTCAAAGTAAAAGACGGTGGGGGCCCAAAGTCTCAGAAACTGGAAATTCTAACAGAACGTCGAAGTCATGCTATAGGTGCCTGGGACAACACATTGCTCAAAGTTGTCCATACGTGAAGGCAGAGTGTTTCTTCTGCAGAAAGACTGGGCATCTTGCGAAGGCATGCCGACTGAAGGGTAAACCAGTTTTTAAAGTATGAGTCCAGCGTTCAAAGCTATGAGTAGACGTCCCAAGAGACTACATAGCATGGAAGAACAACAACAGGACGAGGAGATGTTAGAGTTACACGTCATCAGGAGCACGAGGTTAACGGACAGCGATTCGGAAAGCATCAAAATCCACATAGATGTTGCAGGATTCAAGATACCAATGGAAATTGACACAGATGCATCCATGAGTATTGTACCGGAGTCACTATATCGCGTCAAATTGCGTGATTTTCAACTGGAGAAATCCAAGATAGAGCTGCGAGGCTACTCGGGAGAGAAAATTCCTATTACCGTACGGGTGAAATATAAAGATCAATTTCAGAACTTGCCTCTAATAGTAGTGATAGGAGATAAGTCTGTTTTACTGTAATTGGGCTGCACCCATTGTTGTTGTACCTAAGTCCGATGGTAAGGTAAGATTGTGTGGTGATTATAAAGTAACCGTAAACCAGGTTCCAGAGGGTAATGTCCCCAATACATTGCCAAATATAGAAGATTTGTTCACAACACTGACAGGTGGTCAGATCTTCTCAAAACTGGATCTTGCGAATGCCTACTTACAGCTTGAACTAGATGAGGAGTCCAAGTCATGTTTGACTATAAATACTCATCTAGGCCTATATCAATTTAGTAGGCTACCGTTTGGAGTGTCTTCCGCCCCTGCCATATTCCAAGGGGTAATGAACCAGATTTTGCAAGGTTTTGAAGGGATAGTATGTTATTTGGATGACATACTAATTTCAGCACCAGATAGGCAAATTCATAATAACATATTGTATGAAGTCCTCAAACAGCTCGAGAAGCACAGAGTACGAGTGTCTGCTCGTAAGTGTGAATTATTTAAAAACTCAGTGGAGTACTTAGGGTACAGAATAGACAGAGATGGTTTACATCCAATCATGGAAAAATTGGATGCAATTAGAAATGCACCCACTCCCAGGAATGTCACCGAACTTTGTTTATTCTTGGGTCTTTTGAACTATTATGGGAAGTTCCTACCAAATTTGGCTACAGTATTACATCCACTGAATGAACTATTGAAAAAACAGGTCCATTGGAAGTGGTCAAAAGAATGCGATACAGCATTCAAGGAGTGTAAAAGCAAAGTGGTAGAGAGCACCATGTTAGTTCACTATGACATATCTAAGGAGATCAAGCTAGCATGTGATGCCTCTCCGTATGGAGTTGGGGCAATGATCTCTCATGTATTACGTAGTGGGGAGGAGAGACCAATTGCTTTTGCTTCACGCACTCTCAGTGCCAGTGAGAGTAATTATGCGCAAATTGAAAGGGAAGCTATGCCATTAATTTTTGGGGTCAAGACGTTTCACAAATACTTGTATGGTCGTAAGTTTACCATTGTTACGGACCATAAGCCCCTAACAGCAATCCTCCATTCAAAGTTCCCAGTTCCAACATTAGCTGCAGCCTAAATGCAGAGATGGGTTTTGATTTTGTCAGCATATACATATGATACTGAATACAGACGATCAGTTGATCACAGCAATGCTGATGCAATGTCTAGATTGCCTTCCCCATCACAAGTTACACCTGATAGGGAAGAAATGTTTTATTTTTCATACATTGATGAACTGCCAGTCACAGCTGAAGAGATTGGTAGAGCAATCAAACGTGACCCAGTGATGTCAAAGGTGTATGAGTATATTGCAAATGGATGGCCAAACCAGGTAACAGATAAAGAAACACATCCATTCTTCATTCGTAGGATTGTATCATGTGGGGTGCAAGAGTGGTTATACCAAATAAATTCAGGTCCAAATTATTAGAAGACCTCCATGACCAGCACCTGGGAATGTGCTTGACCAAGAGTTTTGCACGCAGTTATTTATGGTGGCCAGGTCTTGATAAAGATATAGAGTACATCGTGAGTCAGTGTACGACATGTCAATCGGTAAGCAAGCAACCACCACCAGTACCATTACAGCCATGGAAATGGCCTCCCAGGGTGTAGCAAAGGCTACATATTGATTTTGCTGAGTTAGAAGGACAACAATTGTTCATTGTGATTGATAGCCATTCGAAGTGTGTTGAGGTGTTTCCAATGTGGAAAATAACAAGTAAAACATTGGACATTTTACGAAAATTATTTTCTTCATTTGGCCTCCCTGAAGAAATTGTTTCGGATAATGGACCACAATTTTGTTCAGAAGAATTTGCACAATTCTCGAGCAAAAATGGGGTGAAATATACCAAGGTTCCACCATACCATCCTGCTTCAAATGGTGCAGTAGAGCGCAGTGTACAAATTGTAAAACGTGCCCTCATAAAACAAATGTTAGATCCAAATCCAAGGAAATGACAGTTGTCATTGGATCACAAATTGGCTAATTTTTTGACTACATATCGAAATACTCCTCATACAACGACAGGTAGAACACCAGCAGAGTTGTTTCTCAAACAACAGTCATGAACCAGATTCTCGTTGTTAAAACCAAATTTGGCACAGTCCGTAGAAGAGATACAATTAAAACAGAAAGAGAATCATGATAGAGGTAGAGTAAAAGAGAGAAGTGTGAAATTAAACCAGAAGGTGAGAGTGAAGAACCATCACCATAAATGGTTAAAGTGATTACTAGGAAGAGTGGTGAAGATATGTGGTCCTCGCACATATTTGGTAAAGATGTTTGATAATGGACAGGTTAGGTTTGTTCATCTTGATCATATTTTACCTACAGACATGGAAGGAGTTGAAGGTGGGAATGATTCAATTATTTCTGACTCATCAGATAGTTTTAATATCACCAGTAGCAAATCGTAAATCCAATGTACTGGAAACAAATCCAGGAGACAATCAGAATGAAAGTCTGAGTCCGAGTCAGGAAAACAAAGAACCTGAAGTTAGAGTAAGTTCAAGTGAAAAGCAAGGAAATTCTGTGGAGGCAAACGTTCCCCAGGATGAGCCTCGAATAAGTTTAGATTCGACACCATGTTTGGAAGGTTCTGTTCGAGAGCGAAGGTATCCTCTTCGAAACAGTAAACAAGTGGTAAAGTTAAATTTGTAAAAATGGAAAAAAAAATAAGTTTATATCCTGTGTTATGTATAAACATGAAAGTTATGTATGATGTTTGTAATAATAACTTCTTCATTAAGGAGGGAGAAGTGTAATGTCTGTAAGCTTGTAATGTTTTTAGCGCCACACTGTGGATGTGGACGTATTGTGTACGGCAACTGCAGAGTTAATAATAAACAGAACCAGGCAGATTCCGGAGGCTTCCGAGAGAGCTGCCTGCCATGTTAGGAGCTGTGTGTGCTGTGTTCTGTGAAGATATCACAGCCATAAAGACAGAAGAGGAAGTTTGAGCACATCCGGGGCCTTAGAGGCACTAGCACTATTAAAGGGGCAGGCACAGTTAAAGCGCCATGGGAAAGATAGTCGGAGTTTTGTTTTGTGGGTAAACAGGCAGGATTATTATTTGGACAATGTCTGATGAAAATTGATGAGTTTTTTAATTAATGTGTGCCCGAAGCTGTGATCTGCATGTTGGTGGTCTTTACATTGATTTAAAAGGTTCTGTCCCCAGTGAATGGGTGTGTGCTACTGAGCCATGGCTGGGATGGCAGCAGCACCCAAGTAACAATCCAGACACCGTTGCAACCAGCCTTGGGGGAGCTGGAAAGAGAGTGTTGTGCCAAGCAATAAGTGGAGGAACAATGAAAATAAGTGCAGTGCAGGGATAGGAAAAGGGTGCTGATTTGACTGTGAGTCTTCTTTGTATTGAGATAGAGCAGATGTATAGTCAGGGATGGGTTTCCTACACTCTGGTAGGGAAACGCAGCAAAAAACTGCAACTCATAAGATGTTTGGTGAGATGTGGAAAAAGGGGTCTGAGGTTGTGACTAAATCCCAGATAGGATTTCCCTCTCAATGGCAGGTTAGAGATGGAGTGGGAATACCACCTAACAATGTGAATTCATCACAAATCCACTAGGATATCCAACAAGGCCCACATTTACTTTACAGGATAGGTTTGGAGTGTAATAGCACTTCTGATACATTTACTGCCACAGGGAACAAAAAAAAGCTCTGATGAAAAGTGTTCTATTCCCCACCATTGATAGCAGTTCTTTTGAGCACAAAAATTTAAAAGAAAGCAGAAAAAAACTTAAACAATGAAGTTACTGGGAGAGTTTAAATTGTCTTTTCTCAATAATATTTTCTTAAGTTTATAAATATTTTTGAGATTTGAACAGGGTTGACGGTGGATAAGCAATGGCAAACATTTAAAGATCACATGGATGAACTTCAACAATTGTACATCCCTGTCTGGAGTAAAAATAAAACGGGGAAGCTGTCTCAACCGTGGCTAACAAGGGAAATTAAAGATAGTGTCAAATCCAAAAAAGAGGCATATAAATTGGCCGGATAAAGCAGCAAACCTGAGGACTGGGAGAAATGAGAGGAGGCTTGCTGGGAACATAAAAACTAACTGCAAAAACTTCTATAGATATGTGAAGAGAAAAAGATCAGTGAAGACAAACATAGGTCCCTTGCAGTCAGATTCAGGTGAATTTATAATGGGAACAAAGAAATGGCAGACCAGTTGAACAAATACTTTGGTTCTGTCTTCACGAAGGAAGACACAAATAATCTTCCAGAAATACTAGGGGACCGAGGGTCTCGGGAGAAGGAGGAACTGAAGGAAATCCTTATTAGTCATAAAATTGTGTTAGAGAAATCGATGGGAGTGAGGGACGATAAATCCGTGGGGGCTGATAGTCTGCATCCCAGAGTACTTAAGGAAGTGGCCCGAGAAATAGTGGATGCATTGGTGATCATTTTCGAACAGTCTATCAACTCTGGATCAGTTCCTATGGACTGGAGGGTAGCTAATGTAACACCACTTTTTAAAAAAGGAGGGAGAGAGAAAACGGGTAATTATAGACCGGTTAGCCTGACAACAGTAGTGGGGAAAATGTTGGAATCAATTATTAAAGATGAAATGAAATAGCAGCGCATTTGGAAAGCAGTGACAGGATTGGTCCAAGTCAGTATTAATTTATGAAAGGGAAATCATGCTTGACAAATCTTCTAGAATTTTTTGAGGATGTAACTAGTAGAATGGACAAAGGAGAATCAGTGGATGTGGTGTATTTGGACTTTCAAAAGGCTTTTGACAAGGTCCCACACAAGAGATTGGTGTGCAAAATTAAAGCACATGGTATTGCAGGGTAATGTACTGACGTGGATGGAGAACTGGTTGGCAGACAGGAAGCAGAGAGTCGGGATAAATGGGTCCTTTTCAGAATGGCAGGCAGTGACTAGTGGGGTGCCGCAGGGCTCAGTGCTGGGACCCCAGCTATTTACAATATACATCAATGATTTAGATGAAGGAAGTAATATCTCCAAGTTTGCAGATGACACTAAGCTGGGTGGCGGTGTGAGTTGTGAGGAGGATGTTAAGAGGCTGCAGAGTGACTTGGACAGGTTAGGTGAGTGGGCAAATGCATGGCAGATGCAGTATAATGTGGATAAATGAGAGGTTATCCACTTTGGCGGCAAAAACACGAAGGCAGAATATTATCTGAATAGTGGCAGATTAGGAAAAGGGGAGGTGCAACGAGACCCAGAGGTACATCAGTCATTGAAAGCTGGCATGCAGGTACAGCAGGCGGTGAAGAAGGCAAATGGTATGTTGGCTTTCATAGCTAAGGGATTTGAGTATAGGAGCACGGAGGTCTTACTGCAGTTGTATAGGGCCTTGGTGAGGCCTCACCTAGAATATTGTGTTCAGTTTTAGTCTCCTAATCTGAGGAAGGATGTTCTTGCTATTGAGGGAGCGCAGCGAAGGTTCACAAGAGTGATTCCCGGGATGGCTGGACTGACATATGAGGAGAGACTGGATCAACTGGGCCTGTAATCACTGGAATTCAGAAGGATGAGAGGGAAGCTCATAGAAACATATAAAATTCTGATGGGACTGGACATGTTAGATGCAGGAAGAATGTTTCTGGTTTTGGGGAAGTCCAGAACCAGGGGACACAGTCTAAGGATAAGGGGTAAGCCATTTAGGACTGAGATGAGGAGAAACTTCTTCACTCAGAGAGTTGTTGATGCCAATTCATTGGATATATTCAAGAGTGAGTTAGATATGGCCCTTACGGCTAAAGGGATCAAGGGGTATGGAGAGAAAGCAGGAAAGGGGTACTGAGGTGAATGATCAGCCATGAAGTTATTGAATGGTGGTGCAGGCTCGAAGGGCCGAATGGCCTACTCCTGCACCTATTTTCTATGTTTCTATGTTTCTAATGCCTCCAAGACCTGTTGGATTTGCTCACCTTCTGCATTGATGGTCATGATCCCTTGCTCCAGGTCAATGTGTGGATGAATCAAACAAAGTCTGGGCTCCTGCTTTTGACTAAGACAGATGCCATTTTGGTTGACAATCATCCAGGTACGGTCATATAGTAAACCGTGCTTTCCAATAGGCCACTTCTTAACCTGTAAAACAATAAAATAAATGGTAAAATATGGATAAATGTTGCGCACTGAAACCAACACACGAGGAACTCATGGTATACAAACCAAGTAGCAATGATCCTTACATATATATACCTCATGGTGTAAAATGAAACTGCTCTGTAATTTCAGGGTAATGTCTTTAAAAAAAAATTCTTGTGATGTGGATGGCGCTGGTAAAGCTGGCATTTATTGCCCAATCCTAGTGGCCAACTGAGTGGCTTGCTCTCTGATGCTGCGTGTAGGAGGGCAGTGTAATGGCCCATGGATCCCAGGGCCACAACCTGTGCGGAAGCATACCTGGGAGCACGTGGACCTGGTCCTCCAATCAGGAAACAGAATTAGATTTTACATAATTTCAGAAAGGAATCCCGTAATCAGATTTAATTACAATTACTTTCCAGGATTGGAATTTAATTCCTAATTAGCTTCATTCCACCAACTCTGTTACATCTTAGTTCTGTTTGTAAAAATTTAATATTGCTGATAATAATTATCGACATCATTAAAACTCCAATCTTTCCTCAAACAAAGAAAAACTCATTTGATACAAATAAACAATCCGATTTCCAAGATGATAATGGTTAAAACATGCCTGAGGTATCCCCTTACACTGATGCAAACAGGTCCTGCGTCTCTTTGCATCAACCATAACATTTTCGTATGCAATTGCTGGGCAGTTGTCGGGCGCATTGCCCAGCTCTGCGCCAACAATTGATTTTTCTTGGGCT
Organism: Pristiophorus japonicus; assembly: GCF_044704955.1. Classification (NCBI taxonomy): domain Eukaryota; kingdom Metazoa; phylum Chordata; class Chondrichthyes; family Pristiophoridae; genus Pristiophorus; species Pristiophorus japonicus. The sequence goes on from NC_091981.1 coordinate 180,957,806, forward strand.
GTGCGGATGATCTGTCAACATATACGTTGACAGATCACAAGTTCGAGATTTAGCGCATGCGGAAATCCTGCATCTGCGCCCCATTTCAAATGCCCATCTCAGAGTACGGTATCATACCCGCTGCAAATTCTGGCCCATTCACATTGGTGTGGGACTTTAGCCACATATAGGTCAGACCTGGTAAGGATGGCAGGTTTCCTTCTCTCAAGGACATTCGTGACATAAATTGTGTTTTAAAACTATCCAATACCTTCATGGTACCTTTTTCTGATACCAGCTTTTTATTTAACATGCTCCTCTGTTTCAAGGAACTCAAAAGTGAGCGTAACAGAAGCCACCTTACTTACTCCTCTCACCAGATGGGCCCACGCACATCTTTAAAGGACTTAAACACATAGGGCTAGAACCTCCACTTTTGAGCTTATCGCCCAAAAATGGGCGTTATTTCCGGCGTGGGCGGTAAAAAAGGATTTTCAGATCACCGGCTTCTCGTCCATTCTCAAAACACCTAGCTTACATTTTTGAAAATGGACGTTACCGTGAGCGATATCAAATGAGCGGTAGTGTTAAATTTTTTTGATCTCTGCCATAAAGTGTGGCCGTTCTTAGCAACGGCATGGCAACGCTCGATTCCCGCGATTCAGGAGGTCAAGGATCATCATGACATGCACAGAAGAGGAGACAGAGAGAGGAGCTCAGAGGCACTGAAAGCGTGTGTGGATGTGGTGTGTGCTTGTCTGGCTGTTGTGGGAGGCACGACGGAGATTCACCAGTAGCAAAAAGCTTACTAAGCACCAAGAACATAGTTGGCACCGAGCTTTTGTCCAACAAATAAGATATAACATGGAAGGGATGGAGGAGGCCCTAGATGCGATAGCCAGGAACACTGGTGGCAGAGGGCTCCCAGTGGTCCCCGAGCACGGCACTCCACCCCTAGGTTCTGTACCACCACTGCGAATGACAGATGAGAGCAAGGACCAAGATCCTGCTTCTGCATCAGAGAATGTTGACCCCTTGGCACCTCCTGCTCCCGTACCCGTGCACCCACCGCATCTGCCTTCATCCTCCCTCAATGAGGCACCGCCTGAGGAGCTCCTCGGTCAGGCGCCTTGGAGCGAGGAGGGGAAGGGATAGAGGTGGGGAGAAGAAAGAGATGGGGGAAAGGAAAGTGAGGTGCATGTGCGCAGGTGATGGCTGTGTTATATCTCCATCTGGGTGTATGCAATTTGTTGCAATCTATGGGGGCTGGGGACCACGCTCCTGCTTTGCCTTTGTATTCTGTGTTGCTGGACATGTTGACCATGTGATTTATGTCAATGGTGGAAAAAGTGGGATGTGGGTGGGGGTTGGGTGTTATTGGCTGTGTCACATGATTTCAGATCAATGTTGGTATTAAACTTTTGTTATTTGAACATAACCTTGTTGCGCATTGTCTCAGATAGCTGGACTGTTACATACTGGTGATTCCTTACCATGAAAGGGTTAAGTTCAATTTAACATCAATCAACGTAAACTTTAACTGGCACCAAGGTGATGGGCACCATTGATGTCTGAGCTGCACACACACAGCAGTGTGTCAGCGTTGTCACATCAGCGCACTTTCAGGCAAATCTTTCCGATATCAGCTCCTCACATAAGAGTGAGATTTAACAAATGCCAGCCACACCGCTGGCATCCGTCCTGGTTAGTTCCAATTTTTGTGGCCGGTTTTTTGAGCGGGCAATATTCTGGGCGATATGTGTACGAGGTGGTGAAATTGACGGTGGGCGATCTCCATGGCCGTTAATTTGGGTAAATATGCTCTTTATGACAAAAAACAGTCGCTGAGTGTTATTATTGAATCTTGGCGTTAAGTCTGTGAGGAAAGTAATGCTGGCCGATAATATGGGCGATGAAGTCGCCCATTCTGCTGATTCCACCCAAAAAAAATGTGCGGGCGGTAATATTTTTTCTCGGTGTTAAACACATGGGGAAAATAACGTTCGGCGATAAGTCTCCTAAAAAAGCCCGTCAGTTTCCATTTTGTGCCAAAATGGCCGATATCTGGCCGTTCTACATTATTTCAGCGGTTAAATGGGCGTTAAGTGGGCGTTAAACAGGCAAAAAAAGTGGAGGTTCTCGCTCATAAAATCAATGCACAACAACCTATCTGGATGTCAGCAGGATAGGCTGTAGGATGGCTGTCGCCAATAACCCTCTACTTTGGAAAATACAGCAGTGCAGTGATATTGGGCTGCTGTTACTATTCAGTGGGAATTGTGATGGCCATGCTGGCCATGCTGATCTCGGCAACAGTCTGATGCTACAGATGATATTTTACCAGCCTGCAATAAGGTGTAGTCAAAAAAGTCGTTGGTAGTGGGTTGAGTGGGGGAAGGTGATCATGACTGACACAGAATGTGCCGTCCCTGAGGTGCAGGTTGTTTGATGCAATCTTTACAGATCTGTGATTAGCTCTGTGAAAACCCAGAGCTTGTGGAGCAAGTTCCCAGTCATTGCCAGGTCGGTGTGCCAGTGCCTGTAGATAAGTCTGATGATATAATGGCAGCTAGAGGGAGCCTGGCTCTGGTACCTGTTGATTTAACTGGTACTTTATTTTACTTTGTATCAATTCAACCATGAAATTCTGCTTTTGTGGTGTTTGAAACCAATGCACATCATTAATACCAATTGAAACCAATGCCTTAGCATAGTGGCCGCCTGAGTCAAAGTACTGAATTTTGGAAAACCTGAATTATGGGAAATCAGGACTTCACCAGTAAAGGAATTTCACTCTGATATGGGAAGCATTGAGCTGTCACTGAGATATTCTTTGAATGTTTTGAAATATATTCACTTTAATGCAATAAATAATAATATAACAAACGTGTGTGTGGCATTTGTCCTGCACGTTTCTACATTTTTTCAGAACAAAATAATCATTCTGGACATTTAGATTCATTTATGTAAGGCTTCCATGCCAGCTTTCTATGTTCACTCATTTCAATACTTCTTTTAAATTGGATTATTTTTATTGTTATTACATCCCAGAAACAACATCAAAGCAGCTCTTTTTCAAAACAGCTTTGATGTTAAAAAATATACTAATTGAAAATGTCAGATCAAAGATGTCTCAGAGAGCTTCTCAGCTATCCTCTGATTTGCAAAACCAAATCTCCAGCAAATACTGTTTAAGAAGAAAAGATACATGATAACAGAAATGACACCTAATTTAAATAAAATCTTATTCACAAAGGATATTCCCCTTCAGTGGGGATAGGCATATAAATTTCTGCAGGGATTCTGTTGATTGTCCGCTGATCGAGCCATGGAAACTGTGGAAAATTAATGTAAATCCTGTTTATGCCATTTCTCTGAATTTCCATGGATCTTCTGTCAAAGTTACAGCACACAATTGCTATCAATCAAATCCACTACTTTAAAAAGATCCCCAAGATGTCAATCACATGGAATGTTTGAATTGGATGGAATTACTTCTTCCTGGGAAACGCTTTGAACAACCTGTGATTGCAGGAAATGTATACTTCATATCCGAAAAGCTTTGAGGGACGACACTCTGGACTGAATGGGGCCAAGGCTCTGCATTTAGTAGACATTAGCACATTTAGCTATCATTTGTTCCACAGGAACAACCTCCAATGTACCAGTCCTTAATGCATATTTTCAGCACAGTGATGAAACAGCTAGCAGCACTTCATTTTGACCTCAAGAAAAAGGAATAAAATACACCATCGACAATTACGCAGGAGTAAAACTACTATATAGTGAATGTGGGTGGTGGGGGGTGGGGAGGTTAGGACTTATTCAAACGACGTTGCTAAAATAGTATTAATTGAATCTTTCTGCTGTTGAGCATTCTGGATGGGGTAGCATTAGCTTTCGTAATAGCGAGTATCAGGTCTGACTGATTCTGATGAGAGGTGACACGAATTGGATTAATTCGTCCGTGGGTTCATCTAAATTTGGTAAAATTAATGTGGTTTCTTTGCAGAATCTTATGATTGAAACATTATTGTAGTAGTCATATGGAAATAATTTTCTTGAAATTTCCAGCACTTGTGGGAAGCACGTTTCTGCAGATTTGGCGACATTTTGTCACAGATTAGGTGTATGTGCTGCATACAACATATCGTGCTCATAGGCAGCCCCTCGAAGCGAGGATGACTTGCTTCCACACCAAAAACGGATGAGTTCACATGTGTTTCAATGAAGGACCTAATATTCCAGATCCCGAACGACATCTTGAAGGGTGGAAGATGCCTGTGCGTGGATTTTTTTAACGTGTGGTGGCCGTTGCACACCAGCCACCACACGGACTTGGTCCAGGTCTCGGTCAAGGATTAACCAAGACGACTGGAGACCAGCTCTGCTGCATGGATCTAGTGTGCACACATATCACAGTATGGGCTGGCCCGTGTTGCCCCTGGGCCCTCTCCTCTTCTGAGCCCCAAACTCACGCCTCTCCTGGGCCCTGGTCACTTCCATCTACAAACTCTTGCGGTTCTTTTGTCCCTCCTGCTGTGCCTGCCCGCACTGCAATCAGTGACCTGGCTTCGCAGCCGTTGCCCTCCTGCAGCAGCACGTGCTGCTCCCTGAAGTGACATGCCGCCGCACACTCCTAACTCCAATGGCCCCGGCCTGCTGATGGTCTTACAGGCCGGGACTGCGCTGATTTCCGGGCCGGGCTGCCGCACGCTGCTCCCTCCAATGACCAACAACATAACAGCTATGGGATCATCAAACTTTGTTTATTCCTGACTGACAGATCAGAAACAAACCTGTTTTTCCATCAGCTAATGTATATAAGATTAACACTTCTGAGAAAATACATTCAAAATGGTGATTATGCCTGGCAGTAATTCAGGAAACTGATGGGACTAATGGCAAATTAGCTAATTGGACTTAACACTAGTATAGCAATAAAATTCAGAATAAAGGGCTGGTCACACTATTCACAAGTGGTCTTATAATTGTTATGTATGTAAACCTTACCAATGTGCAAGACCCAAGGGTCACCTGCACACCCTGGGCAAGCAGGTCTAAAAGGCAGTCTACCATGCTGCTTCCGCACTCTGGAATTACAATAAAGAGACCAAGGTCACAACAGTTTGAGCTTAAGAGATACAGTCTTGTGGAGTTATTCTGAACATAATAATTGGCGACGAGTAACAGATCACAAACTTTCATGCAATTATGGCTGCCGTTGGTATTCTTGAGAGATTCGTTGAGGGTAATGATTGGGAAGCATTTGTTGAGCGTCTTGACCAGTACTTCATGGCCAACGAGCTGGAAAAGGAAGA